>NW_028270178.1:29855459-30174125 GCF_037043375.1 Chiloscyllium plagiosum | reverse complement strand
CACCTCACATGTGCTGTATGGTGCCACCGTGCTGAATGGGATGAATATGTCAGTAGATCTAGCAACTCAAAATTGAACTTTCACAAGGCACTGTAGTCAACAGTGGCCAAACTGTATTCGAACATAATCAGCATCCAACAGCCTGAAAGACCATACACTTTACCTTTACCATCAAGCCAGGGTTCAATCTTGGTGGATTGAAGAGTGGAGGAGAGCCTGCCAAGGGCAGCACGATGCATAACTAAGATGCGTTATCAATCTCGTGAAGTTGCACTACAAGATTACTTGCGAGTTAAACATCTTAAGCAGTGGTTAATAATCAGAGCTAAGTGAATCCACGAACAAAGGTCGAAATCTCCGGTCTGTAGTTCTGTCGCAACCAATCGTGAATGAATGTAGAGAATAGGACAATTCACTGGACAAGCAGTTTCTGAAAGAAAAAGTATCCTTAATAATGGGAGAGCCCAGCACATCAACGGCCTGGTTTAATCTTCCCAGAATTCGGACAGTGTAGTGTTTTCTAAAGCTTTCACTGTCTGACAGACCCTGTGAAATCCTTTAAGATGCGCATTTGGCCTTATCACTTTCATTAGGTGTTATGTCACCCTCCTGATGCCTTTTTTTGAAGTGTGTTTTTGGATTTCGCTTTATAATCAGTTATGTAAATCACCTTTGGCCGTATTATTATATTCAACATGCTCGACAAATGCTAACAGATATATACTGCTTTTTATTGAATGGTGTAACTTTTCCAATACAATAAAGAAAAAATGAAACATATCTCACAGAAGCTCGAACATTTTATTGGCTGATATCGTTGAAACTATCCGAACATTCCCACGTGTAAACAGAATTTTGCATTGAACTTCAGCAAATCACCAGGAGAAGAGTGAATGAGAATTAACCTTTGTGCAAACAACACCATCGTGTTCCTCTTTGAAGGAGCGATTAGCTATTAAATTGTTCACTTTGCCACGTGCATGAAAGTGAAGTATCGAATGTCATCCAACATGTTGGCGAGTTGGAGATACTGAGGACTACAGATACTGCTCAGATCGGCCAGGGCAATCAGATTTATTAATTTTGGGGCAGAGATAGAAATGGGTGGTGGGGTGTTAATGGAACTAATGTTGGAGGTTACAGCTGGAAGATCTCCAGAGACGATAAGGTTGTCGATGGTCTTGGAAAAGACATGTTATAGAGACAAATAACGGAAAGCAAAACCAATCATTCTGATCCTCGTCACGCGTTGCCATGTTGTTTCTTGTATGATCCTTTTGCTTTTATCACCTGTTCCCTGTATCAACTCAAAACTACAGCCACATTTCAAAGTCAAAGTCACTTTACATAGAGAGAAAAAAACAATAAGGTAGTAATAGTTGTTTACTTCAACTAAGATAATATTAATTGAATTACAAAGAATGTGGAAAACTCAAAGGGCACCAAATGTTTGCAAGAACATTCAAGAGAATAATGTTTTCTCTTCATAATGTAAATAATAAGACTAAACGAGAGTAACACAGTTCTGGATTATGAATTATTTTAGGAAAAGAAACTGGAAGATTGAATGAAATAGCAGTGAGTGACTTAACCAGATGGCAATCAGATTGCAACTGGATTTGTCATTATTATGGAAAGGGACAAGCTTATAAGCTTAGCTGAGTGTTGAACGTACAGGATTGAAGTAAAGAAGTGAACTAGGAAATCAACAAAGTGATAGAACAATGAATTGACAGGAAAAAACAAAGATATGTTATCAGTACTTCAACAAATACATTAACAAACACCAGCAGGATAATTAGAAGCGATAGGGCTGATCTAAGATGTAAAGGGCATCGCACACTTAGCTGTAGAAGATGGAGATTCTCAACGAGTGTTTGTCTCTGTGACTCTGTTTTCACAAAGAACTGGATGATGTACGCAACCTATTTAAAGAGGAGGAATTAATTATTAGATACAACATGCATATTCCGAGCTGAAATATCGGAAATGTTCTCTGTGAAAGAGGATAAATTAAGCGGGTGATGGATCCTTCACCCGTTTAAAGGAAGCCAAACATGAAATAAATGTTACACCGCAAATCATTTTCTCATGCTCACCACATACCAATGATGTACTAGAGGATTGGAGATCTGTGAACAGTGTAGCGTGCAGCATTAAAAAAGATGTGCTATTTAAGCCAGGTCTGAGTTTCATAGTCTGCATTTTTTTAGAATCAATTCTGACAGGAGAAACTGCCACTTGGTTTTGCCGTGGGGTTTTGTGGTCCAGCGAGGACTCGTAGTGGCGCAGGCAACATTGAAAGCGAGATGGCACCGAAGAGTGGCGACTCTCATTCCACTGGCAATTTGTGGTGAAGCGGAATTGTGCCTGTCCATGAAGGTCCATTGCCTATGGCACAGCAATTAACAAGGTGGTCTGTAAAGTTGAATACTGCTTCTTCATTTCTTTATTTTTGTGCAGTAAAATTCCATGTCTAGTTTTTTTGTGTGTGTTTTAAGATGGCGTTGGAAAGAGGCAATGCTGTACAAAACATTTCTCTGTATTTTGCAACAAAATACACCTGCAAATAAATACATCAGTTCAAGGAAGGTTGAGTCATACTAAATGCCTTGTTAATGGACATAACATGGAGGATGTATGATGGTAATGCAGTGAATGTTTTCAACATGGAGTTTAGTAGGACAGTTGACAAGATCCCATTTGACAGACTAGTCCGAGAAACAAAATTTTAAGGAACACAGGAGAATGTTGCCAGTTCAATCTAAAATTTGTTCAGTGAAAGTAAATTCGAGGTAATAATTGATAGAAATTTGCGTGAATGGAAAGTTGTTTGCAATGACATTCCACAGGGCTCAATTTTGGATACCTTTGCATTATTTGTATTATATTAATGTTTTGGGTGTAAATGATGAAGGGTGGTTTGCAGACGATGGAAGTATAACTATTGGAGTTAAGAGTAAAGGTGATGGCTATCAAACTTAGAATGTTGTCAGTTGTTCAGTTGAGTAGGTGATCGCAAATGGTTCTGAATTCAGACAAGTGTGCGTTCGGCATTTGGGGAGGGTCAACTGAATACAGAACCTCACTTCGATTGAGATAATGAGAAGGGTAGACGTACTAAGACCTTCAACCATAGAACATACAACATGAAACACAGAACAGTACAGCAAATACAAACCATTCTGCCCTCGATGTTGTGCCAATCTTTTGTCCTACTGCAAGATCAATCTAACCTACATACCCATCATTTTAATATCATTCATATGCATATCCAAACGTCGGTTAAATGTCCCTCATGCATCTGACTCTACTACCAACGGTGGCAGTGCATTCCACGCACGCACCACTCTCTGTGTTTAAAAAAAAACAAGCTCTAACATCTCCCCTAAATATTTCTCTAATCATGAAAAATTACGCATCTCGTGATAGCCATTTCTGCCCTGGGAAAAAAAGTCTCTGACTATTCACTCTATCTATGCTTCTCATCATCTTGTACACTTCCACCGAGTTGCCTCTCACCATTCTTCGCTTCAACAAGAAAAGACGTAGCTCCCTGAACCTTTCTTTATTCGAACATGAACTGTGGTCCAGGCAGCATCCTGGTAAATCTTTGCACCCTCTCAAACGCATTGACATCCTTCCCCTAATGAGGCGATCAGAACTGGACACAAGATTCCAAGTGTAGTCCAACAGGATTTTATAGAGCTGTAGCATAATCTCGCAGCTCTTAAGCTCAATTCCCCTGATAATGAATAATCAACAGCCTCCTTTTCAGCAGCTGTGTTGCACTCTGTAATTAACAACGGTACTCCTCCTCCTCTTTTACCTTCTTCCCTGTTCTATTTTAAAAGTCTAAACCCTGGAACGTTCAGCAACTATTCTTGTCCCTGTGAAATCCATGTATTTGTTCTGTCCACAACAAGGTAGTTCCAAGTTCCAAGTCTTAGACCTATGCTCTAAGTTCATCACTCTTATTCCTGACACGGCTTACATTGAACTTTAACACATCCCATTGCCCTATCAAATGTGTATCCTTCTCGACAGATTCTCTGCATTCCATTTTGCCCATTCAACAGCTACCCTCACCTCTAATCTATCTCTCTGGTTCCCATCCACCTGCCATTACTGAGGATGTACTAATAGAACTGTAAATTAAAACTACGTGATTTCATAACTGATATTTTGTGTGCAATTCTAATCACTGCATTAAAAGAAAGACATAACAGCTATAGAGGGAGCAGAAAGATTGCAAAATGAAGAATGCAGTTTCAAGGATTGATTGGTGAAAGTAGGATTATTTCCCAGAGAGCAGAGGAGAATGAGGGTTAACTTAATTGAGTGTCAACAAATTATGAGGAACCCAGATAAAATAAACTGCAAGGGTCCATTTTCCTGAGCAGAGAGGTAATTTACAATATGACACAGTTTTAAGATGATTGGTAAAACTGGGTTATTGGAATTCACTTTATGTTGGACACGTGCAACCTCAATCGTAACCTGAAAGACTTCAAATCACGTTCTGCAAGGTGAAAGTAGAGTTGGTATGTACCTGTTCTTCGTTTATGCAGGCCCGCTTTGCGTTGAAATGCCTGAAAGAAAAGCAAGCAAGCAAGAAAACAAAAAGACAATAAAGAGAATAAGAAAGAGGTTAAAAGGGAGTGAAGGAAAGAAAGAAGGAAAGAAGACATTCTACATTTGTAGAATGTGTTTAACGATCTCAGAATGTACAACCTTATGCTACAACCGGACAACAGATCTTGGAAATGTGCAGATGTACCAGAGATATTGTTATGGGTGACTTCAACATTCCCAGTATTGATTGGAACCTTCTTAGTGCAGATGGTCTGGATGGAGTCAGGTGTGTAAGGTGTGTCCAGGAAACATTCCTGCACGAAATATTGCAGCAAATATATGCTATGACAAAATTCAGAATTATAATTTGATGCATAAGCCGAATATATTGTTTCAGTGATTTTCAATGCAGCGCAAACACTGTTGCACAGTCGCTCAGTGGTTAGCACTGCTGCCTAACAGTGCCAGGGACCTGGATTCAATTCCCACCTCAGGGGACTGTGTGCGTGGAGTTTGCACATTCTCCTCTTGTCTGTGTGGGTTTCCTCCAGGTGCTTTGGTTTCCTCCCACAATCCAAAAATGTGCAGGTCAGGTGAATTGGCTATCCTAAATTGCCCACAGTGTGAGGTGCATTCGTAAGGGGTAAATATAGGATAGGGGAATGGATCTGGATGGGTTACTGTTCGGAGCGTCACTGTGGACTTGTTGGGCTGGAGGACCTGTATCCATGCTGCACGAAATCTAATCCCCAATTTCGTCTCATCATTGGACCAGATCTCTGGAGAGATTGTGGGACTCTTCACATTTCATGAAAGAGAATAGTTTGTCTTGTCAACAAAGAAGCAGCAAATCAATTAGTTCAATATTCTTTCAATATAGAGAACAGTGACCTGTTGCTACAAGAGTGTGATATATGTATCTCTGAAGTATGAGAACTTGGCTTATTTGGAGAGAAATAGAGCGCGACACATCGAATGGCACAAATTTAAACAAAGTGACTGGAGTGCGTTTTACTACAGTTTCCTGTTTAAAAGAGCAATGAAAATGGTAAAGGGATAAATTAGGACTTGCTTCAACTCCTCTCGGAATTTGTTCTGGGTCACAACGTAGATGAAAATATTGTTACAGGAACTGAGTATTTGGAGCATATTGGTCGTCTCTTGAAGGATGTATTGTGGATCATTGAAGTCCAGGCTGTTAAAGTAACCCACACCAGTAATTCGCACGTAGAGAAACTGTATGACATGAGTGACCCATAGGAGGAGGAAGCTGAGTGAGATGGCGAACAGCAGGACAATGGATCTCCTGCGGTTCGCCATCTCTGGGTCTCCATGATTCTCCGTGCTCCAGAGTCTCCTGCGGGCTCTGCTAGCAACTAAGATAATTCGTACTGTCAAGGTATTAAGCAGCAGAATGAGGAGGAAGGGGAGAAAAGGAGTTAATATGTGATCCAGCGAATCGAAGGCCTGCCAAGCGGACACTGTGTAATAGGAGGACTTGATAATGCAGAACCAGGGCACCCCATCCACAAAGTACAAGGGCTTAAAGATGATGTAGAAAGGAGCATTTTTTGCGAAACTCAAGGAACACACCATTCCTATGATCAGCAATGCAGATTTCTCGGTACAATATCTTGTCTTCAGGCTCTGTAAGCAGATGGCCACAAAACGGTCAAAGGTGAAGGCCACTGTCAGCCAGACCGAGCAATCCCGAGTGGCAAAAATCAGCATAGTCGTGAGTTTGCATCCAGGAGTAGTGGACAGGACACTATTACGAAAGTAGATACGACCGATCCGATTGAGGATGCACCCATTGGCAATGACAAGGAAATCAGTCACTGCGATCGCCACCAGGTAGAGTGAGATGCACCGGGACAGACCGCATCGTCCCCGGCAAAGGATTAAGATTGCCACCAAGTTCGCTGTGAGAAATTAAATGAGAAATAGTATAGGAACATACAAAAGAGGCCAATTACACCACTCTCGGCATCCTACTATATAAAAAGGGTATGGATTTTCTACTTGAAAAGCATTATTGTTCCACACCATCGATGTTTTTGACATATGATCTGTTGATTTATGCCATAAATGCAGTGTGGTTTGTGTCAGATGCCATAGCCACGATTAACTTTTTTGTGTGTTCTTGTTGACAGGAGACTGAAATATTATTAAAGAAGAGGAGTTTGTTGGTAATGGGCAACAAGGCAGAAAGTGGATCTTTCTCCTTCTTCCTCAGGAATTCATTTTCCCACTGACCTCCCACTATCCATGTTTGCCTATCACTCAGTACTGCCACTTGCAATCACAGTCATTGAGCAATTCACCTTGATCCACACCAACCACAAACCACTTGCACTAAACACTCGCTCTAAGTCCGAAACTTCCACCTTGACAAGTGCAAATTCGAGATGAACAAATCATGTTAACTTTGCACGGGATATGTCACGGCAGGCAATGATTGAGAACAAATAACGAAGAACAAAGAAAATTACAGCACAGGAACAGGCTGTTTAGCCCTCCAAGCCTGTGCCAATCCAGATACGCTATCTAAACCTGTTGCCTATTTTATAAGGGTCGGTATCCCTCAGCTCCCTGCCCATTCCTGTATCGGCCTAGATACATCTTAAATAATGCTATTGTGCCCGCTTCTACCACCTCCGCTGGCAATGCATTCCAGGTACCAACCAACCTCTGTATAATGAATTTTCCATACATATCTTCCTTAACCCTTTTCCCTCACATCTTGAACTCGTGATCTCTAGTAATTGAGTCCCCGACTCTGGGGAAAAAATGCTTTTGCGATTCACCCTGTCTGTACCTCTCATGATTTTGTAGAACTCAATCAGGTCCACCCTCAACCTTGGTCTTCCTAATGAAAGTTGTCCTAATCCACTCAAACTCTCCTCATAGCCAGCAGCCTCCATACCAGGCACCATCTTGGTGAACATCCTTTGACCCTCTCCAAAAGCATTCACATCCTTTTGGTAATGTGGTGACCAGAACTGTACGCAGTATTCCAAATGTGGCTGAACCAAAGTCTGATACAACTGTAACATGACCTACCAACTTTTGAACTTAATACCATGTCCAATGAAGGAACGCATGCTGTATGCCTTCTTGGCCATTCTCTCATCTTGCGTTGTCACCTTGAGAGAACAAAGGACCTGAACTGGAAGATGTCTCTGTACATCAATTTTCCCCAGGATCTAACCTTATATTGTTTATATCGCTCTTGAAATTGATCTTCCAAAATGCATCACCGGATTGAACTCCACCTGTCATTTCTCTGCTCCACTATCTACGGTATATCCTGCTGCATTCTCTGACAGTCCCCTTTAGTATCTGCTAATTCCATCAATCTTAGTGTCTTCTGCAAACTTGCTAATCAGACCACCTATACCTTCCTCAAGATCATTTATGTATATCACAAACAACAGTGGTCCAAACACGGATCCCTGTGGAACACCGCGAGTCACAGTTCCCCATTTTCAGATACTCATTTCCACTATTATTGTTTGTCTCCTGTTGCCCAGCCAATTCTCTATTCATCTAGCGAGTACACTGTGGACCCCATGCGACTTCACTTTGCCCATCAGCCTACCATGGGGAACCTTATCAAATGCTTTACTGAGGTCCATGTATATGACATCTGCAACCCTTCCCTCATTAATCAAATTTGTCACTTCCTCAAAGAGTTCTATTAAGTCGATAAGACGTAACCTTCCCTGCACAAAACCAGGTTGCCTATCAAAGAAGAGCTCATTTTTTCTCAAATGGGAATAGATCCTATCCCTTAGTACCTTCTCCAGCAGCTTCGCTACCACTGACATCAGGCTCAGTGGTCAATAATTACCTGAATTATCCCTGCCATCTGTCTGAAGCAAGGGGACAACATTAGCAATTCTCCAATCCTCCAGGATCTCACCCGTATTCAAGGATCTGCAAAGATATCTGTTACGGCCCCAGATATTTCCTCTCTCACTTCCCTCAGTAACCTGGGATTGATCCCATCCGAGCGTGGGACTTTTCCACATTAATGCCTTTTAGAATATCCAACACTTCCTCCCTTGTTATGCCGACCTGACCTAGACTAAGCAACTTTCTAACCCTAACTTCAACATCTGTTATTGCCCACTCTTTGGTGAATACCAATGCAAATTACTCATTAAGAACCTTACTCACTTTCTCTGCATCCTCCTTTGCCCTTGAGTGGGC
Source organism: Chiloscyllium plagiosum (assembly GCF_037043375.1). Classification (NCBI taxonomy): domain Eukaryota; kingdom Metazoa; phylum Chordata; class Chondrichthyes; order Orectolobiformes; family Hemiscylliidae; genus Chiloscyllium; species Chiloscyllium plagiosum. The sequence continues at coordinate 30,165,335 of NW_028270178.1, read as the reverse complement.
CAACACTTTCTTTTGTTACCCTCTTGCTCCTTATATATGAATAAAAGGCTTTGGGATATTCTTTAACACTGTTTGCAAACGATATCTCATGTCCCCTTTCCGCCCTCTTAATTCCTTGTTTCTGAATGCTCCTATATTAGGAAACATAACTTTGCCGAAAGAATACACAAATGTATAAAAACATATCAGCACAAGCACAATGCAAACTTGACAATTTTCAACTGAAATCCCTCTTTTAAATATTTCTATAAGTGAATACAGGACCACATTAGCAATCACTACTTCCCAGTGAGAACTAACTAATGTTTAACTCCAGCGTTTGCACAGTAGATTGATTCATTCAATCAATAAATAGTATATTAAAATGCATCTACTATGATAATTGCAAAGCAATGATTTATTTTTCAACGCAGTTGCAAGAAAAGGACAATACTGATACATCATTGTGCTACATAAAACTAAACGCATTTGATTACATTTCATTGGACCAATAAAAAAATCTAATAGATCAATGTGTGTTCAAAACTATAAATTATTACTCATATTTCAGTGATATGATTAGCTGTATTTCTATGAATTTGCAGTGATATCTGTTCGTGCACACCTTGCACTCAAAGTGCACTATCTTTCACAATAATACAAACTTTATATTTCACGGATATACATAACCTATTTGAGTTTCCTTCCATTCAAATAATAGGTAATATTAAAAAAGAATGAATCTGTTCCTGAAAGGCACGAGACAAAATATCCGTAAACTTCAAAACAAACCTTATCAGGATCAATTGCTTACCAGGAGCACCAATTGCAGCAAGAATTGGATAGGCAATGGCAAAGAATGGGCCATTTGCTGGTGCGTGCATGCTTTTCACAGACTAAAGGTATTAACAAAACTGTCGACATTAGCTTTGTGAGGCCGTCTAATCTTCCCTCAATTATTTTGACTAAGAGTCTCCAGAGGGTTAATTAAGATGCAAAATGCATCGCAGTTACACTTCAGTGAACAAAAAGATGAACTCACTGTTTCATACCATTCTTTGTAAGATTGGAAATGAGGACGACTTCATTATAGTTCTGAGCCAACAAATTGTGCATTTTCACCACAGATGATGACCATTGAGATGCTATTTTTATACTCAAACGATTGCATCACCACTTGCTATTTGCCAATTGCATTCTGCATATAAACTGTCAGATTAGTACATGTGTTGCGTTTGTTGGTACTTAGATTAGATTTTTTTTTAGATTACATTACAGTGTGGAAACAGGCCCGTTGGCCCAACAAGTCCACACCGACCCGCCGAAGCGCAACCCACCCATATCCCTACATTTTACCCCTATACCTATCACCTAACACTGCGGGCAATTTAGCATGGCCAATTCATCTGACCTGCACATCTTTGGACTCTGGGAGGAAACCGGAGCACCCGGAGGAAACCCACGCAGACACGGGGACAACGTGCAAACTCCACACAGTCAGTCGCCTGAGGCAGGAATTGAACCCAGGTCTCTGGCGCTGTGAGGCAGCAGTGCTAACCACTGTGCCACCGTGCCGCCCCACGGTTGTATTGATATTAAGTACTGTAATGCTACCTAAATATTCCAGAAGATTGATCGTTGTTACTCGAAATCACTGATAGTTAATAGTGCAGGGTTTCCAAAATGGAAACCATCCGAAGTACATTTTCACCATCAGGAAACTACAAAAACCGCTGCCGTCTGAATAAAATACAAATGCTTCTGATTGAGATTAGGTCCACCGCTTCTCGTGTGGCAACAGGTAACCCATGACCCAACGAAATGTCAACCTTGTCAGCTGGAACGTGGTTTAGGAAATTAGAAGAAAGTGCATTGGTAATTCAGACGGAGTCAATTTAATCTGGAAAGAGTTTTGTTCCAATGAGGGAATAACTATGCAAGAGCTGACTGTAATGCTGGCAGAGCCATATATTATAGAAGGCATGTAACACTGCAATAACAGTAGACAACACTCAGGGCGCAGACAGCAACAAACGCACGAAATAATGCATTGACAGATCCAGATGCCTTTCAAATGTTGCAATCGTACCAGCCTCCACCGCTTCCTCTGTCAGTTCATTCCATACTTGCATCACCCTCAGCGTGAATTTCACACAGGCCAGTGTATTGCATTTCCTGCTTTAAATGTGGTCTCCCCTACATTGGGGAAATGAAAGATAGACTGGGTGACCAGTTCTCAGAACTCTTACGTCCTGTTTCTATCAAAAATACTGAGCATCCATTTTCCTGCCACTTCAACGCCCCAATCTGTTCCCTGGCCGACACATCTGTTTCAGGCTTGCTGCAGTGCTCCAGCAAAGCTCAGCACAAACGGAATGAACAGCACATCGTTTTCCGCTTGTACTGTCTCCTCTCCCTCCGAAGAGTGGAGTCTTTTGCACTTAATGTCATGTTCAACAGATTTAGGACTTGAGCTGTCCCATGTTCTAACCCCAACGTTTACACATCAGGCCTTGTTATCACATAGTCGAGTAATACAGAGTCCACTGTTAATCACTGACAGTCCTTATTAAGGGTTGTTTACCATCCTAGCCAGATCTTTATCCACTCTTTTTTTTCTGACCAACTGTTCTTCTCTGCCTTTGAGTTGTATCCCCAACTGTCATTTACTGCTTCCCCTCCCACCTTATCTTCTTCATAAAAGCCAATATTTTCTTAGCTACCATCAATTCTGAGGAATAGTTACTTCACCCGAAACCTTAAGTCTGATGCTGCTGCCAGACCTTCTCACTTTTCCAGCAGTTTTTGATTTATTTTCTGATACACAACATTTGTAGTTTTTTTTTTCTTTGATTAATTTGGAGTTTTGGGTTTATCTGACAGTTGCTGTCATGAGTTAAATTAGTTCATTAGCTCAACCTAGGAGGACAGGAGGCTTGATGCAGGTTCTGGGGTTTAGAGGTTTCACTAAGATCAGGGAAGGTGGTTAAAGAGATTGAGGTTGTGACATTGTTAGTCAAGGGCAGTGTTACGGTGGCAGAAAGTACATTTGCTGAGTACTCATCTACTGAGGAAGTATGGGTTGAACTTAGAAACAGGAAAGGAGAGGTCACCCTGTTGAGAGTTTTCTATTGGCCTCCGAAAAGTTTCAGAGACGGAGAGGAAAGGATTGCAAAGGTGATTCTGGAACTGTGCGAAAATAACACGGTAGTGTTGTGGGGGATTTTAACTTTCCAAATACTGACTGGAAATGGGATTGTTTGAGTACTTTAGATGGGTCAGTTTTTGTCTAATGTGTGAAAGAGACTTTCCTGACACAATATGTAGATAAAGACAAAAAAGCAGCAAATGCAGGAATCCAAAATAGACAGGAAGGAGACTGGAGGACACAGCAAGCCAGGCAGCATCAGGTTGTGCATACGTAGATGTTTCAGGTGTAACCCTTTTCAGCATGTAAATAGGCCAACAAGCGGTGAAACCATATTGGATTTTAGGTCGTGCAATCAACTTTGGCCAGGTTTTAGATTTAGAGGTCTGTGGTCACTTTGGTGACAGTGACCACAATTTGGCTACATTTACACTTTTGCACTTAATGTCATGTTCAACAGCTTTAGCACTTCAGCTGCCCCATGTTCTAACCCCAACGTTTACACATCAGGCCTTGTTATCACACAGTCGAGTAATACAGAGTCCATTGTTAATCACTGACAGTCCTTATTATGGGTTATTTACCATCCTAGCCAGATCTTTATCCACTCTTTTTTTTCTGACCAACTATTCTTCTCTGCCTTTGAGTTGTATCCCCAACTGTCATTTACTGACAGTGACCACAATTTGGCTACATTTACTTTAGTGATGGAAAGGAATAGGGAGAAACTGCAGGGCAAGAGCTATAGCTGAGGCAAAGGCAATTATGATGCACTTAGGCAACATTTAGGATGCATCGGATGGGGAAGGAAACTGCAGTGGATGGACACAACTGAAACTTGGAGCTTGTTCAACAAACAGCTACTGCGTGTTCTTGACAAGTATGTACTTGTCAGGCAGGTAGGAAGTGACCGAGCAAGGGAATCATTATTTACTAAAGTAGCTGAATCACTTGTCAAAGAAAGGAGGCAGCTTAAGTAAAGATGAGGCATGAAGGCTCAGTTAGGACTCTTGAGAGTTACAAGTTTGTTTGGAAGGACTAAAGAGAGAGCCAAGAAGAGGAAGGTGAGGACATGATCAAGGAGAACACTAAAGCTTTCTAGAGGTATGTCAGGAAAAGAAAGAAAATTACTCGAGTAACATTAGGGCCTGTGAAGTAGTTGGAAGTTGTGCGTGGAGTCTGAGGAGAGAGGAGAAGTGCTGAATATTTTTCATCAGTATTCATACAGGAAAACGACAACTTTGTCGAAAAGAGTACTGAGATACAGGCTCATAGACTAGACAGGATAGAGATTCACAAGGAGGATGTGTTAGCAATCCTGGAACGTGTGAAAATTGATAAAGCCCCTGGGCCAGATGGGATTTATCTTATGATTCTCTAGGAAGCTAAGGAGATTGCAAAGCCTTTGTCTTTGATCTTAATGTCATCATTGTCGACAGGAATAATGCCAGGAGACTGGAGGATAGCAAACGATGTCCCCTTGTTCAAGAAGGGGAGGAGAGACAACCCTAGTAATTATAGATCAAAGTTAAAAATCACACAACACTACGTTATAGTCCAACAGGTTTTATTGGAAGCACTAGCTTTCAGAGGGATGTTCCTTCATCAGATGGTTGTGTTTTGTAGAGTACTCCATAATCACCTGATTAAGGAGCAGCCCTCGAAAGCTAGGGCTTTCAAATAAACCTATTAGACTAGAACCTGGTGATGTGATTTTTAACTTTGTGCACCCCAATCCAACACCAGCATCTCCAAATCAATTAGACATCAGCGAGCCTTACCTCTGCTGTGGGTAAAGTGTTGGAAAGGATTATAAGAGGGAGGATTATTAATAATCTAGAAAGGAATAAATTGCTAAGGGATTGTCAACTCAGCTGCGTGAAGGTAGATCGTATCTCACAAACCTTAGACATCTTTGAGAAGGTGCCCAAACAGGTGGATGAGGGTAAAGTGGTTGGTGTGGCATGCCTGGTTTTCAGTAAGGCATTTGATAGGGTTTCCCACGGTAGGCTATTACACAAAATACAGAGGCACAGGATTGATAGTGATTTAATGATTTGTTTCAGAAATTGGCGAGCCGAAAGAAGGCAAGAGGGTGGTGTTTGATGGGAAATGTTCATGCTGGAGTTCAGGTGCTAGTGATGTACCTCAACAATCTGTTTGGGTCCATGTTGTTTCTTATTTAACAAATGATCTGGATGAGGGTATAGAAGGATGGGTTCGAAAATTTGCAGATAACACTACATTCGGTGGAGTTGTGGACAATAATAAAGGATGTTGCAGGTCATAGAGGAACATAAGAAAGCTGCGGAGCTGGGCTGAGAGGTGGAAAATGAAGTTGAATGCGAAAAAGTGTGAGACGACTCACTTTGAACGGAGTAACAGGAATACACAGTGCTGGGCTATCGGTAAGATTCTCGGTTGTTTGGATGAGCCGAGAGATCTCACTGTCCAGGTGCATGGATCCGTGAAGGTTGCCACCCAGGTTGATAGGGTTATTAAGAAGGTGTACGGTGTGTTAGCTGTTATGAGTAGAGGGTTTTTTAGTTTGGAGCCACGAGGTCATGTTGCAACTGTACAACACTCTGGTTCGGCTGTGCTTGGAGTACATTTCTGGTGGCCGCATTATAGGAAGAATGTGGAATGTTTGGAAAAGGTGCAGTGGACATTTATGAGGATTTTGCCTGGTATGGAGGGAAAGTCTTATGAGGAAAGGCTGAGGGAGTTGAGACTCTTTTCGTTCGAGAGAAGAATGTTAAGCGGTGACCTAATTGAGACATATAAGATAATTAAAGGGTTAGATATGGTAGACAGTGAAAGCCTTTTTCTTCAGATGGTGATGGCTTGCACGTAGGGGAACAGCTTTATATTGAACGGTGATCGACATAGGACAGACGATAGAGTTAGGTTCTTTATTCAGTGAGTAATAGGGGCTTGGAAAGTACTAGAGCAGCAGTAGTCGACTTACCAAATTTAAGGGTATTTAAGTGGTCATTGGATAAAAATAGGATGAGAATGGAATACTGTAGGTTAGGTGGGCTTCAGATTGGTTTCACAGCTCGCGCAGCATTGAGGGCCGAAGGGCCTATACTATTTTATTACACACAGAAGTTGAAAAGGTATGTTGCAGTTTTCGTTGCTGCCGTTGAAGCCGCAATTGGAGTATTATGTTCAGTTCCGGTAAACTTGCTATCGGAAGAATGTTATTAACTTGGAAAGAGTGCAGAAAAAAATCACAAGGATATTTCCAGGTCTCAATGGTCTGACTTTCAGGATGTGTTTGGAAAAGCTAGGATTGTTTCTTTAGAGTGAAGGATACTGAGGAGGGGCTCTTGTAAAAGTGCATAAAATCATGGGAGGCATGGATAGGGTGAATGCATTCAGACTTTTTACCAGGATTGAGCATTTGCTGACGAGGGTGTATCAGTTTTTGTTCAGATGGGAAAGAATAAAAGGGAACCTGAGGGACAGCTTTCTTACATTGAGTGAGGTGTGCACATGGAATGATTTTCCAGTGGAGGTGCTTGAGGTATGTACAGTAACAACATTTAAAAGGCTTTTGAACAAATCCATGAATAGGAAAGATCTAAGAAGGATATGAGCCAATTGCAGTGACGTGGGGTTAGCACTGATGGACATTTTGGTTAGCATGGACCAATTTCGGTCCACAGGCTTGTCTCCGTGCTGTTGGACTCTCTGACCCTGTGAGTCTATGACTCTACCTTCACTGAGATCTACTTTTTCGTTACCACGTGAGGATTTCTCTTTTCCCCAGTTTCTAACCCTCATGGATTGAAATTGATTTTGAAAGCCAATCTTTTGATTTATGAACCAATCCATAACCGTCAGCCATTTTAGCTGCTAATCTTGCCTTTGAACTCTCTGCTCTTCCACATGAATTCTCATTCCAAACTCAATGCATATTTGATCAGGGTCCCTTCCTTACAATCCTGAAATATTGTCTGTAGGCTTCTGGCACGTGTTCATATGCACTTAACATGATTTTCTTCACCACCTCATATTCCCCAGAGACCTCCTCTGATCGTGATACAAATACATCAAATGCTCTAATCAATAGATTGTTTGAATCAACAAACCCCACATGGCAGCTGGCCACTTGTTTGGTTTAGTCACCCTTTTCAAATGAGATGAAAAGACTTCTACATCATTCTCATCAAATGTAAGCAATGCTTGGATAGATTTAAACATATCCCCAAACAGCCTTCTGCTCCGATGGGTTTGCTCACCCTCTCTATCTTCCTCACTGTCATTATCTTCCCACTCTCAGAGTCTTCCCCACTTTCCTTGTCTTCCCCACTCTCATTATCTTCCCCACTCTCATTGCCTTTCGCACTCTCGTTATTTTCCCCACTTTCATTGTCTTCCCCACTCTCATTGTCTTCCCCATTCTCAGTATCTTCCCCACTCTCATTATCTTCCCCACTCTCATTGTCTTCCGCACACTCATTGTCTTCCCCACTCTCAGTGTCTTCCGCGCTCTCATTATCTTCCCCACTTTCATTGTCTTCCCCACTCTCAGTGTCTTCCCCACTCTCATTATCTTCCCCACTAAAATTACCTTTCATCTTCACCTCCATTGTTTAAAGATAACTTTCCACTAATCGGCAATTTCTGAAGTTCAAACTCTTCATGTTCTTCTGTCTCTGTCCCCTCTCTCTTTTCTCTCTATTTTTCTCCCCCTCTCTCTCCCTCTCTCTTTTTCTCTCTCTCTATCTTTCTTTTTTTCTCTCTCCCTCTCCCTCTCTCTCTCTCTCTCAGCCTCTCTCTCGCTTTCTCTCTCTCTCTTTCTCTCTCCCCTCTCTCTCTTTCTCTCCCTCTCCCTTTTTCTCTCTATCTCTCTCTCTCTCTCTTCCCCCACCCCCCGCTCCCTCTATCTCTCCCTCTCTTTCGCTCCTTCCCTCCTTTTCTTTTTGTTCTGCTAAAGCAACTTTTTCCTTGTCTTTTTGGTCTGCTTTAAATGTTAATTCAAATTCTTTTCCATTTCTTTTTCTCTTCCTCTTTTGCTTTTAACTAAAACAGGTTTCATTTTCAATCAAATTTTAAGCCATTTCCAAAGAACCTGATATTGTTTGCAGCAAATCTCAATGCTGAGCTATTGCTGTAATTACCTCTTCTTTACTCACCGATGAAGATAACTCTAACTCGAGTTTCTCTACCAACTAAAGCAGCTTTGCCTTGTTCATCTTTTGTTAACCCGCCAAAGTCACTTCTTCCACCCCCAGGAAACACTTAGTTCACATTAAATAATCCTCTGATCATCATGTATGTCTCTACTAAGTCACCTCTAACCTTCTTGTCTTTAATGAAAACAGCTTCAAGTCCCCCGGCCTTTCTTCATAAGACCTCACCTCCGTTATAGGCAACATCCTAGTCAATCTCCTCTGGACCCTTTCCAACGCTTCCATATCCTTTCTGGTTGCACTACTGTGGTAACCAGAACAGTACATAATACTGCAAGTGCGGCTGCACCAGAATTTTGCACAGCTGCAACATGACCTCATGGCTTCAAAACACAGTCCCCGACCAATTCCCTGACTGATGAAGGCCAGTGTGCCTAAAACTTTCTTCACCGCCCTGTGTACTTCTGACTCCACTTTCCAAGAACCGTGCACCTGAACTCCCTAATCCTTCTGTTCCACTGCACTCCTTATTAAATTCCATTTGCCATTTGTCAGACCACTTTACCAGCTGATCAAGATCCTGCTGCAATTTCTGGCAACCTTCCTCGCTGTTCATGATACTGCCTATTTTAACATCATCCGGAAACTTAGTAATCATGCCTTGTACATTTCTATTTAAATAATGTATATAGATAACTGACGACAATGGGTCCAGCACCGATCTCTGAGGCACTACACTAGTCACAGGCCTCCAGTCTGACAAGCATTCTTTCACTATTACCCTCTGCTTCCTACCATCAAGCCTATGGTGTATCTAATTTGCCAGGTCCCCATGGATTCCATCCGAGCTGACCTTCCAGAATAGCCTACCATGCAGAACCTTATCAAAGGCTTTGCAGAAATCCATATAGACTACGTCTATTACCCTGCCCTTATTATTCTTCCTGTAAATTTCATCAAAGAACTCTCACAAATGTGTGAGGCATGATTGCCCATGTCCAAAGCCATGCTGAATATTTTTAATGAAACACTACCTTTCCACGTGTATGCATATCTTATTTCTCAGAATAATTCCAAGTAACTTACCTACTACAGATGGTCGGCATACTGCTCTGTATCTCCCAGTTTGTATTTTTGCAGCCTTTCTTGAATAAGGGCACAACATTCCTTACTCTCCGATCTTATGTGACCTCATCCCGAGCAAACGCTGAAACACACAAAACAGCCAACGCCCACTGAATTTCTCCTCCAGCCTCTTGCAGTGTTCTCGCCTACATCTGTTCAGGAGCAGGTGGTTTATTCACCCTCATACACCTTAATATATCCAACACCACCTCTACTGTGATATGGGCTGTCCTCAAGATATGACCATAATATCTACACTTTCCCACAGGGTAAAAAGGAAACCCATTAAGGTGAAAGAGAAGTTAAAAACCTCCAGAGTTTTCCCTGCCATAAAGCAGGCCACATGAAATTACAGTGTTGGTGGGTGAGGAAAAGCACTGGGAAGAATGGATGCAGGCAAACGGGATAAGCCAGGGAATTTCATTTGAGTGGTAAAGCAAAGCACAATGATGGCTGAGAGGCTGCACCAGAACTTACAAACTGCTCGTTGGTTGATTAATGAGGAAGTGCAAAAACTTTTAATCTATTTACGTTCGCAGGTGAAGATTACTTGCACAGGCCAAGTGCAGTTGTTAAAGAGGTGATAGTATTATAGGACACAGAATCATGTCAAACATGATGTTTAGGGATCAGGAGATATGCGAATCAGAAGGAGCATTGCCAGACAAAGTGCTAGTACGTGGAATTCACGGTGAGACAAGAAGTGCTCAGTTACGTAGAGTGAGGTTAGAGTGTCCAGTGAAAAAAGGAGAGGTGCTGGTCGGAGTACTGACAAACACTCAGTTCCAGAAATACAATTTGCCCTTGCTAACAACGTCATTGGGTCAAAGTATGAGTACTGCCTCCTGTGGTTAGAACGCCAATGGAACTGAAGTCCTACAAAAGCACATCCTGGGAATTTTCTTCACTATGTTCTAACGAGTTCACAAAGTCACCAGTTGAAACAGGAGAAATCAAAGAATACAGGTAAGAGAGTTGAATTAGAATTATCAGAGATGATAGCTAATCAAATGTTTGAGACAAAACAGGAAGCAATGGAGGACAACGTAGATATCTTTAGCTCAGAGAAATTCACTGAGTTACAACAGAAAGATTAAAAACGAAAGCAATTGTATCAAAAAGCATATACGGAAGGAGGATCTGAGTGTATCCCTGGATTTTAGTGCATTAAAATGTTATATTCATGAGGTAACAGAGACCATTACATATTGGATGAAGTTTTCGGGAAAATTACAGGGGTAGGACTTTTACACAGAGTGGTGGGTGTGTGGAATGCACTGCCAGCGGTGATAGTAGAGTCAGATACATTAGGTACATTTTAGGAAACCCCTGGCTAGGCACATGAATGAGAGTAATGTGTCGGGTACGTAGTTTAGTTTAATTTTAGAATAGGATAAAAGATCGACATAACATCGAGGGTCGAGGAGCCTATACTGTGCTGTGTTGTTCTATACATAACAACCTTAACACAAAAGAGAGTGAAGGCCTAAAAGCATGCAAAAAGCACAGGAATGCAATCATTGCACTAGCAAATTAAGGCAGAATGACAGTATTCATGAACAACACAGAACATGTTCAAAAAGCACAGAAACTACATGCAGATACTGACACTACCAACAGAGGGACTGCGACCAACGCCACACCCAGCCAATGGAATAAACATTACACTATGGAACTTACGCAAAAACGGACTTATAACCAAAACAGATTGATAGAAGATGTAACCTGAAGGCACCAACACCCGATAATTTTCCGATTATCTCAGGTTTACAAACCACATATACCACTTAGACCTATTGTGGCAATCTAGGAACTGTGTCACATAAACGTACAAAAGAATTTGAACAAAGCTTAAATATCTTACCAGCGGATCCCAACACTTATTCCAATGATGATGTTGAGATTACTTACAGTGTGGGAACAGGCCCTTCGGCCCAACAAGTTCACACTGACCCGCCAAAGAGTAACCCACCAGACCCATTGCCTTACAATTACCCCTTCACCTAACACTACGGGCAATTCACCTAACATGCACATTTTTGGACTGTGGGAGAAAACCAGAGCGCCCACAGGAAACCCACGCAAACACGGGGAGAATGTGCATACTCCACACAGACAGTGGCTGGAAGCGGGAATTGAACCTGCGTTTCTCGTGCTGTGAGGCAGCAGTGCTAACCACTGTGCCACTTTGCTGCCCTACTAGCAAAGGAATTCCAAAACAGCAAAAGAAACTTAAACATAGACAAAGCAATGCTCTCATTCGAAGTAGCGGAACTCGTTACCTGAATTGACAAAACCTTCGCCAAAGCGACAATACCTAACCTCCAGAAAAAAAAAACAGACCAGCTTGAGATAGCCATTTCTGCCCCAGGAAAATGTCTGCGACTGTTCACTCCATCGGTGCCTCTCATCATCTTGTACACCTCCATCACCTCTTATCGTCCTTCGCTCCAATGAGAAGAGCCCTAGCTCCTCAAACTTTCTTCATTAGACATGCCCTCCAGTCCAAACAGCATTCTGCTAAATCTCCTTTGCACAATCTCTAAAGCTCCCACATCCTTCCTCTAATGAGGCGACCAGAAGTGAACACAATATTCCAAGTGTGCTGTAACCAGGGCTCATTAGAGCTGCAGCATAGCCTTGCAGCACTAAAACACAATACCCCTGCTAATGAAAGCCAAACAGTCTAAAGCCTTCTTAACAAACCTATCAGCCTGGGTGACAACTACGAGGGATCTATGGACATGTCCCCAATATCTCACTGTTCTTTCATTACTTTTGCTGTAGTAATGTGGAGGGGAAGGAGCACACGGTATGGAAAAATGTTCAGTTGGGGAGGGTAAATGACAATGCTACTCAGCAGGAACAGGGAGGGCTAAAGTGGGAACAGATGTACTCGAGGGAAATGCGGGATGGATATGTGAAAGTGGTATAGGGAGCATTTGCTGATGGTCTTGAATAGGTTTGTCCCACTGAGGCAGGGAAGGGAATGATAGGGAGAAGGAACCTTAGGTGTCAACAGATGTGGAACACCTCATAAAGATGAAGAAGAGTAAGGACACAAGGATGAGACAGGGCAGGAAAAGGTTACTAGGTAACCAGGAAATCACTGAAGAATGGACTTAGGAGAACTACAAGGGGGCCTGACGAAGCGGAAGCAGGTAAGCTGAAGGAAAACTCTAGTGGGATATAACATAAAGTCAGAGAGATGGGCAGCAGGGAAACAGACCCTTCGTTCCAATTTGTCCATGCCGACCAGATATCCCAACGCAATCCAATTCCATTTGCTAGCACTTAGTCCATATCCCACTGAATCTTTCCTTTCATATACCCATTCAAATATCTTTAAATGCTGTAATTGTACCAGCCTCCACCCCTTTCTCTGGCAGACCATTCCATTTACGTATCACCCTCTACATGAAAACCTTGCCCCTCAGGTCCCTTCTATCTCTTGCCCCTCTCACCAATACCGATGCCCTCTAGTTCTGGATTCTCGCACCCCGGAGAAAAGACTTTGTCTATTTATCCTATCCATGCATCGCATGATTTTACAAACTTACCTAAGGTCACCCCTCAGCTTCTGACACGCCAGAGGAAACAACCACAGTCTATTCAGCCTCTCCCTATTGCTCACATCCTCCAATCCTGGTAATATCCTTGTAAATGCTTTCTGAACTCTTTCACATTTCACAATATCCTACTGAAAGGAGGGAGACCAGAACAACAGTCTATCTTCCAAAGGTGGCCTAACCAATGTCCTGTACATCTGCAACATGTCCTCCCAACTCCTATACACAATATTCTGACCAATAAAAGAAAACATACCAAATGCCTTCTTCACTATCCTATCTCCCTGCGATTCTATTTTCAAGGAACTTTGAACCTGCACTCCAAGGTCTCTTTGATCAGCAACACTCCCGAGGATCTTACCATTAAAAGTGTGTGGAACACTTTTGTGAGGACCAAGTGGATGGCCAGAGTGAGGGTAGGGCTGATCAGAGATAGTGTAAAGAACTTGCGACTGAAGTCGAAGATTATTGGACGTCCTTAATAAATATGATCATTCAGTATTCACGAATGAGAGGGACATTGATGTTTGTGAAAACAGCGTGGAACAGGCTAGTAAGCTCAAACAGGTTCATGTAGAGAAGGTAGACGTGCTGAAAACTTAGAAAAGTGTAAGGATAGATAACTCCCCTGAACCAGATGGAATCTACCCAAGTGTACTACAGGAAGTGTGAGAAGATATTGCTGCATCTTTGCATCCTCACTGTCCACTTGAGTAATGCCAGATGAAAGGAGGGTGTACATGTAATATCCTGGTTCAAGATGGGGGATTAGGGATAATCCTGGGAATTACAGACCAATCAGTCTTCCGTCTGTGAACGGCAAACTATTGGAGAGAATTCTGAGTCAGAATTTATGATTAGTTGGAAAACTATAATTTGATTAGAGATAGTTAGCATGGCTTTGCCAGGGGCAGGTCATGCATCACAAATCTTATTGAATTCTTTGAGGATGGAACAAAATACATTAATACAAACACAGCAGTGAATGTGGTGTACATGGATTTTAGCAAGATGGTTGAGAAGGCTCACTCAGAAAGTATTTAGGCATGGGATAGAGGTAAGTCTGGCTATCTGGACACAGAATTGGCTTGTGCACAGGATACAGAGGGTGTTATTAGGTGGGAAGTATTCAGAAGGAGCTCGGTGACCAGTGGTGTTTTATAGGGATCTGTTCTGGGACCTCTGCTCTTTGTTATTGTTACAAATGACTTGGATGAGGAAGTGGAAGGGAGTGTCGTTAAGTTTGCCAATGACACGAAGTTTGGTAGATTGGTGATTAGTATGGAGGGCTGCTGTAGATTGCAACGGGACATTGATTGGATGCAGAAATTAGCTGGTCAGTAGCGGATGAGTCACCTCACACTTTTGCAGGTTGAATTATTTTTTGGAAGCTCGAATTTGAATACAGAATACAGGGTTAAATACAGTATTCTTGGCAGTGCTTGTTCGTTTATGTTTTCTTTGTTATGTGGTGCAGATGCTGGTGTTAGACTGGGATGGACCAAGTTAAATATCACAAAACACCCGGTTATAGTCCAACAGGTTTATTTAGAAGCACTAGCTTTCGGAGCGCTGCTCCTTTGTGTTTTGGTGTGTGTGTGGTTGGTCGAGTGGGTGTGTGAGTGTGATGGAGTAGACGCGTGTGGCGGTGTGTATGCCTGGTTGTAGGCATGAGGGGTGTATGTGTGTCTGAGAGACAGCATTTGTATGAGAGAGAGTCTGTGTGAGCGTGCGTGTATGTGTGCATGTGTGAGAGAGTGTGCAGTGCAGTAGGTCACTTATAGTGTGACGTGAACCCAAGGTCCCAGTTTAGTCTATCCTCATGATAACCGACCTTGGCTATCTGCCTCTCTGCATTGTTGCAAATCCCGGAGTCCACCTTGGAGGATGGTCACCCGAAGTTCTGAGACCAAATGTCCCTGAACACTGAAGTGCTCTCTGACTAGAGGGAATATCCCTGTCTGGCGATTGTTGTGCGGTGTCCATTTATCCATTGTCGTAGCATCTGCTTGGTCTTGCGAATGTACCATGTACGTCAAACTCATGCACACACTCTGCAAAGCACAAACACACATGCAACCACAAAGGACCAGTGCTCGAAAGTTAGTGCTTCCAAATAAACCTGGTGGATTTTAAGGTGGTGTTGCTTGATTTTTAACTTTTACTTTGTTAGTAAGCGTACAATTTTTCTGAACGCATGCTGTTTGTCTTCAGTTAGTTTATTGGATCTGAGTGTATATTCTGGTGCAGATTCGAAGGGTCCATGTAGTTGTCATTGTTGTTGCTCAACTAGTACAATTTATTTCTCCTTCTGTGAACTCTCTGCTGGTTGCTGTCGAGAAAACATTTGCACTGTCAGTTTTCCTGTTATAGAGTCATACAGTCATCGAAATGTACAGCAGTGAAACAGACCCTTCGGTCCAACTCGTCCATGCCGACCAGAATTCCCAACCCAATCTAGTCCCATTTGCCAGCACTTAGCCCATATCCCACTGAATCCTTCCTATTCATATACCCATTCAAATATATTTAAATGCCGTAATTGTACCAGCCTCCACCTCTTCCTCTGGCAGCTCATTCCATACATGTACCACCCTCTGCATGAAAGCCTTGCCCCTCGGGTCCCGTTTATATCATTCCCCTCTCACCCTAAACCTATGCCCTCGAGTTCTGGACACTCCCACGCCAGAGAAAAGACTTTGTCTATGTATCCTATCCATGTCTCTCATGATTCTATAAACCTCCATAAGGTCACCCCTCAGCCTTCGACACTCCAGACAAGATAACCACAGTCTATTCGGCCTCTCCCTATTGTTCAAATTCTCTAACTCTGCTGGACGGATTGCTTGTAGAGGTATCTTTTGCGCTGTCAATTTTCCTGTTATAGAGTCATAGTGTTATAGAGATGCACAGCACGGAAATGACTCTTCGGTCCAACTCGTTCATGCCAACCAGATATCCCAACCAAATCTAGTCCCACCTGCCAGAACCTGGCCCATATCCCTCCAAACCCTTCCTATCCATGTACCCATCCAGATGTCTTTTAAATGTTGCAATTGTACTCGCTTCCACCACTTCCTCTGGCAGCTCATTCCATATATGTACCACCCTCTGAGTGAAACAGTTGCCCCTTAGTTCTCTTTTATATCCTTCCCCTCTCACCCTAAACATCTGCCCTCTAGTTCTAGACTAACCCACTACAGGGAAAAAAAGACTTTGCCTATTTATCCTATACATGTCCCTCATAATTTTATAAACATCTATAAGGTCACCCCTCAGCCTCCAATGATCCATGGAAAACAGCCCCAGCCTGTTCAGCCTCTTCCGATAGCTCAACTTCTCTGGCAACTTCCTTGTAAATCTTTTCTGAACTCTTTCAAGTTTCACAGCATGTTTCCGATAGGAAGGAGACCAGAGTTGCACGCAATATTCCAACAGTGGCCTAACCAATGTCCTGTACAGCAGCAACATAACTTCCCAACTGCTATACTCAACACTCTGACCCATAAAGGAAAGCATACCAAACGCCTTCTTCACTATCCTATCTACTTGTGACTCCACATTCAAGGAACTATGAACCTACAGTCCAAGATCGCTTTGTTCAGCAACATCCCTACGACCTTATCTAAATTAAACTCCATGTGCCACTTCTCAGCCCACTGGCCCATCTGAACAAGATACTTTGCAACCTGAGGTAACTTTCGTCGCTATCCACTGCATCTCCAATTTTGGTGTCATCTGCAAACTTACTAACTATACCTCTTAGGCTGAAATCGAATCCTTGTGTCTCAGATGTAAATATAGTTCTCGTGATCTAAGATTGGTCAGTGTTTGTGCTTGAGAGGAATTAAACATAATGCCTGTTCAACAGTGCAGCAAATCTCTGACTGTTATTGCAATGAGAGTGTGTTTTGTAACCAGAACTGAAGCTGCAGTTGGATGATAAGAGTATTGTTATCTCTGATGTAACTGGTAGGTAACACAAGTATCAGGAGAGTACAGTACCTGCTAGAGTGAGCAGTTCTACATTCAAACCGGCAATGTTTGCTTTCTGTTAGTGTAAGGATATAGTGGTATAGTGATTAGTGCTGCTGCCTCAGTTCCAGGGCCCTCGGTTTGATTCCCGTCTCAGGCAACTGTGCATGTGGAGTTTGCACATTCTCCCAGTGTCTGCATGAGCTTCCTCCGCGTGCTCGGGTTTCCTCCCACAATCCAACGATGTGCAGCTTAGGGGCATTAGTCAGAGGGAAATATAGAGTAAGAGAAAAGGGAATGTTTCTGGTTGGTTTGCTCTTTTCAAGTATGGCGTCGACTTATTGGGCCAAATCCTCTGTTTCCACACTCTGGGGATTCTGTGATAACAAAAGTACTGATTTGAAGGAGATAGGGAACGAGATCTTGTTCAAGAGCTGTTTCAGGGATATCTGTCTGAGAATAGCTCCCATCACTTGTGGAGAGAGGCTCGCTGTCAGTATTTCAAAATCTTAGCTTCCAGTTGTAAATATTGCCTTACTGAATTATCTAAAGTCATTGCCAACTCTTCCTTTCAATGTGAAGCATATAAAACAAACTAAGTATATTTGTTAAATGACTATCAATAATGTAAGTACTTAGTTGACACAATTGACTCCCTTGAGGTTTAGTGCGAGAATTAGATCCAGAATTAGATTTTAATGTCAAGTGTCTTGAAGAATAGGAATACACGAGTACGTTGAAAAATATACAAAATCTCCATTCTCTGGTACAACCTTGGTTACAAAACCATAATTAAACAGCAGAAATAACATAAAGCCAAAAAGCAAGCAAAACATCCAGATATTAAAGTGTGTTTGGAACTACCAATACAGGCACACGGGCCCAGCCATGGCCTGGACTCTTGGTCAGCCTGCGAGTCTGAAGACGAGTTACACACACCACCTCAGACTGTCAGGAGGCTGCCGCTATTCCACGCACCTCTCGCTGCTGTGCAGATGTCACCGATTTACCCAGAGCAAAAGGCTAATTATGCTCTTAGTAAAAGAAGGCACAAAAGGTGATGATAATCCCAATACTGTATATTGCCTATACCCCACAGTGTCTACGTCTGGAAAGACTTTGCACATTCTGGAATGTGAACATATTGTAACCTGATGACAGTGAGGGTTTCAGTAACTCTCTGTTTGATTGCAGTCAGGCCCCTTGTACTGGACAGGTTAAAGTGTGACGTCACAGTGTCAGTGTGACTTCACCGTTTACATCACAGAGAGAGACCTGACATCACAGTCAGTTTGTAACCTGGCTTTGTCTGAGGCACGAGGCTGCAAGAGGTAATCCAGGGAAGGCAAGGTCACTGCACTGACTGTGTCTCAGGCTGATCTGTCTGGGAGTGAGTGTGATCAGAGAGAAGATCAAAGCAGCTTCACTTTACACAACACAATGCAGTGAAAAGACTATCACGGAGGTGATCAGGCAGAAGGTTTGAAATTTTAATCTAAAATTCTTCTTCTTGAATTGACTGAGGTTGGACGGGCAATGGGAATTAATGCTCCAGAGGTTATGAAAAAGGCATTTAGAGTTTGTGAGAAACAGAGCTCACATTATAATAAATTTCAGTCCGAGTCAAATTCTGAAGCAGCGAATTTTATTGAAACGCTCTTGCAAGAAGGGGTGACTAGCAAGTAGCCACCCCGATCCAGAAATTACTCCACAATTTATACAGTTTAATTCTCGGTACTTCCCCGTTTACCTCATTGGCCTTCAAAATTATCACTATCCCTTATTGTGTTCTGCCCCTGCCCAGCTGCGCCCCTCCCTTGTTTACTTCTCCCCGTACTCCAGGCCCGGCAACCCTCCTCCCTGTAAGCTACTTGTCTCGCTTCAGTGCTGACATGAAGGAAATTTGTTGAGCTTGGAATATCTTGATGTTCTTTTTCAACTTAACTATTTGTCCGTAACATCTTCCATTGTTTGCAGGCACATTCCATTCTTTTATACAATTTTAGCTGACTCAGAAGAGACTATATATCCCTTTACATAGTCTTCATTCTTGCATGCACATTTGAGCTAACTCAGCTCTTTGCTGAAACAATTCTCCACTGGTGTCGGTTTGTTCATTCACCTTGCAGAAGCAATTATGGTTGCAGAAGTAGCACTGCCTTACCTATATTCCACAGAGTTTATTCAAACTTGCAAATTATCCAGAACTGATTATTAACGTGGGTCAGAAATTTTAATCAGGAATGTAAATTTCCTCCTCTCACCTTGCCAATTCCTACATCATTGGAGGATGATAGAGAGATAGGAAGTGATGAAGTTTCTGTAAGAATCTATAGCGATTAGGAATGGTGTACAGGTTGGAAGATGACACAGTGATACGGAGAGTTGCGGGGAATTGAGGATATAACATTAATCTGGACGCATGTAGGGGATGGAGGAATTTCCAGAGATGCTGCGGGTGGCAAGGATGGGAGGCGTTTGCCGAGATATAGAGGTCAGGAGTATCTGGAGGAGCTGACAGCGATAGGAAGATGTGTGAGAGCTGGAGGAGTTTTCAGGGATAAGGGCATTTGTTGATGTTGGAGGAGGTTACACAGATGGACATTGGTGCTGGATGAAATTACAGAATTAGAGAGGCTCTTGGGGTGTGGAGATTAAAGTGACAGATGTATGACATGGAGGAGGTGGTGTGATGGATGGAGTATACCTCAGAGATAAGGAATGATGTAGATTGTGGAGGTGGTTCAATATATAAGGAGGGATGGAGTTGCTGGAGAATTTTACAGAGATAGGTAAATATGGAGGTTCTAGAGATAGAGATGTAAATGCTGGAAGAAGCTATGGAAAAAGGGAAGGATGTAGGTTGTCGAGAAGGTGACAGAGATAGGGTGAGTGTATGTGCTCACAGTGGGTACAGAGATAGCGAGGTGCATTGTGGCTGGATTATTCGATTTGATTTATTGTGGTTAGGTGTACCTAAGGACAGTGAAAATCTTAGTTTGTGAGCAGTACAAGTAGATCATAATAAGCAAGGGCATACAGACCATAGGGTGCTTAGACAAAGTGACACACAATGGTTACATTTCACAAGAGATGCATGAAGCAAAATCAATATTAACAAGATCAGCTCGGTTTGACTTTAGTGAAGGAGGTGGCAGAGATAAGATGGATGTTGGGCTGGAGGTTGTGACAAGGTTATATGGAGGTAGAGAGTTGCAGGTACTGTGTAGAGGTATATGGGTTGGAGAAGGTTACAGAGATAGGAGGGATGTAGCTGGAGTCAGAGGTCATGCCGGTAGGAGGGGAGAGGTGTAGGGACTGGAGGAGGTTACAGAGATATGGAGGGGTGTAGCTAGTGGCAAGGTCATCGAGATCGAAGGGGAGAGATATCAGGGCTGGAGGAAGTTACAGAGATATGGAGGGGGTGTAGCTAGGGTGAGAGGTCATGGAGGTAATGGGGTAGGGGTATTGGGTTTGAGAAAAATTCGAGATTAACCCACAAGGTGAGACTAAATTCCTGCAATACAGATTATGGAATCCGTCCTGAATATATGTTTGGAATTAAGAATATACTGATGATATTTTCATAGAACATAGGACATAGAACATTACAGCGCAATGATAGTGCGCTGACCTGTGAAGCTAATCTGAAGCCATCTAACCTACAGTATACCATTTTCTTCCATATGTTTATCCAATGACCATTTAAATGCCGTTAAACTTAGTGAGTCTACTACTGTTACAGGAAGTACGTTCCACGCCCTTACTACTCTCTGAGTAAAGGAACTACCTCTGACATGTGTCCTATATCTATCACCCCTCCAGTTAAAGTTATGCCATTCGTGCTAGCCATCACCATCTGAGGAAAAAGGCTCTCACTGTACACCCTATATGATCCTGTGATTATCTTATCTGTCTTAATTAGGTCACCTCTCAAACTTCTTTCTTCATAAGACCTTCCCTCCATACCAGGCAACATGCAAGTAAATCTCATCTGACCACTTTCCAAACCTTCCCCACCCCTTCTATAATGCGGAGACTGGAACTGTACAGAATACTCTAAGTGCAGCTGTTAAAGTACAGATTTGCAACAAGGAAATCCCTTTTGGACTCAACCTGTAAAGCTCTCTCTTGGTTCGTCCCAGAGATTGCACTTTTTGTTGGTCTGGAATAAAAACGCCTCTTACAGACACTTTAGTTTAATTTAAGTAATCCCCTTTATTTACTAATAACATTACTGTTCCAACGTAACACTGATACTTAGAAGCTAAACTAACTGGGTTAAAGCAAATGTTCTTAATTCCCTTAACTTCCCTACCTGTCAGTTTTCTAATGTGCAGCATATGTGTTCTATCATTCAACATTACATTTTAGTCTAAATGTTTAAAGTACATATCTATGACTCTATGACTCTATGACAAGTTTTAAGGCTATAGACTTTCTCATTCCCTCCTTTTTCATTTCATGACAACTACATAGCTTATACAAGTGTAATTAGTATATTTAGTTGATTTCTATTCTCAGTAAGTCAAGTGCCGCCTCTAGTGACTCATCATGCTTAGGAGCAGAGTTTGAAAGATACTGGATTTCACCATGGGAGTTCGGGCACGGAGGTACATGGGTAGACTAGGGTTGATTAACCAGATTCCTCTTTGGCTTAGGTGAAAAGTGATGTACGGTCCATTTCATGCATAAGCGGATGGCAATGTATATTTCTCGGATAAGATCAAGGACTATCAGTATGTCTCACATGATCCATCCACACAGCTACCATAGCCATTGTCCATAATCTCCAGAGAGGTGTTGCTTAAGTGGACTTACCGTGTGAGGTACAGGGAGAGAGTAGGTGGGTGGGTCTGTGTGGGAGGTATTCGGAGGGTCGGTCTGAAGTCAATCAGTTGAATGGCCACCTTTCAAACTGCAGGGAGTCTTTGATCATTGATATATCTGGTTAGGGCGTGTCAGTAAGAGTGAGGTCAGTGATGTCTCCATTGTTGGAAGACCATCTTATTGACTGAGTCCCCTTCCCCCAGGAAAGGCGATGTGTTCTCCTCACTCTGTCCTCCATGTGACTCCGGATGCTGAGAAATAGGGAATGGGGAAATAATGCTGACCTCAGCAGCAATGCACACATTCTGTGTGTGAGAAGATTCACTTTTCAATCCGTGAGTGAAATGCTCCTGTTTAAAGAGGGCAGCTCCTACCTTGGAGTGTCGAAGGACAGGTCTGAGATATATTTTCACACTTGGAGTAAACTGTCTCAATGCAGCATCGTTTGAAATAATTTGTGATCTCAGGATACAGTGCCTGATGTTTGAATGGACAGTGTTATTGTTGGCAGATTCCCGATTCTATTCTTTTGTTATTTCTTTATGATGTACTGAGTAGCAACATTCCTTCATTATTGGGATTAAACTTGTTATTGCAATTAGTTTGTTCATTGACAGAAAGTTGAAAAACAGCAACAAAGCTGAGTAATGCTGTCACCTCGATCTCCCTAAGGGGCTTCCACAAAGCATAAGGCAGCGTCTCTGGGAATGCATCAGCTCAGAGTCTCAAACAAGGGGCTTGTCAGCTGCCTGAATGGACAGATCACCTCGCACGGAAAAATGCATCGACCAATTCAACACGTGGAGAAGGTGTTCTACACCATCCTTGTTATTATTGGCGTCCCTGAGAATGGCATTATGAGAATTGAATTGCCTTTATCTGTTGTTGATCTGCTGGTCAGTCTTATTCAGACACGGGAAAAGTGACAACAATTCAATGAGCAGCATTCTCGGTACAATTCTCCACTGACAGAGACTCCCAACCTCACTGCCGCTGCAGCATTCTCTGATCTCAGTGTTCTGTCATCTGTTCCGGTTTCATACTTTAGGAAGCTAAAAGGAGAGAGATCAGGTACGTTAGTTCGGAAGAAGGATCACGAGACCCAGACTGTAACTGTATTTTCTCTCCCAAAGTGATGCCAGTCCAGCTGAGGTTTTCTGTTTCTGTTACACAAATGAGACCTGTTTTCTCTTGAATTGAGAAGGTTAAGGGGTGACCTGAGCAAGATTCCACAAGATATTAAGAAAAAAAGTTTGGAAAACGCAAACTATTTTCATTGGTTGGCGATTCTAGAGTGAGGGAGCAGTGTGTGAGACTTCGGGTCAGTGTGTTCTGGCTTCGGAAGCATTTTGAAACATAAAGGGTGGTAATGTGTTGGAAATAATTTTCACAAATGGCAGTGGATCCAGGATCAGTTTAGAATTTTAAATCTGAGGTGGGATTTTTTTCTGAAGCAAAGGAACTGAGGGATATGTGCCCCGTTTCACTTTGCATAGCTTCGTCTAACTATCATCCCTCCTGGACCTTTTCTCTCCCTCATTGTCTCTGGCCATTGGATTCAAAACTTGACAGATTGCTCTCATGATCCCTGTACTTCAAGATGTTTGTCATGTACGATGTGTAGATTTACAGTAGAAATACCAGAACAGTCCAACACTCACACGTTGTCACTAAAGGGGCTGAAATTGCGTCATATATATATAGAGTATTGTTCAAGATCTTCAATAGGCTCTAATGACCTGTTTCCTTATCCTGTTGTGGTTCTGATCAGGATTTGGTCCAATACAAAGCACTAGGGGTGACCGGATTATGGAGAACGGGTGCGTTTGATTTATTGACAGTCCATTCTCCAATCCTGTGTCTGAACAGGGACCGAGGTTTCTAACTGGGTTCTGTGCCTACCAGAGTTGGAGCTGAGAATTGTCAGAATCTACTACACTTATACAGATAGTGCCCGTGCAGCCAAACAAAATCACAGATTTCCTTCTGCTCCCTGAGGAGGAAGCATCAGCTCAGGCTCTCTCCAAACCAATAATGTCTGGAGTATTGGGCAGCCGCACAATCTGGGGTGAGTGTGGAAGCCCTAAAATTCAAACTCACTGAATACCACACATTTCCAATCACACAGTACAGCGGTTTTTGCTGGTAAAATCTTATTGTTACACTGTGGAACAGGCAGGAGGAAATTGTGATCAGCAATTCACCGCATCTTTTCCCTTTTGTCTCCCAGAGTTAATTTGATGTCGATTGTTGTCCTTTCCCGGGAAAAATGCGGTGATTCGTCTTGTACTACTCGCTACCTGGTGATTTTGACAGCAGCCCATCTGATGGTCATTATCACTAGTGTTTTACTCGGGAGATCTCATATTTTTTATTACCCACGCTTTTTCCTGGACATTACTTCTGTGTGCAGTGTTACTGGGGCCCTGTTACTGGCTGCACTGTCTGGTTCACTGTCACTTTCTCCTTTGACCGATTTGTGAGCATTTGTTGTCAGAAGCTAAAAACAAAATATTGCACTGAGAAAACTGCGAGTGTGGTTCTAGCAACAACCTGCACCCTGTTCTGCTTGAAAAACATCCCCTTCTATTTTCAATATGAGCCTCTGAAGATAATAATCCATATTCCATTCTACTGTAGAACAAAGTCAAGCTTGGTGGGTCGCATTAGATTGGCTTGGTACGGTTTTAAGACCTTTACTGCCATTTGCTTTAATTCTGTCGCTCAGTTCTCCGACAGTCAGGCGTATTTTATTGACCATTTGAGTCCAGAAGAGGCTGAAGGGTGAGAGCAATGGAGAGAATTACAGAGATCCAGAGATGGAGAGCAGAAAGAAAGCTGTGATTTTGCTGTTGTCCATCTCTGGGAACTTCATCCTCCTGTGGTTAATCAATGTTGTAGGTTTCTTATCTCATGCCATTCAAGGAATCAATCCTAACGATTACTCGGATTTTCTGTATCACTTCAGGAATATTGGTCACATGCTGCGAAACCTAAGTTGTTGCACAAGCACATTTATTTATGCAGCAACATTGTCTGGGCTCAGAGCAAAGTTCAGTAATCCAGGAAAACACATGGTTACATACATTTCTTGTGTTATAGATAAATAAAACTCCACAGTTAACAAAACAGGACGGGCCTATATTTTCCAGACTATGGAACAATGTTTTCAAAATATTCACTCATGGGATGCGAGCATTGTTGGCTGGGTCATCTATTACCTTTCCATAGTTGCCTCTTGAAAAGGTGGTGGTGAGCTGCCTTCTTATTCCACTGCAGTTTACAATGCCCTTCGGGAGGGAATTCCAGGATTTTGACCCAGCAACATTGAAGGAACAGCGATAAGTTTTCAACTGAGGATGATGAGAGGCTTGGAGGGGACTTTGCAGGGGCTTGGTGTTCCCAGATATAAACTGCCCTTGTCTTTCCAGGTGGAAGAGGTCATGGGTTTGGAAGATGCTGTCTGAGGATCTTTGGTGAATTTCTGCAGTGCATCTTGTAGATGATATATTCTGCTGCTACTGAGTGTCAGAGGTGGAGGGAGTGGATTTTTGTGGATGTGGGACCAATCAGATGGGTCGCTTTGTCCTGGATGGTGTTGAGCTTCTTGAGCGATTTTTGGAGATGCCCCCATCCAGGCAAGTGGGAAGTCTCCACTCACACTGCTGACAGAGTGTCCTTATCCCAGAGCAGGGAGAGAGCTGAGTTGGGTACCTGAAGATTTCCCATTGTAGCACAATTAAATGGAATTGTCCAGGGAAATGGAATATCCAACTGGATTATTCCTATCAGCGTGGATCCCACTGTAATTCTCCATCACCATCAAATCCTTCAGAGGGTGCTAATGAAATTAAATAGAATAGTTAATCAGAAAATGTTTGTCTATTAAATACATGATCCCACTGCTCAGTAGCAATTCAACAGACCTCATACTATGTCATAAACAGCCATCGATGAGGTCTTTCAATGTTAGAAATTGTGGCAGGTCACTGTATGATATTATCAGAAACAATCCATATTTATTTTGGCAAAGTTAAAAATCAGACAACTCCAGGTTATAGTCCAACAGGTTTATTTGGAAGCACAAGCTTTCGGAGCGTTGCTCCTTCATCAGGTGGTTGTGTAGCAGGATCGTAAGACACATAATTTATAGCAAAAATTTACAGTGTGATGTAACTGAAATTATATATTGAAGAAGACCTGAATCATTTGTTAATTCTCTCTTCTTTTAGAATGGGCATTTTGGCTTCAGTTCTTTCTTATGTAAATTCCAGAACTTTCTTAAAGTTAGTCTCAAGTGAACTTTAACAATTGGTGCCATGTTGGCCCACATAATGACTTGAAGGTAATTTATGCAGCAACATTTTCTCGGTTCAGAGAGAAGTTCAGTAACACATTAAAATATATGAATAATAACAAAAGTTGGGATTTCTTTTTTAACATCAAGCTTACGACTTCCAATGGGCTGCTACACCATTGCAGCCCACCAACATGTACAGTATTTCCTATCATGGAGTGAAGATTCAAAACCATGCAATAGATCTCTCTTCAGTTTAAAAAAAATACAACGTTACCTTCTACTATCCCCTCCAAGACACTACACGTGGTGCTGCGGAGGATTCATTCCCTCAAGGGTTCAGTCAGAGAGAGAGACAGAGAGAGACTGTAGCAGCTAACAACATAATCTAAGTTGACAGCACCATCAACACACAGACGCCCAGAGTCGAAAAGTGTGGTGCTGGAAAAGCACAGCCAGTCAGGCAGAACCCGAGGAGCAGGAGAATCGAAGTTTAGGGCAGAGGCTTGATGAGAAGCTTATGCTTGAAACGTTGACACTCCTGCTCTTCGGATACTGCCTGACTGGTTGTGCTTTTCCAACAGCACACTTTTTAACTCTAATCGCCAGCATCTGCTACCCACGCTTACTCACTTATGACTTCACAAGGGACCCTGCAAAATTGCTCTGAGACTCCAAAGACGTTCTTTGAAGAATGAAACAAACGGGCAATTGAAGACACTCACTGACTTGGATGTTTTCTCCAAAATAAATCTGATGTTTGTACAGTGGCATGGGGAGTCCAGCAGAGCATGGCATTGCATCACTTGAAACACAGAGGAATAGAGAGTCAAAACTCTGAGCCTTTGATTCAACACATTTTAATTTTAATTTATTTGTTCAAACTTCCATTCGGACACAGTGATTCCCATTGCAGGCAGAGGTGAACACGCACGCACGCACACACGCACAAACACACACACATAGAGACATACGTCAACATAAGCATCAACATTGCATCACCTTGAACACAAGATGAACAGAGAGGGGAGTTTTGACCCCATTTCAGTGAATTCACACCCAGAGCAACAGAAATAGACACAGAGATTCAGACACAGAGATACACACAAATACAGATACAGACTGTCACATTAACATACAACAAACAAAATCACACAGAGACACACACAGATATATGCATAAACAAAAAAAAACACTGTAATACAGGCACTAATATAGGCTGACACACCCACATACACCAACAGACACTCATACAAATAGACACAGACACACACACAGACATTCACAGACACACATACATAAACACACAGGCCCACACATGCAGACACACGCACACAAACATTCACCGACACACATGCACATACACACAGACACTAACACACAGATATTCACAGACACACAATCACGTACACACACACAGACACACATACATATACAAACACACACATGCATATTGCTGAGGATAGCAAAAATGAAGACTCAAATAGAATTTGCAGTTGTTGAAACTGAATGAGAAATTAGAATATTTATTGCAATGTGTGAGTTTACTGGAAATGTGTGCATGATTATACCTGGATAAGCTGTGTTTTTAACAAATCTGTGAAGGAATCTAGTAAAACGTTGTCCAGTTCGCAGAACACAAGGCTGCCTTTGAAAGGATGAAGACAAATTGAAAACAAAATGAACTAATGCTGGCCACCCATGATTTTTCCTGACTTTTCAAAATGACAGTTGATGCTGGTACCCTGGTGCTGTGTACTTTCCTGTTACATGATGGTGAATCAGGTATAGAGAAACCCATCGGGGACTTCTCTTAGAAACAATGCCAGTCATTGGAAACTACTCTCTGATAGAGAAGGGCGGCGTTGGAATTGCTGTTTGCTCTTTGACACTTTGAAGTCTATATCCGAAAAAGAAAAGTGAAATGCTAAGTGACACTGATCATAATTGACTGGGCTTCATTGAAAAATTTCAAACAAAGAATTCAAGACTATTCTGTTGGAGCCTTTTGTTGCAAACACTTAATGTAAAGAACATCGCTGGAACATGTGATGTAATTACTGATGTATTGTCCCAAGTGTTAAATGCTGGAATAAAGGAAAGTTTTTTTGGAATGCTCAAATTGTATAACATTGTACGAGGGGAAATAGAATAAATGGATTGCCGTCTTGGGATTTATTGTATATCATTTATTTTGTAAGGAAATGCATTTTTGAAATTGCATTTCATGCTTCTAAGGCATTTCATGATCATCTTTGCAAAAATCTGGAGTTTAATTGTGGCCTCAAAATGAGAAAAGAAACACTTTAAAAACAAGGCATTAGTGGAGAATTGTTACATGATGTGAAAGCAATTCACCTGACGTTGAGGGTGACCCAATGATTGAAGTGTGGTTGTGAATGAACGGATTTATTTACAGATGGATTTTCGGTTCGCAACAAGTAACTGATTGGTTTGTGAACATGTGACCAATTCTCAATGAGAAAGGCCTTCAGATGCCAGTAGCAATGTAATTGGTTTTCAGACAGCTGAACAGCTTGGCGCTATGAACCAGATACAGAGAAGCCTTCACACTTTCAGGAACTCCCTATGTTCTCTGCAGTAAAAACTACCTAAAGGCTAAAGAAACCTGGTTTATTGTTCCTTCAGCAGTTCTGTGAGCTCTGCCTTTTGCTGAGTCTGTTAGAGACCGTTTATAAGTGTGACCCAGTCCGTGTGTCTCTTGCAAGTCACTGAGAGCCCCTAGAGAAAGAAGACTGGGAAGCAGCAATCTGAGCAGCACAAGAGCCAACACAATCATCTCATCTTCCATTTGAAGTGGAACCACAGAGCACACTTCTCTATCTTTCCCGCTATCCACATGTTTTTTCTCCTGTGTCTGTGCGTGCTTCTCTGTGTGCAGGTGTCAGGATGGTTGTGTGAAGGTGTACATACATGTATGTTTGCGTGTCTGCGTGAGTGGGTGTCTGTGTTGCTGTGTGTGTATGAGTCTCTGTGTGTGTGCATGCATGCATCTGTGTGTGGGAGTGTGTAAGAGTGTGTCTGTAAGGAATTTGACATTTAATTTGTTGGGCTATAGGCTGATGGATCATAGTAGTTTGGCTGTAGCTGTAGTCTAATTACTTGTGATAAACTGCAAGTTCCAATCGGTACAGAAGCCTGGTCCATGCTTCCTGTTAACTTTGGTCTAAAAGACAGTTATATTGAGGAATGCTCAGTATATTATGAAAACATTAACTTCTGTGAGAATAGCGGTGCTTGTTTTCTCATGCAAGGCCCCAGGGAGCTGTGACATCACTAACTCTCTGTTGAAAAGTTGAAACAAAGGCATTCTGAAGAAATTCGACAGGATTATGAGGATAGTTTTCTTTCAATCTTATGGTGTCAAGTAAATTATTTTTAAAATTGCGGATTTTAAAATGTGTAGAAATTTAAGCAGGATAGTAATGTCACAATTATCTATATTCTAATGTACCTTTCAATAAACTGTCAAAAGCAATTGTTATAAAAGCAGATTTTAATATCGTGCCTATATCTATGAGCCCACATTTGGATAACACTAAACATCGAATTGAAAGTTCCGATTCGCAGAGTTGATAACAGTAATCTTAAATTATACGTTGTTGATGGCATAATATAATTGTAGATATACTCATATTGATATGTTTCTGTGTGCCTGTTTGTGAAGTGTCTCCGGTCTGAAATGTTGTGTACGCTCCTTTCAAGAATAAATTAAGTAATTGGCAGATTGGCAATGTGCGTGAGATTGCCATTCTTTGAGAAATCCTGCCCAAATAGTCATTTTAAGACCGTAAGGGACAGGAGAAAATGAACGCCATTTAGCCCATTGACTCTGTTCTGCTATTCAATGAGATCATGACTGATCACCCCCTATTCTACAATCGTCCTTTTCTCCTGAACCCCTCGATTCCCTTCCTGATGAAACAACCCTGTCTGTCTCAGCCTTGAATATATTCTACGACCCAGCCTCGACAGCACTCTATGGGAAAGCATTCCACAGATTCACCTCCCTCAGAGGGAAGATGTTCCTCCTCATCTCTGTCTGAAATGATGACTTCTTATTCTTCTGGTCCTCTACATTCCCACAAGAGGAAACTAACTTTCCACCCACCCCCGCCCCCCCTCCCCCGGCAAGTCTTCGAAGAATCCTGCCCATTTCAATTAGGTCACCTCACATTCTTCTGAACTCAAATGACTGCACAGCCAACCGACTCAACCTCTCTCCATTAGACAGTTCATCCATCCCTGGGATGAGCTGAGTGAACCCTCCCTGGACTGTCTCCAATCTATCTTCCCCTCGATGAAGAGGCCACAACTATTCACATTGTTCCAGCTGTGGTCCCACAACAGCCTTGTATAGTTTTAGCTAAACTTCCCCACTGCTATGTTTCATTCCCATTGAAGTAAAGACCAACAATGCATTTTGAAAAAAGAACAAAGGACTGGTGTTGCTGGAAATCAGAAACAAATTCAGAAATTGGTCGAGGAACTCAATATGTCTGGCAGTATCTGTGGAGTGAAAACGAAGTAAATGTTTCAGGTCAAATGAGTCTTCTTCAGAACTGAGTTTTTCCAGCAATTTCTGATTTTGGTTCCAATATTCCAATTTGCCTTCCCTGCTCCCCTTTGAACTCAGATAATGGTGTTTTCTGATTCACACATGAGGATTCCCAAATTCCTCTCTTCTGTCGCTTTCTGTAGTCTTCCTCCCTTTTTATAATATTCAACCCTTCTATTCTTCCTGTTGAAGTGCATCACCTGACATTTCTCCTCCTTATATTCCACCTGTCATGTTTTCAGCCACACATTTAACCTTTCTAGAACCTTCGGCAGACTCTGACATCCTCCCCACTTGCCTCTCCACTGATTTACCTTGACCCCTTCATGGCCACTCTCTGTTCTATGGATTTGGTCAGTCCTCAGTCCATGTTAATGTTCTACCCCAACACCACGGGCTCTGATGTGTTTCAGTGGAGTAAGAAAGAATGGATTCTGGGAAAAGGCACACTGAACAGGAGCAGACACGGTAATGATGGATAAGTGAGGCTTTATATTGGGTGTTGCTTCACCTGTGACACTGTTCAGGTATGTCTCTCACCCGTCGCCCTCCTCAAAACAAACAAAAAAGGTTCTGTGCGGCAGTTGGAAAGGTGGCTGGTTACTTTATTTTTTAGATTTTCAGTGGCCTCTTTAGGAATTTAGAATAGTGGAAACGGCTGTTAGGGCAGTAGAATGTTCCTCCTGCAGAATGTGGGAGGTAAGGATCACCACTAGTGTGCCTGGTGACTTCGTTTGTGGGAAGTGCACCCAACTCCAGCTCCTCGAGAACCGCGTAAGGGAACTGGAGCTGTAGTTGGATGAACTTTGGATCATTCGGAAGGCTGCGAGCGTGTTATTGAGAGGAGTTACAGGGAGGCAGTCACTCCTCAGATACAAGAGAAAGGTAGATGGGTCACCATCAGGGGACTGAAAGGGAACCGGCAGACACTGCAGGGATTGCTTATGGTCATTCCCCACAATAACAAGTATACTGTTTTGCGGGGGAGAGGGCAACTACGAGGGGTAAAACATAGGGAACAGGTCTCTGGCACAGATGCTGTCCCTCTTGCTCAGAAGGGAGGGGGAAGAGGAGCCGACCATTAGTCATTGGGGCCTCCATAGTTAGGGGGATAGATCGGAGGTTTCTGGGGGACGAGAGAGACTCACGGTTGGTGTGCTTCTTCCCAGGTGTCAGTGTTTGTGATCTCTCTGATAATGTTTTTGGATCCTTGAGGGGGTGGGGGAACAGTCCCAAGTCAGGATCCACATAGGCACCGACACATGTAGGAAAAATGATGGGGATTTAAGGCAGAAATTCAGGGAGCTCGGTGGAAGCTTGGAGCGAGAACAAACAGAGTAGTTATCTCTGGTTTGTTGCCCTTGCCACATGCTAGCGAGGCGAGAAATAAGGAGAAAGAGGAGTTGAACACATGGCTACAGGAATGGTGCAGGTGAGAGTGGTTTGGATTCCTGGATAACTGGGTCTCATTCTGGGGATGATCTTCACCTGAACCAGAGGGGTAATAATATCCTTGGGGGAAATTTGCTAATGCATTCGGATGGGTATGAACTAATTCAGCAGGGGGATGGGAACTTCAAATATATGGGAGGATGAGAATAATGAGGACAGAACTAAACTTTCCAGTCGCAAAAATGCACCAGCAAGCAGGAAGGTAGTTTGAAGTGTGTCTACTTCAATGCCAGGAGCATCCGGAATAAGATGGATGAACGTGCAGCATAGGTTGGCACCTGCGATTTCGATCAGGGACAACAATAGTTGTGGCAGGTTCCGGGATTTAGAAGTTTCAATAAGAATAGAGAAGATGGTAAAAGAGGGTGTGGCATGGCACTGTTCGTCAAGAACAGTGTTACAGTGACAGAAAGAAGTTTTGAGGACTCTACTGAGGTAGCATGGGCTGAGGTTAGAAACAGGAAAGGAGAGGTCACCCCGTTGGGAGCTTTCTATCGGCCTCCGAATACTTCGAGAGATGTAGAGGATAAGATAGCAAAGATCAGAGTGACAACGTAGTTGTTATGGGTGTCTTTAACTTTCCAAATACTGACTGGGAATACCATAGTTCAAGTACTTTGGATGGTTCAGTTTTTGTCCAATGTGTGCAGGAGGGTATGTAGACAGGCCAACAAGGGGCGAAGCCACATTGGATTTGGTACTGAGTGATGAACCCCTGCCAGTGTTAGATTTGCAGGTAGGTGAGCACTTTGGTGATAGCGAGCACAATTCAGTTATGTTTACTTTGGCGATGGAACGGGATAGGTATGTATCACAGGCAAGAGTTATAGCGAGGGAAAATGCAATTCCGATGCGATTCGGCAAGATTTAGGATGCATAGGATGGGGAAGGAAACTGCAGGATGGACACAATTGAAATGTGGGACTTATTTAAGGAACAGCCACTGTTTGTCCTTGATAAGTATGCACCTGTGAGGCAGGGATGGAGTGGTCAAGCTCGGGAGCCATGGTTTACTAAGGAAGTTGAATCTCTTGTCAAGAGGAAGAAGGCTTATGTTAAGATGAGATGTGAAGGCTGAGTTAGGGTGCTTGAGAGTTACAAGTTAGCCAGGAAAGACCTAAAGAGAGAAGAGCCAGACATGAGAAATCATTGGCAAATAGGATCAAGGAAAACCCTAATGGATTCTACAATTATGTCAGGAACAAAAGAATGAGAGAGTAACGTTGGGACCAATCAACATTATATTGGAAGTTGTTCGTGGAGTCAGAGGAAATAGGGGAGCGCTAAATGAATATATTTGTCAATTTTCCCACTAGAAAACGACAATGTGGTCGAGACGAATAATTGAGAAGGTGACCAACCAGGTGGATGAGTGTAAAGTGGTTGATGGTGTGTGTATGGAATTCCATAAGGCGTTTGATAATGTTTCGCATGGTAGGCTATTGCACAAAATACAGAGACATGGGATAGAGGGTGATTTAATGGTTTGTATCAGAAGTTGGCTAACTGAAAGAAGGGAGAGGGTGATGGTTGATGGGAAATATTCATCCTGGACTTCAGTTACAAGCGGTGTACCACAAGGATCTGTTTTGGGGCCAATGTTGTTTGTCATTTATACCAGTGACCTGGATGAGGACATAGACAGGTGTGTGAGTAAATCTGCAGATGATACTTAGTTTGATAGAGTAGTGGATAGCGCTGTAAGACGTTGTACGTTTTAAAGAGACAAAGATAAGCTGCAGAGGTGGGCTGAGCAGGAGCAAATGGAGTTTAATGTGGAAAACTGTGAGATGATTCACTTTGGAAGAAATAACAGGAATAAAGAGTACTGGGCTGATGGTAAGGTTCTCGGTACTGTGGATGAGCAGAGAGATCTCCGTGTGTACATAGATCCCTGAAAGTTGCCACGCAGTCTGATAGGTTTGTTAAGAAGGCATACAGTGTGTCAGCTTTTATTGATAGAGAGATTGAGCATCAGAGCCATGAGATCATGCTGCAGCTGTACAAACTCTGGTGTAGCTTCACTTGGAGTATTGCATTCAGTTCTGGCCACCTCATTATAAGAAGGATGTGTAAGCTTTGGAAAGAGTTTAGAGGAGATTTACGAGGAGCTTGCTTGGTATGGAGGGAAGTTCCGATGAGGAAAAATGAGGGACTTGAGGCCGTTTTCCTTTGAGAGAAGATGGTTGAGAGGTGACGTAATTGAGACATATAAAATAATCAGAGGGTTAGATAGGGTGGACAGTGAGAGCCTTTATCTTCGGATAGTGATGGCTAACATGAGGTGGCATAGCTTCAAATTGAGGGGTGAAAGATATCGGACAGATGTCAGAGGTAGTTTCTTCACTCAGAGAGACGTAGGGGTGTGGAAAGCAAAGCCTGAACACGATGGCCCCAAGTCTCAATCTCTGCGCATGCGTTTCAGAATTCCCAACCAGTGGAAATAGTTTATCGTTATAAATCTGACCTTTCGTGATAATGATCACATGAAGGCCCTTTCCTCATCATAAACGCGACTCATTCCAGAGGGTATTAGTCAAGAAGACCATCGCTGATGATTCCAACACATTAACATCCCTCTGTCACTACGGGGACCAGCCCTGTCTACGGTGCTCCAGATGCAATGTCACTGAAGACTTAATAGACCATAGGCAGCCCCTCATTAGAGAGAGAGATGATTGGTGGCGTTTTAACCGGTGGGTGTGTGGGGCCGTGGGGGGATACCGAACCTCAGTCAATGGTTGAGAAGGAGAGTCTTCCATGGTAACCGCTGTCAGTTGGCTTCATTCTGCATTATAAACCACCGCCTCGCCAGCTGAACTAACCAATCAGTGCCGGGACATACGCTGTATGTTCCATATCATAGGCAGCCCACACCTTTATAGCAGCCAGGAGGGATAGCACGTTAATCTGATGAAGGACGCAATATACTCCTGCATGTCATTTCGAAATGGGGAAGAGAGCACATCTGGCCTGTTTTTCACTACCCTATGACTGGCCTGCTGCACCATGCAGTCAGAAACTAGGTGGAGCCCTGAGGAGATTTCACTTCTCACTCTGAGTCTGGACCTCCAATCCAGAAAGGCTGGTTCACTCAGAGACTCTTGGAAGTTTGGAGAACTCTTCAGATCAGTCCCTTTTTAGTCATAGCCTCCAGGGTTTGGGCGAAGAGCTGGGATATAGCATTAAGAACATAAGACCATACGAACGAGGAACAGCAAGAGGCCATTCAGCCCCTAGAGCCTGACCTGTTGTTCATCAGGACCATGCCTGGTTCAGCACTAGATTTGGGAACTGAAACCTGAACGATGCAGAGATGGAGAGAATCAAATTGCTTTGCTTAGAGGAATTCGCAGACAAGAGCTAGAAACAGAGAGGGAGAATAATAAACATTTGCTCACACAAACACACACACGCACGCACACACACAAACACACACATACATGGAGAAAATGTAGAGGCATGGGATTGAGGGTGATTTTGCAAATTGAATTAAAAACTGGCTTTCTTAAAGGAGGCAGTGAGTGGTGGTTGTTGGAAAGTATTCAACCTGGAGTCCGGTTACCAGTGGTGTGTTTTGGGATCTGTTTTGGGACTACTGTTGTTTGTCATTTTTATAAATCACTTGGATGTAGGCATACTTGGATTATTTAGTAAATTTGCAGATAACACGAAAGTCGGTGGAGTAGTGGACAGTGTGGAAGAATGTTACAGGTTGCAGGGGGACTTGGATAAACTGCAGAATTGGGCTGAGACGTGGCAAATAAAGTTCAATGCAGCTAAATGTGAGGTGATTCACTTTGGGAAGAATAACAGGAAAGCAGAATACTGGGTCAATGGAAAGATTCTTGGCAGTGTGGATATGCAGAGGGATGTTGGATTCCATGTACATAGATCCCTGAAAGTTGCCACCCAGGTCTCACACCACTGGTAACCAGATTCCAGGTTGAATATTTTCCAACAACCACCACTCGCTGCCTCCTTTCAGAAAGCCAGTTTCTAATTCAAATTGCTAAATCACCCTCATTCCTATGCCTCTGCATTTTCTCCATACATGTGTGTGTTAGGTTTCATAGTTAGAGGGATTGAGTTCCGGAGCCACAATGTCATGCTACAACTATACAAAACGCTAATGTGGCCGCACTTGGAATACTGTGTACTGTTCTGGTCGCCCCATTACAGGAAGGATGTGGAAGCATTGGAAAAGGTGCAGAGGAGATTTACCAGGATGTTGCCTGGTCAGGAGGGAAGGTCTTATGAGTAAAGGCTGAGAGACTTGGGGGTCTATTCTCATTGGAATGAAGAAGGCTAAGAGGGGAGTTGATAGAGACATACAAGATGATCAAAGGATCAGGTAGGGTAGACAGTGAAAGACACTTTCCTAGTATGATGACGTCAGCTTGTACGAGGGGTCATAACTACAAATTGAGGGGTGATAGATTTAAGACAAATAACAGAGGCAGTTTCTTTACTCAGAGAGTGGTAAGGGCGTGGAATGCCCTATCTGCCAATGTACTTAACTCAGCCACATTAAGTGCATTTAAACAGTCCTTGGATAAGCACATGGATGCTTTTAGGATAGTTTAGGGGTTGAGCTTAGAATAGTTCACAGGTCGGTGCAACATCGAGGGCCGAAGGGCCTTTTCTGCGCTATATTGTTTTATGATCCATGATCTACATATATATATGTGTGTGTATGTGGGAAACATCTGCCCCCCTGCCTACCCACAGCATGGTCACACAGAACACACTAAATCAATCCTGTCCAAACCATACAAGGAACACCCAGAATGCCTCAGCATTGACTAAACAAGCTGACAAGAGAAACCAGACATGACGATAGTCACTCACAGACCAGGGAATACACTTCCCAATAGCAACTCACCATAAGCTTCCTGATCCCGATGAACACAGCTGTCTCAAAGCCCTAAGGGCAGTTTGTAACCCAGTGATATCAAAGCCAACCAAGGGACAGGTCAGAGAGAGAGGCACCAGCATACCTCGCTCACAGGAGACCAACAAGGAAAAGGACATTTTCACTGACCCTCGAAGAGAGCTGGAATCTCCTGATCCCATTAAGATGTGTTTGATGCTGCCAGGATGCGTCATCGTATCTACACTCAGGAGATTCTTCCGATAACTGCTTTGTGATTATCACCATGGGAACTGGATTACTTAATTATTAAGAGCATTGTATTTTCCCTCTGTTCAAATAGCATTATTGTACAATATTCCTGTTAAAAAAAACTGGCATGATTCTCTGCTCAGAGAAGAAGACCCTTGACATCTCTGTACAGATTATCAGTTCTGTGTCAGCCGAGTCAATTTAGTTTCCAACGATATCGCTTGTAATAAACAACTTGTCAAATTAGTTAGTGTGGTCCCTGCATAATTGGGAAAATTTCATTGACAGCTTAGCGTTAGTCAGCAGGCACTTTGTGTCTTTAAACAGGGTCAGCGATCCTGATATTTTAAATTTAGTCCAATTCGGACCTAGCCGCAAGCCCTGCCCCAGCAGGTCAGACCAGAGAAAGGCTGGATGACTGTGAAGGGTGACCACAATTCTAAACCAGCAACTGCGGCAATTCGGCGTTAAACAACCACAGCCTTGGTCTGGGGAAGTAGTCGGGTACGCTCCTTAATCAACCAATTAAAGTTTAACTAATTTGGCAGAACGGTGATCCGCTTTGAGCCAGGACATGTTTCACGATCCTGATCCAGCCAGGGGAAAGACGAGCCGTCAGAGAAAGTCTGGCAAGATAGGCAGAGAGATTGCCGATTAAATTTTCACTTTAGTACTAAGAAATCTACAGGTTGTGGGGAATTGGCAGGGGCCCTGCTGTTTTGTTTGTCTGTGTTGTGTTTGTCCTGTACTTCTCTCTTCAGTTTGTCCTGTTTGTTTCTGTGTTTGTCAGTGCTGTAGTCTGTTCTCTATTCTCAGCTCGAACCAAAGGTCCATGAGGTTGTGGGACCCAAACCCTCGGGAGAAGGAGCGCCTCGGGAACAAGTCTAACCTGTCCTGCTGAGGCAGCGGTCCGTGGACACTGACTCTCTCAAGGAAGTACCAAGCGCCAATGTAAACACTGCTGCTCGGAGAGTAAGGTAGGGAAGACCTTGTTTATACAGGTCACCAGACAATGTTGTTTCGGAGTAGAATAGGGATGAGAGGGTTGCAATTCTTCGTGGCCTGAGGTTAGAAAAGTTTAAGGAATAGTCAGCACCTCCCTCCCCCACCGTTAAAATCACAGACTCCTCCCAGCCCCCTTCCCTCAGTATCCCACACTTTACCTTGTTGTTAACGGACCTGATCCGGGGTGGGGGCGGGTGGAATGAGGTGGCTATGGTACTGGCTTCCAGCTGCACAGGGCAGCACACAGAGAGAGAGAGAGAGAGAGAGAGAGACAGACAGAGAGACAGAGAGACAGAGACTGACCTGCAGCCTGTCACAATTCATGCTAGTACTCAAAGGGGTCCTAGTGCCCGGATGCATGTATACACTGACCCTTGGAGAAACTTTGACTGTTTGTGTTCGGCCTTGTATGCACATTTGGTTGCTGGTGTTTGAATGTCTGTTTCAATAACTGCAGCTCAACATCCGGAGATGACTTGATTTATTTTGCATTCAGTTAGTCTTGAAACATCAGCTATTTTCTCTCCTTACAGATTCTGCCAGACATGCTGAGATTTTCCAGCATTTTCTGTTTTGGTTTCAGATTCCAGCATCCGCAGTATTTTGCTTCTAAAAAGGGGGGAATTGTGGGAAACGATCTGCCACCCTGTCAACCAATAATCGGCTCATATGAACATAGGAAAGCAAACTTGGCCAAATTATATAGATAACACCCAGAATGCCTCAGCAGGGACCAAGTAGGCTGACACGTGAAACCAGAGAGCATTCGCGGACAAGAGAATACACTTCCCAAAACACACTACTAATGTCAGAGCAACACGGCTATCCTAGAGCCCCGAAGGCAGTTCCATAACACAGTAATACCAAAGCCACACAAAGAACAGGTCAGACAGAGGCACCACCAAGAGCACTGTCGCCAGGACAAGACAATGGAAGCACCTTACTGTTTCAAAAGAGACACTTTCACCTTCCTGTGAAGAGGGCTGGAAGCTCGTGATCCCACTGATACAGTTAGGATGTTGCATTGTATCGAGAATCAGGACATTCATCCTATAACTGTTTTTCAATTATCATCATTGTAACTAGATTACTCCATTTCCAAATACATTGTATTTTTCCCCATTTCAATTAACCTTATTGTACAAGATTGCTATAAAACCTGGCTTCATCCTCAGCGTAAGAGAATTTTCAGCTCCCTGGACAGACTGTCTGTGCTATTTCAGGTTCGTCAATTTCACTTCCGCGATATCGCCGCACGAATAGACTGTTTGTCAATTTCACTTCGAACTGTGCTTTGTGATCTCTAACTTATTGGGTTAATTTCTCTGACGCAAACAGCTGGAAAAAAGTGCTGGTTCTATTTTTAGGCGACTTGCTACAAGTATGTGAATTATGCTCAATGTTTTCAAACACTGATGGACCGTGCTGGACTCAGTAACGGTTGATACTCCATGCAATGATGTGAATTTGTATTGTAGCTGCTAACTGTGCATTGTCAACAAGAACCGTCAATTGTAGGTTCAGAATGCATCACGTCAATTTCTTTCTATTTTCCAGATATCATGCACATTGTACCACAAGGAATTTCTTTCCGTCCCTCTATCGTGGCACTTAATAAAACGGCCTGAGTTCAAATTGGATCAATGTCTCCCAACAGAATCTAACTTCCACGCATTGATTATCCTTTGAATATTGAGAA
Source organism: Chiloscyllium plagiosum (assembly GCF_037043375.1). Lineage (NCBI taxonomy): Eukaryota > Metazoa > Chordata > Chondrichthyes > Orectolobiformes > Hemiscylliidae > Chiloscyllium > Chiloscyllium plagiosum. The sequence continues at coordinate 30,125,411 of NW_028270178.1, read as the reverse complement.
TTCAGTGAGATCATTGTTCCAACAAACTAAGTTATATTTTTCTTCATTCTTTATTATTGCAGCAGATGTCCCTGTGTCATGTGAGGCGAGCAGAGAGTGCCTGCCCTGAACCTCTTTGTGCATGAGCAAAATTGTGATTAATAGGAATTAGAGAAAATTCTGGTCAGTGTCATAAATACCAAAAAAAGCAATATTGTTTTTACAGATCAATCATTTCTCTCCCTGTACATTGCACAAGAGGTTCATCAAAGACATGGCCCAGACTTGGAAAAGCAAGTTTTCTTCCACGTCATATGCCATCCCGAATAGAGACTAAATCTCCGTTCCTTCACTATCAAAGTAACAAATCTTGGAATTCCCTTCCAAACAGCTCTCTACGTGTATCCACAACTCTTCAATAGAAGATGTTCAAGATGGTGGATCTTTGCCACCTTCTCCAGAGTAATTAGGGAGAACCAATAAACTCTGTGTCTGCCAGCGGCCTGCAGGGCCTTAGATAAATGCGACCTATTAAATTCATAGGATCATTTGTCTTTTCGCACTCTTATATTAAATCTCAGGGAGGTACGTCTTTACTGCATGAATGTGCCACACCTACATCAAAACAAGATTTGGAGGTGCCCGTTGTTGGCCTGGGGTGGACAAAATTACAAATCATACAACACCAGGTTATCGTCCAATAGGTTTATTTCGAAGTACTGGAAGCTAACACTTCCTGTTGGACAATAACCTGATGTTGTGTGATTTCTAACCACATCGGAACATTACAGCCACACAGCAGCCAGTTTCTGAGTGAAAGTTCATAAACAGGAACTGATAAAGACACATCTCTTTGTCAGGTTCCAACCTCCGGAAGGACAGCAAGTAAAGTCGACACTGTGTTAAGGCAGAGGCTGATTTTGGAGATACTCTACAGATTATCAGTTCAAAAGTGTTGGAAAGAGGATTCTGGCTGTGTTGACGTTTGAAATGAATCCAAAATAGGGGTGTCATAATCCAAACTGAGCTGCTAGTGCAGATCTCACCCGACTGGAGTGTGACAGGACAACAAGATTATTATTACAATAACTTGAAACAGTTTCTTTCAGGGGATTTACACTACAATTTCAATGCCACTGAATTTAACCGTTCAATGACAATTTATCAACATACCACCAAAATCGAAGTTTACTAACATTTCAAATTTAGCAAGTTTACAAATTTCTTTTTTGATGCCAATAATCAAATACTTTAGATTCAACTAAAAGAGGGGATTGATTTTCTGGTTCAAATCAGACAACCTGCCACCAGTCCAGAACTAAAAATCGGATGTGCTGGAGAAACGAAGAAGTTATGGCAGCATCAGTGGAGACTGAATCCAAATTACCGCTTGGAGTCCAACATAATCTTTCATCAGAGCTGCTTCTGATGTGCTGAAGTGCTTTGAAAGGCTGGTCGTGGCATTAATCAACTCTAGCCTCCACTCTACTCTTGACTCACTCCAACTTGCCCATTGGATCAACAGGCCATGTCAGATACTATATTACTTGCCCTTCACTCTTCCCTGGAACATCTTGATACCAAGAACAGCTACGTCAGAATACTACTCATTGACTACAGTGCAACCTTCAACACTATTATCCCCTCGGGACTTATTACTAAACTTAGTGATCTCAGTCTATGCCCCACTCTCTGCAACAGGATACTCCGTTTCCTGACCCACAGTCCACTGTCAGTGAAGACTGGGGACAATATTTCATCCTCACTAACATTAAACACTCGAGCCCCCCGGGGTGCATACTCAGTCCCCTACTGTACTCAGTTATACCAATGACTGCATTGCCAAACACCAGAGTAATGGCATTTATAATTTGCTGATGATGCCACCATAGTCGATCGAATCTCAGATTGCGATGTAACAGACTACAGACTGGAGGTGGAAGACCTGGAACAATGGTGCACTGAGAACAACCTAGCTCTTAATGATGGCAAAAACAAGGAACTCATTATTGAATTTTGGCGGGATGTTACTCATATCCCCATACACATTAACAGCACAGAATACAAGGAGAACTCGCCATTTGGATACAGAATTGGCTCAAAGGTAGAAGACAGAGGGTGGCGGTGGAGGGTTGTTTTTCAGACTGGTGGCCTATGACCAGTCGAGTGCCACAAGGATTGGTGCTGGTCCCCTACTTTTTGTCATATACAGGAATGATTTGGATGTGAGCATAAGAGGTACAGTTACTAAATTTGCAAATGACACTAACATTGGAGGTGTAGTGGACAGCGAAAAAGTTTACCTCAGAATACAACAGAACTTTGACCAGATGGGCCAATGGGCTGAGAAGTGGCAGATGGAGTTTAATTCAGGTAAATGTGAGGTGTTGCATTTTGGGAAAGCAAATCTTAGAAGGACATATACAATGAATGGTAAGGTCCCAGGGAGTGTTGTTGAACAATGAGACCTTGGAATGTAGGTTCATAGCTCCTTGAAATTGAAGTCGCAGGCAGATAGGATAGTGAAGAAGGCGTTTGATATGCTTTCTTTTATTGGTCAGTGTATTGGATGTTGCTAGGGTTGGATGATATGAGCTATAGAGGGATGCTGAACAGGTTAGAACTGTTTTCCCTGGAGTATCGGGGTTGAGGGGTGGTCTTATAGAGGTTTACAAAATCATGAGAGGCATGGGTTGAGTAAATAGAAAAAGTATTTTCCCTGGGCTCGGGGAGTCCAGAATTAGAGGGCATAGGTATAGGGTGAGAGGGAAAAGATATAAAAGAGACCTAAGGGGCAACTGTTCGCACAGAGGGTGGTGCGTGTGTGGAATGAGCTGCCAGAGGAAGTGATGGAGGCTGGTACAATTGCAACATTTAAAAGGCATTTGGATGGATATATGAATAGGAAGCATTTGGAGGGATATGAGCCGGGTGCTGGCAGGTGGGACTGGATTGGGTTGGGATATTTGGTCGACATGGACGGGTTAGACCGAAGGGCCTGTTTCCATGCTGTACATCTCTATGACTCTTTGGCTCTAGGAACGAGTGGAGAGTGTCAAGCTCCTGGGAGTGGCCATCCACAATAAGCCTTCTTGGACTCTTCATGAAAACACACTGGTTACAAAGGCCCAACAATGTCTCTTCTTCCTCAGGCAGCTGAGGAAATTTGGCATGACAGCGAATACACTGTCCACCTTTTATAGGTGAGCTTCGAGAGCATTCTGTCTGAACGTATCACTACCTGGTATGGCAACTTACCATCCGAGATTAGAGACGGTTATAGACAGTGGTGAACATGTCCCAAACAATCACAAAAGTCAACCTCCCATCTACAGAATCCATCTACCAGGCCCACTGTCAATGAAAGGCCGCCAGCATTCTCAAAAATCCATCCCACCCTAGCAATGTTTTTTTTCTATAATATCTACCATTGGGAAAAAGGTACAGAAGCCTGAATACACACACACCAGCCGATTTCGTAACAGTTTCTGCCCTACTGTTTTAGAATGCTGAATGGACTTACAACTCTTAATATTCGCATGTACCTGTGTTTTTGTTTTTGCCGCTGTTGAATTATTATTTACTATCTAAGCTACTGAACTCTGTGATCTGCCTATATTGCTTGTAAGGCAAAGCTTTTCAATGTGCCTCAGTACATGTGACAATAAATTCAGTTAAAATTCAATTCATATTACACACGGATTGTTAACACAGTTTTTCTCTCTCTACAAGTGCGGCTTGATCTGTTGAATGTCTTCACATTTTTCTGTTGTCATTTCAGTTTATCATCATCTCCAGCATTTTAATTTTACTGACAGCGTCTGGTTGTTGAATTTCGTTATATGTGGATCATACCATGTGTTGTTGCTCCCATTACTTCATCACCTCTCCCCGTATCACTTGCAATGCACTGAATCTGCTTCTTTAATAAATTCGAAGAAACAAAACATTTGTAAATATCCACTCCAAGTGGTCGATTCTCAGGCAATTTAGTCTGTAAAACTCATTTTACAGGCAATTTCACTTCATGGTAGAACAGGCAGAGATAACAGGTTAAAGGAAACACAAGGTGGAATACTGAAACAGCAAATGTCCTCAGACTCCTAAAAAAAACTTAAGAACTCTTGAAGAACCTCACAGCAAAGATGGTTCCCATTCAGTTTGTCGTCTCTGCACCAGCTCGAACGGAGCTATTCCTCTGCTGCTATTCTCCTGCAGTTTCCTCGTAGCCCTGCATATTCTCCTCTCACAGATAAAAATTCAAAAATCTCTCAAATCCCATTATTCAAGCCGCCTGTCACACTAACAGACATTGCACTTGATAAGTGTTGGTCATTGCAGTCTGAGGAACGATGCCCTCCTCTTTCTATTGTTTTCTTCACTATTTCTATTCACTCCGTGTTCACTGTGACGTCAGCCATACAAATCATCCTGGTATGTTCATATTTTCCCTCGCTATTTCGTCTCCCGAATGTTTCCCGCTCTATTTTTTGGGGCAATCTTTGTTCTTCTGTGAGGAAAAGGTCATGTTTGATTACTGTATCTGTGGAATATCAGTTTTGCGCTTTCAGTCTCCACAGAAACTGTCCACGTGTGGGCAATTTTGTCACTCAATCTTTATTCCATGGGTTTCATTGAACAAGAAAACTATGAATGTCATATTTGTTTTCGGACTGAGGACAAAAAGACTGGAAAGATCCTGCTTTAAAGCAAATAAGCTGTGCGAGAATATGTCAGCAGATTTAATTTAAAAGCTGATAAAGTACTTTGTGAGTACTATATGAACAGAAAGTGGAAAGTTCATACACACCACATTTCCTTTGTGTGTTCCGGGCAATGCTGCCTAGAAATAATCGTTTGGTTGGAATCTATTGCAGTGGTGGGAAATTCAGCATGGTAACAACCTCTTGATTGGCTATTACGTATTTGGCTGCAGCGTTGCATGTGAACAAAACAACAATAATCAACCAACTTGCAGAGCGAAAACATTATTTTTCGCCTCACCAATAACATCCTTTTGGCAATGTGAAATGGGCGACAAGGCCAAAAGTCAATAATGTCAACAACCTCTGCAGACCCTGAATTATTGTAATATAAAAGCGCTGCGCTGACATGGGTTAACTGAATATATTTGTTTAATGACCATGATTAATATCAGTCTCCATGGATCTATCGTCTCACTGAATGGTTGCACTCTCGTATTAATAAGGGAGTACTATCAATGTATTTTCGAATTGCATCAGCGGGAGCATCACCTCTGAACTGAACAGGGATCAGGGGCTCCAGAAAGAGGGAGAGAGAAGACAGGAGAATTGAGACAAATATATTGGAATATTCGACCGATGATTCAGAAAGTGAGAGCAATAGATTTGAATATTACAATAATGGATGAGAATCTGAGAACATTCGACTGGAATATAACAACAATGAACAGGAGTTTATCCTGGGGCACTTACCTTCTTTCTCAGGATTGGGCATCATTACCACGGCAGATCGAAGCCGTGTTGATGATTATTCAGGCGGGTTACTATCCCATCCTGGCTATTGTTGGTGTTCCTGGTAAGTCTCTTGTTACTTAACTATGACGAATTGTATTGCTATTTATGTTGTCTATATTTTGCAGAGACAGAAACTATTATCTTCAGTTTCAATCACAAACTCCATTGCTAATCCACAAAATTTGTACATCTCACTCAGAAATTTCTAAAAGAAACAAAACTGTTCAAAACCTGATCAGTCCCTTATGCTCTGAGTTGATTTAAGTATCGGTACTTACCCTTTCCATGACCAATTTTGTCCTCTGCTACTTCCAGAATATCTTCAATCTCCACCTCTGCTTCAGTACAGTTGTTGAATAAGTCTTTATTTACATTTTTGTTCAATCCAAAATTTACTGTCACAGTTCCCTTCTGATTACTTGCCCAGCTGCAAGCATTTGGATCAGAAACGTTAACTTGTTTTGGCTCTGAAGTTACTTCACAACGGGAAGTCAGATGTTGGAGTAGTAATGTCACTGGATGGTTAATTCAGAAGCATGGTTATTACACTCAAGGCACTGATTCAAATCCCACCAAAGCTGCTGATTAAAATTAAAGTCAAAGGATAAAAATTGGAATTAAAAGCTAATTTATTAATAGTCATCACGAATCAATCAATATTTTTTGGTATATTAAGAATAGATTGTCAATTGTTTTCAATAAATAAATGTTTCCCCACCAACCCTCTCCCCCGTTAATGACGAATTGCTCTGAATTATTGTTTAAATGAAGTTGTCCACCTGACTGAATGGGAACGGTGGAATGTGCATATGCCGGGCATAATGTTGCAGGTTACATTTGAAATCAAGTTTATTGCTGCCAATTGTCCTCTACATCCTCACACAAAATCCACAACACTGACTGCCTCGGTCAACCTTTTGTCTCCATCTACTCCTACTCCACCCGTTTGGTCCAGGATCTCCCCACATACATTCAGGACACATCCCACACATTCCAACTGCTTCATGACTTTCGTTTCCTCGGACGCAATGCCTCATCTTCACATGGGCATCCAGTTGTTATGCATGCCCATCTGCAATTGCAATGACTCTGAGTCCTCTGTTTCTTCCTCTTCTGCTGACCATGCAGTACCCTTAATCTGCCACACTCATTCGATTGGCAGAAATTATCCTCATCCTTGATATCTTCTATTTTGAATCATCCCACTTTCTTCAGCTGAAAGGGGTAGCTATAGCCACCTGCGTGGGCCCCAGCTAACCCTACCTCTTTATACGTTACATGGAACAGTCCAACTTACGCATTTACATGGCATATTCCTCACCTTTTCCGCCACTACATTGATTACGTTATCAACGCCACCTCGTGCTCTCTCGGGGAGGTGAAAGAGTTCATCACCTTCAGTGACAACTTTCACACTGTCCTTAAGCTCACCTTGAAAATATAGGAAACATTCCTCCCTTCCTGGAACACTCTGTCTCCAACTCTGTCGACCAGCTGAACACATATATCTGTTTCAAACCCATCGACTCCAACAGCTACCTTGACTACACCTTCACCTTCCACCTTCGGACCCTTCAACCCAACGGCATCAATGTCGACACCATTAGTTTTCAAATATCCCCCCACCAACACATTCCGGATCCAATACTCCAACTCAGCACCTCTCACTTGACATCTCCAAAATGTCCATCTTCCTTCTCACTGGTCTATAACAATTACTGGCCACCTGCATCCATCTATCGCCTTCCCAGCTACCTTCCAGCAAGCCTCACCCTCGATTTATCTCTCAGCTCCCTTTCCCTTCAACATCCCTGATGAAGGGCTTATGCCAAAAACATCGACTCTCCTGGTCCTCAGATGCTGCTTGACCTGCTGTGTTTTTCCACTGCTACACTTTTCGATTCTAACATTCCAGCATCTACAGTCCTCACTTGAAGATCTAGAATCCCTGGGGGTCCCTTCAGTGTCAAGATCGGTCAAAGGTATCACTACGAGTATGGTATGTTTAAAGCAAGGTTACCAGTTTAATAAATGAAGGCAGTCTGGCAGAGATTTGTCCAGCAACGCAGAGGTTAAAAACTTCTGTGTTCGATGGAGAAATGGCGCAATTACATTAGAAAATTACACATTATTTATAAGTTTTTTAAGAGACAGCACAGCCTTAATTACAAGAAAAGACCAATCAAATGTAATATGGTGACATGATTTACAACAGATTAATCCAATGTTATTTCTTGAGAATCACACCGTTCCATTGCACAAAATCATCCTAAGCTTGCCAGTTCAAGGTTAATTTGAGTACCAAATCGCTGTCTTATGATTCATATTATGAAAAGTCCATTGTTTTCTCTTATCTCTAAATGTAACCAACTCAGCAAAGCTTCAGTTCACGTACACAGTGTCAAAGAAAAATCTAAAGCCATTTTGTTATGTTATTTGAAATTGAAAAGCCATTTTGTGGTTAATAAAATCTACATATACTTGTTGCTTCAGACAACAGCCTAAATTCAAATTTAAGATCGTCATCCACATGCTAAAATGTGAATGGTAAGAGCTAAAATGTGATATCGACAATATCTTCTAATCCCACGAAGTCTAGCACTTGGAAGCTCCAAGTGCAGGAAACACATGCACAAACACCATCTACCAGTTGTTCTATATACAATACTACATCCTTACTACAGGATTTATTGACAAATCCTTCACTGTCACCGAGTTAATAATGTTAACCTTCCTGCTTGCCCCAATTTTCTATGTTTTTACTGTACACCTGCAGTATTTCATGAAATAGGCTCAACGTACCCTCTCCACGTCAAATATAGTGGACAATAAATGGTGCCACATATATTATGTACATGTACATGTACATCTACATCTATTATGATTTGCTACATTGAACAACTTTGGCACCATATTAATATCGATTATTCGATGATTGTACAATCCCATCAAATCTCACTGTCCAGTTATTAAACATAGCAGGAAATGGTATATACAGTTATGTAATTGTGTTTGTTGTTCCTGTGAACATTGAAAATATCCTTTTGTGGATATATTTTCTCTCTGTTACTTTCTAATCATGGTTCTTCTCTTCATAGTATCAGTGGTGTCGAACTTAAAAAGTTGGTTGATAATGAATTGGTATTGGTTTCTCTTCATTTTATAATGTATCCCAAAGGCTGTTCCATGCTTGGAAGGGCATTTCTTGAGGTTTGATAAATGTCCTTGACACTCTTTTATGGCTATCCACCAAATGCGCCTTTTAACCACCTGCAGCTGAATGTGTTCAATAATAGGAAGTAACCCAAGTATTCCTATTTAAAAGGACTTCACACGAAAATGAAAACAATGAGGTTTCTGATTGTTTTCTGCAATTGGAAAGTTGTAGAATGGTTAAATGAACTCTCCGTGTTTACCTGTAACATGCCTGATGGACTAGGTTATCATGCTAATCTCTGTAAGGGAATGAATGAGCTGAAAGCGCTTCCTCTTGTCACTTTACTTCACCAGTTTGGGGAAAACTCATTGATCATCCACCAGCCAACTCCATTTAGGATTGCGTATGCTTAAACAAAATCATATCTGATTCTGATAAACGCTATCGACCTTGATCGAACTTGTTCAAACTCTTGCACCAAGGTTAACGCTTCATTCCATAAATTGATGGACTGAACTTCCTCTGACCTGCTTCCACACCAATAATTTAGTTTTCATGTAAGGTGGTGAAAACTGAACAATGCATGAGAGATCATGTTGCGGATCTTCAGGACATTGGTTCGGCTTCTTTTGTAATATTGCATGCAATTCTGGTCTCCTTCCTAGTGAAAGGATGTTGTGAAACTTGAAAGGGTTCAGAAAATATTTACAAGGATGTTGCCAGGTTTGGAGGATTTGAGCAATGGGGGAAGTTGATTAGGCTGGGGCTGTTTTCCCTGGAGTGTCAGAGGCTGAGGGTTGACCTTATAGACGTTTGTAAAATCAAGAGGGGCATGGATTGCAAAAATAGGTCTTTTCGCTGGGGCGAGGGAGACGAGAACTAGAGGCATAAGTTTAGGGTGAGGGGAAAAGATATAAAAGATATCTGTGGGGCAACATTTCTATGCAAAGGATGGTACATGTGTGGAATGGGCTGCCTGAGGAAATGGTGGAGGCTGGTACAATTGGGACATTTAAAATGCATCTGATGGATATATGAATAGGAAGAATTTGGAGGGTTGTGGGAGGGGCGCTGGAAGGTGGGGATAGATTAGGTTGCAATATGTGGTCGGCATGGACGAGCTGGACCAAAGCAAGGTTTCCATGCTGTACATCTCTGACTCTATAAAACTTTTACAGAAAATAGAATCTGTCCCTACGTTTGTACTTGATTCCTCTGACAATAAACAACAACGCACCACGATTAATGCCCTTCATGTGTACTGGATTCAATACATTGCATGGCTTCTTATTATTGCAACAGGTTTTTCTTGTTTTAAATTCATTTAAGGAATGTCGGCTTCGATAACCAGGCCAGCATGTAATTCTTATTGCTGATTAGTCTTCTGAATGCTGTGATGATCTATTGTTTAGAAGGCAGCAGTCCATGTTATAGAATTGCATACTACGGTTGTAATCCAGCAGAAATGAAGGAACAGGAATACAGTTCCAAATCAGGTTAGTCCATGGTTTGGAGGTGAACATTGCATGTTGTGGAATTGCCTATTGCCATTTTCCATCTGGGAATATCAGGCAGAAGTTCACAAAGTGCTGTCGAAGCTCCATGGTAAATTGCCACGATTCATCTTGTATGTATTACAAAATGAGTCCAGTGCCAATGGGGTTCAGAGAGAACCAATACTTGTAGTTTGATGGAAGCCAAGTGAATTGCTTCTCTGGATAGAATCGAGCTTTTTTTTTTAGATTACATTACAGCGTGGAAACAGGCCCTTCGGCCCAACAAGTCCACACCGACCCGCCGAAGCGCAACCTACCCATGCCCCTACATTACCCCTTACCTAACACTACGGGCAATTTAGCATGGCCAATTCACCTTACCTGCACATCTTTGGACTGTGGGAGGAAACCGGAGCACCCGGAGGAAACCCACGCAGACACGGGGAGAACATGCAAACTCCACACAGTCAGTCGCCTGAGGCGGGAATTGAACCCGGGTCTCAGGCGCTGTGAGTCAGCAGTGCTAACCACTGTGCCACCGTGCCACCCACAGCATTCTTGAATGATGTTGAATCTGCACGTATCCAGGCAAATGATCACTACTCAAGAAAAAAAAACAATATGGACTGGTTTGATCTAAAGGTCTGTTTTCACTCGGTATACTCCAAAACTATGACACATCTGAGGTTTGGCTTGAATGAGTGGATAGGTTTTAGGGTTGCATGAGGTGAGTTACTCACCTCATTAATTGCACACCAATCTGTGTCATTGGAATTTTTATAGTTGGTCGAATTGAGATACACATTGACTAGTGTTGTCTCATGGTGTTTTTGACACAGCCCGTAACACTGTTACAAAGTAAATGATCACTCTACATAAATAAAGTTTTGCGATGTTCCTTCTCCCAAATAGATTTTGAAAGTCTCCACGGAAGTACAACTGGTGAAAACAGAATCCAATTTAAGCTGTATGATCCAAGTTGCTTCTTCAAATAACGTAACAGTAAAATTAGAAGCTTTCATGTGTTTAGTTTTAGTTTTTCTAATAAATAATTCAATGCAAAAGCTAAAACCTGAAGACCATACTTATCTTTAGATTCTTTTCCTTCAATCGTTTCCCAAACGTAAGAGACGCACAGTGTTAGTTTCTCATTCCATGTAACAGATTTCAGAATTAATCTGTGTAAAAGGTGGCACTGGCGTGGAGCAAACCTTGTTTGATATTTGTTGGCATAATCTAATACTATCCAGGTTTTGTTTCAGCTGAAAAGATAGTATGTCTGTATTCGAAGAGTCACAAATGACCATAATGCAATTGTCAGTGAGCGTCCCCGTTTTGAACTTCTGATGGAAGGACTTTTTTTTATGGACCTGATGAAACCAAACTCTCTCAAATTATTTTAAGAAATAAACCACACCCTACCCTTTTTCTTATTTTCAGGTCGGGTATGATGTGTTTGTTCCAGGTGTGATAGGACTCGTCAAACTATTTGACGTTCACCAAAACATAGTTTATTTAAACACTACAGTTAAAATACAAACAAAAGAAATAGGAATCTAAACTAACATAATGAATGGTAAACTTAATCGAGTAATAGATATAGGACCTATTACTAATTAACAGTTCCAATATGGTAACATCCCATAAACACACCCCTTGGCAAAACTGGTAAATGTTCACGCAGATTCTTACATGCAGTTATCCAGTCCAGGGAGATTTCAGAGAAAGCAGCAGCTGGGAATAATTCACTGAAGCTCCAACTGTTCTGAGGTTCCAAACAGCTTCTGACTGCCACAGCTAAAAAAAACTTGAAAGCCTGGTCTATTGGAGATGGCCACTGTCTTTCCATTATTTCAAACAAAAAAAAAGTCTAATAAGTTGTTGAATTGTGCCACTTCCAGTAGCCAGTTCAGTACTTCTGTCTTGACAGCCGCTCTTGAAAGAAAATATAATAAAATAACGTTTTTTAAGTGACAGCGTGGTCACACATTGATGACGCACCTAAAGATTGCTGGACTTGGGATTCAGTCAAATATAGCCTTGAAATCAAGACTAATCAGTTTCAAACAACTGCTCGAGATCAGATCATTATTCCTTTTTGATCCAACTCCGAAAGAAGGTCAAAATATGAGCGGTCTTAATGGAGACACGTGAATATTTGCCAATAAGTTATCACTGGGTATATGCTTTTCTATCTGTGATAGGATTTTTCTCTGTGCTTGATTTTCATTCATGCCATATAGGTTTTCCATATTCCAGTTGAAACAGATATTGAAACCGCACTAACATAGTTGTAAAGTGCTGGAAAAACCTAGGAGGTCAGGCAGCATCAAGGAGCAGGATGGTCGATGTTTCGATCATAAGTTCTTCTTCAAGATTGAGAAGGTGGCCCAAGGGGGCTGAAAGGTAAATTGGAGATGGTGGTACTGGAGCAAAAGTAGCTGGTAATGCGACAGTTGGACGAAGGTGGGGGTGAAGGTGATTGGTCGTAGAGGACTTTATAGCATATCTGTGAGAAGGAAGATGGACAACTCAGACAAATCAAGAAGGTGGTTCCAAGTTGGAAGATTGGTCTGGGATCTGGTGGGGGAAAGGGAAATGAAGACCCTGGTGAAATCTACATTGATCCCATGTGGTTGGAGGATCCCCAGGTGAAAGATGCAGTGTTGCTCTCAGTGTGGTCCTCTCTACATCGGGGAGATAGGACACTGTGGAAAGTTTCAGAGAACATCTCTGGGGCACATGCACTGAAAAACCTCACCGCCCTGTGGCCACGTAATTTAACTCCCCCTCCCACTCCACAAAGGAAATGCAAGTCCTGGACCTCCTCCACTATCAACCTCTAGCCACCCGTCCCCTGGAGGTAGAACACCTCATCTTCGGCCTTGGAACTCACCAACCACATGGGATCAAGGTGGGTTTCACCAGTTTCCTCATTTCCCCTCCTCCCGGATCCAACCTTCCAACTCGACACCACCCTCTTGAACGAGCTTACCTGTCCATCTTCTTTCCCACTTATCCGCTGCACCGTCCTCTCAAACCTATCACATTCACCCCCACCTTTATTCATTTACCGGATTTCCAGCTACATTCCTCCCACCCACACTCCCTTCATTTGTTTCTCGGATCCCTTGGGCTACCCACTCACATTCCTGATGCATAGCTAATACTGAAAACATCGAGTCTCCTAATCCTCAGATGTTGCCTGACCTGCTGTGCTTTTCCAGCACCACACCCATAGACTCTGAACTCCAGCATCTGCAGTCCTCACTTTCTCCTGGACTGTACTAAAATACCTTGTCAATGAGTGCGGCTCGTTCTGGAGATGAAACCTTCAGTATTACTCTTGGAATGTAATCAGGAGCTATTATCTTTGCAGTTTCCAGCTGTTTCTTCATATCGTGAGTGAGTCAAATTAGTTTGTTATTTATGTTCAACAGATGCAGTGAGAAAATAAATCTATTTAAATGATTCTATACTTCAAACCTGAATTAAATGACTTGATGTATTAGAACACAATTGCATAAATTGTTTTTTATGCAGATAATATTCTGATTTTTGAAAAAGACTAACCTTGTATATACCTTTAAGACACACAGTCTCTTTTCTTTCACAAATATGCCTTGTCTTTATTATATATTTAAAGATGCAACAAAGCTGTTTACAATTATCATTTTGATTACAGAACATTTTATTCTACAATGAACCTCATCAACTTTTGATATTGTTTCATAATTCATTTTAATTGTACTGTGAATTTCTTGCTGATTATTGCATGCATAAATAATTTTCCTGCCTTTTGGGTCAAAACCAAAAACTCATGATTTTTTTTGTCACGCTGTGTGATGTTCTGTCACCTCCTTTGTTACCAATGTGGAGTTGTATTCCTCTGAAAAACGTTTTCAAATCACCATTTTAACATTCAACAATAATCCTCCTGGTTGTGTCTTCAATGAAATTTTGTGAACGAACTCTTACGGTTTTAATGAATCTTCACTGTATTATTCTGTTTTGAAGTGTTTTCTCTGCTGTTCACAAGCCTTTTCTCCATATTTAGAAATGTTTGTAAGTTATGCTTTATCCCCGATTTCCATTGTGTAACAGCCCATTTGTTGGCCATGTTCACAGTTTTGTTTATGTTCATTTTCAGTGAAAGCCATACTGTTTCCTTCCGCCTGCCAGCTCTCACTTCCAATGTTATTGAAATTTTCTGCCTTGTTTGAGTTCAGAAATTTCAGCTGATGAAAAAAACGTTGGCTCCTTTTTGCTCCTAGTCCAAATCCTGATGGGAGTCTGTTCAATTAAATATACACACACTAAGGTGCTGTGTGACTAAGATTATAAGTCTATATATACTCACACAGGGCATCAGGCCACACAGGTTAACAATATCAAAGCCAAATTGTTCGCCAGCGTTTCATAATTATCTGGTCTTTCTACGCATTTGCTGCTTCACCTAATCTGATTTAAATGAGAACCCACTTCCAGTTAAGACTAGCTTTTGAGGATTGGTTTCCCATTGAGATCTACCTACGCCGCAACAGCGTTTTCCTGACACCATTTAATGTTAATCTGTCATTGTGATTGACTGATAGTTTTAGCAAGATTTCATGTTCATAAAGTTGTTTTCCTCATGAGTTTCATCTGATTCTCTTCCTTTTTGTGTGAGTGAATTCCTTCTAAGCACATCATGAGCTCAGATGAGAATAAAATCAGAATAAAAGCTTCACTTCTGTCAGCGGTTATGTCAGTGTTGCTTCCAAAGCTTCAGATATAGACCTGAATGCCTCTGATGAGTTTCTTCAATACTCAGCTGATCTCATCGCAGAGCCTACATAGTGTATGGGATATGATGGGCCACTTTGGGTAGCTACTTGCATAACCTTCACATACAAATTATGATCATGGTCATGATGGGAGTGATGCTGACCAAATTAAGATGTTCATTAATCTATTCTGAAATCCGCTTTTTAATGTTGCAGTCAGTCTAAAGCTATCTAAGTGTGCTATACATGAATGATTTAGACGTGATTTAGGAGAGATGATCAATAAATTATAGGATGTTAAAAAAGTGGTGGGGTGATAAATAGTGATTACAAGAGGATATAAGCAAACTGGCTGGATGATTTGATCAGTGGTGGAGGAGTCATTGACAAAGAGGTATACATTCAGTGTAACTGAGAAGGAATTTAAAAGGTGATGTGAATGTTATTTTCAATTAGAGTATGATGGGAATCTGGAAAGCATGGTTTGTGAAGGTGGTTAAGGCAGAAACTGTCTTAGCAGTTAAGCAATAAGTACACGTCCAATTGTGATGCCAAGATGTTCGAGTACATGGATCAAGTGCTGGAAACCGGGAATAAAAGTTAGGTCCTTTTTTTTGTTTCACTGGGTGGCTAATTGCTATAGACACCTATGACTCTATGACCGAGTAAATGTATCTGTCTATTGCATATTCGTTTAAAGTAGGCTATGATGTACATCTTCATTTGGTCTGTCATCACTAGGTTGGGTGAATTATTATGGTTGCAAATTGAATCTTACATTTCTGTTCCATGCATTCGGAAATATCTGCACCTGGCATTCTCTGAAGCATTCTATAATTGATATTTCCTGAAACATTGCAAGTCTGATGTTATTTTGAACACGAGTAATCAGTTATTGCAACAAAAGAAAGATGACAATTTAGAAAGAGACCCGTGAGCAGCCAAATGGAAATAATTAAATACACTTCAGACTGAGCCCTTCCAAAGCAAACACGTATCGTTTGGACTTTTTGCGTGTTTCGAATAATCAGGTTCACTGTGGAAAGGAATATGGAAGATATAAAATGTAGGGAAATAGGTGGCGACACCTCACAAAATGCCCATATTACACAGGAGGGAGTGCTGGATGTCTTTGAACGCATAAAGGTGGATAAATCCCCAGGACTTGATCAGGTGTACTCTAGGACTCTGTGGGAAGCTAGAGAAATGATTGCTGAGCCTCTGGCTGCGATATTTATATCATCGATATTCACAGGTGAGGTGCCGGAAGACTGGAGGTTGGCTAACGTGGTGTCACTGTTTAAGAAGAACAGCCAGGGAACTACAGACCAGTGTGCCTGACTTCGATGGTAGGCAGGTTGTTGGAGGGAATCCTGAGGGACACGATGTGCATGTATTTGTAAAGGGAAGGATTGATTATAGATATTCAACATGGCTTTGTGCGTGGCAAAGCATGTCTCACAAACTTGATTGAGTTTTAATAAGAAGTAAAAAGAGGATTGAGGGCAGAGCGGTAGATGTGATCTATATGGACTTCAGTAAGGCGTTCAACAACGTTCCCATAGTAGACTTATTAGCAAGCTTCGATCTCACGAAATACAGGGAGTACTAGCCATTTGAATACAGCACTGGCTCAAAGGTAGAAGACAGACGGTGGTGGCGGAGGGTTGTTTCTCAGGCTGGAGGCCTGTGACCAGTGGAGTGCCACAAGGATTGGTGCTGGGTCCTCTACTATTTTGTCATTTACGTAAGTGATTTGGATGCGAGCATAAGAAGTACAGTCAGCAAGTCTGCAAAAACACCAAAATTGGAGGTGTCGTGGACAGCGAAGAAGCTTACCTCAGATTACAACAGGATCTTGTTCAAATGGGCCAGTGGGCTGAGAGATGGCAGATGGAGTTTAATACAGATGAATGTGAGGAGCTGCATTTTGGAAAAGCAAATCTTAGCAGGACTTATACACTTTATGGCAAGGTCCTAGGGATTGTTGTTGAACAAAGAGACCTTGGAGTGCAGTTTAACAGCACCTTGAAAGTGGAGTTGCAGGTAGATATGATAGTGAAGAAGGCGTTTGCTATGCTTTCTTTTATTGATCAGAGTATTGAGTACAAGAGTTGGGTTGTCATGTTGTGGCTGCACGGGACATTGTTTCGGCCACTGTTGGATTAGTGCGTGCAAGTCTCGTCTCCTTCTTATTGGAACGATGTTGCGAAATTTGAAAGGTTTCAGAAAAGATTTGCAAGGATGTTGCCAGGGTTGGAGGATTTGAGCTATAGGGAGTGGCTGAACAGGCTGGGGCTGGTTTCCCCGGATCGTCAGAAGCTGAGGGACGACCTTATAAAGGCTTACAAAATTATGAGGGGCATGGATAAGGTAAATAGACTTTTTTTTCCCCGGGTTCGTGGAGTCCAGAACTAGAGGGCATAGGTTTAGGTTGAGAGGGGAATGATATAAAAGAGGCCTAAAGGGCAACTTTTTCACTCAGAGTGTGGAACGTGTATGGAATGAGTTGCCAGAGGAAGTGGTGGAGACTGGTACAATTGCAACATTGAAGAGGCATTTGGGTGGGTATATAAATCGCAAGGGTTTAGAGAGATATGGACCAGTGCTGACAGGTGGGACTAGATTGGGTTGGGATATCTGGTCAGCGTGAATGGGTTGGACCGAAGGGTCTGTTTCCATGCTGTAAATCGCTATGATTCTATGACTCTAACTGAATATTGTTGGGCTGAACACACTACGCTGAAGAACATCTTAGTTTTCATTTGGCAAATTAGTAGTGTCGTTAGAAGCTCCCAATTCAAGTGTCACTCAACCCCACGCATGTATGATCACATTTCTGTGCCGTTTAAGTTAAATTAGAAATTCTGCACCAAGTGACTCTTGCAGAGAAGACCAGAGCCGTGGTGAATAACCTCAAACAAACATAAACCAATGGAGGTTTTCCTTGATTCACTATCATTACAGTTTGACAGGTTGTCAGTGTTGCCACGCTTTGATCCATGCATCTGTGAGTCAAAGACAATCACTTTCAACTATTCTGTGGTGTTCCATCTCTTGTCTTTGCTTGATTCAGAGGCAGAATGAGGTCACAGACTGAGTGGCCAGTCAGCAATATATTGCACTTTAAATACAGATTGGCAGCACCGCCGATGTCTCTTTCCAACACTTTATTAATGACTGAAAAGAGGCTGGATTATTCCAGTTTGTCCTTTTTGTGTGTGTAGGATGGGGATATCTCAGACAATATGTTACCCTGTCAGGTATGTGCCGGGGAGAGCAATACGGAAAGTATGCAAAATGTGGCCTGCCCATGCTTCTTTAACAAATTCACATGGTGGAATGGTCTCCTTCCCTGCTTTGTAAATTAATTCCCAGGGTTTTTCCAATCACTGGTGGACAAGCATCTGGTGTCGATGATTGAATGTGAGCTGATTGACTGGATCTGACGCATGTTTGAACTCCTTCCTCTCACTTCTTGTAGTTTCGTGTAGATTTTAAAGAGATGGCTGTTTCAGATTCAGGAAGGTCGACCTAATGGATTTGTTAACGTGTGGAAATTGGAAAGCCGACAGCATGGTTACTTGCCTGGGACACAACTTGTATGGCAAATACCGACATACCAGAATGCACTTGGTCTGGGCTCCAGTAATGCAATGCATTTTCTTTGTCTCGCAATCACTTATGCCTCTGCATTTGAACTTGTGGGACGAGTGAGTGCTTCCTATCTTTTGAGTTTAATGTTTTCAAATACCTCAAACCATCTCATTTGTTATTTCAAGTACACGTATTTCAATAGATCACTGAATGCAGAAACATGCTTTATGTTGTCTGTAAATGCACATTAAAACTGACAATGTTTGGCCCACAGTTCAATTGTTTGTTTTTACCTCACTCACAGTTAACATAGTGACAATCTGCGTGCTGCTTTATAAAGATTGTGGACTGTCTCCATGTGTAAGACGTTACCTGGGAGCCATGGCAGTGGCGGATCTACTGGTCGTTATCCTCGATCTGATACTGAGACACATTCCCATTGTTTATCAGGAACAGTTTTATTTGCTGAGAGACATTCCCGTGTGTAATATCCACGCTGTCCTGCTTTATGCTGCCACTGACTGCTCTGTCTGGTTCACCGTCACTTTCACCTTTGATCGGTTTGTGGCCATTTGTTGCCAGAAGCTGAAAAGTGAATACTGCAATAAGAAAGCAGCGGCTGTGGTTCTGGGAACAGTGACTGTGCTGAGCTGTTTAAAAAATATTTTCTGGTATTTTATGTTAAAGCGTCACTATCAGCTGGGGAATGTGCCCTGGTTTTGTACATTTTCATGGATTGTTCTCTACTCTCCGGTGTGGATACCAATCGAGTTCCTCCACCACATTCTAACCCCAGCTGTCCCATTCCTCCTAATTCTGCTGCTCAATGTTCTCACTGTCAGACACATTTTGGTGACCAGCAGAGCCCGCAGGAGACTCCGAGCCACTAGCAGTGGGAATAGTTCCCGTGATCCAGAAATGGAGAGTCGAAGGAAATCCATAGTGTTACTGTTTGCCATCTCGTTAAATTTCATCCTGTTATGGTCGATGTTCATGATTTACGTTATATGGTACCGAATGAGGGGATTGGGATATAATGATTTGTATCTGCATCCATTTGTACAGGAATTAGGCTTCATGCTCCAGCTCCTGAGCTGCTGCACAAACTCCGCAATTTATGCTGTCCCACAGGAGAAGTTCAGGGAGCACTGGAAGAAAGTGCTGCAATATCCCTTTATTCAAATAAATCAATTAAAAAAAACCATTACTTAGTCTATAATTTAGTCATGTTCTATGTTACATGTGTGCATCAAAGTGAGACCCGAAGTAATGCATTGCTGTCACTATCTTGCATCTGATGTCTGTGTGCTCGCTTACTTCCTCATGTTATTCCACTTCCGGTGAACTGCTCACACTCTGTCCCTTTCTTGCTCCTTCGTTTTGCCATCATTCAGTCTGTTTCACTCAACTGCCACTTTTTCCTCACTTGTTTATTAATACACCCTTTTCTTTCATTCACTCCGACATTGTCCACTTCTTGCCTGCACCGTGTCCTTTCCTTGCACACTCACTCTCATACTAATCCTGCTTGCCAATGTTTCAGTCAGTCACGGTCTTGTCTTGGCTTTCCATCGATCACCTGTTTACTCTATGCAACTCGCTCACATTTTGTCCTTCACTCATCATATCTTATGTCGGATAATATGTTACGATAAATTTTATGTGACAATTCCATATTAGACAGTGAAGTAGATGGAAACATCTCTTACTTGAGTCGTGAATGTCCTTCTGAAGAATGTGTACCTGGTGTCTTTGTCAGACAATCCTGTGGCAAATGTTGCCTGACGTCCTCCTACAACAGGGATAAAGAATTATTTTTACACCATTGAACAAACTATGATGGAAAACGAAAGGAAATCTTGAATCACCAATGTTAAAAATGAGGAATACTGGGGGGTGTGGGGGGGGGGGTGTGTGTTGGGGGTGGGTGGGGGGGTGGGAGGGATAATTTTTTTGTTAAACAAGCATTGCATGTGTTTTCCGAACAAAGTCGAGCAATGAAAACATTGAATTTTACCCCAAGGTTTTCCTGTTGATAGATTTAAAGTTCCAGACTTGCAACAGCCGGGAATAAAAACAAGATGAACTGATTGGAATGCAGTTATGCACAAAGCAATGCCACCGTGGTGTTGCAATGTAATTCAACACAATCCCCAAATATACCACACAAAGCATTTATTGTGACAATTAAACAGAGTTGGCTTTAGCCATCAAAGGTAAAATGTGGCCACATAACAATAACTTACTCAAAAACGTAGAGTTAAGAATATTTCTTAAACAGGACAGACAACTGAGTAGTCTGAGAGAGGGATAAGGACAGTCAGAGAAGTTTGAAGAGAGGGTGCAATAGTCGCCCAGCTCAACTTAAATATCGGCTGTAATGATGATGCAGAATAATGGAGCATAGAAGGAGGCCATTCGTCCTATGTATCCAAATAATTCCATTCCTCTTTCCTTAATCCATGACACTGTACACTGTAACAGCCCAAAATCAGGTATTTGCTGAAATCCAAAAATGAATGTTATTAATGAATCTGTTCCCACAGCCCTTCTACAGTAAATTCCAGATCAAAACAATCACCTGCTTAAAAGACACTGTTCTCATTTCCCTCTCTATCCGTTGGTTCTCTCCTTATCTTTCAATTGAAACAGATTGTTCTCATTCATTTCAGCATGTCTTCAGCATTTCAACGGCTCTATAAAACCTCCCCCGCACACCCTCTGTTGTGGGGGAGGGCACTCCAGCTTCCCGCTCTTCCTGTAGTCCCCCATCTCCAGCACATTGTCACAAATATTTGCTGTACTTGCTCTGACATCTTTTCTAAAGTATGGTGCTCGGAAGGGGTGTATCTTTTAGTCATCAGAAATCGTCCACATTGATTCCCTGCTTCGGCATTGCACTCGTAGATCTGGTTTGAAAATCAATGGGATCTTTAAAATCTGAAGCCCATTGAATGAACATTAACAGAACACAAGAACAGAATAAATAGGAGCAGGAGTAGGGCATCTGCCCCAATGAGCCTGCTCCACCATTGAATACTATCATGACTGACAAAGCTCCACTTACCCACCTGCTCACCACAACCCTTAATTCATTTACTGCTTTGAAGTCTTTGCCTGAACAAGCAGCGAATAAGATAGCCTCAACTGCTTCACTGTGTAGAGAATTCCACAGATTCACACCCGTTCGGGTAAAGACGTTCCTCCTGCAGTCAGTTCTAAATGTGCTTCCACTTATTTTGAGGCTATGCTGTATAGTTCTAGCTTCATCCGACAGTGGACACGAATTCCCGCTTCTATCCGATATATTCCCCTCATAATGTATATGTTTCTATTAGATTCCCCCCTCGTTCTTCTAAATCCCAGTGAGTACAGTCGCAGTCTAATCAGTCTCTCCTCATCACGCAAACTTCTCAATTCCGGTATCAACCTAGTGGAGCTCCTCTGCAACCCCTCCAGTGCCATTACTTTCTTTCTCAGATAAGGAGACCAAAACTGTACACAGTACTGCAGGTGTGGCCTCACCAGCACTCTGCACAACTGCAGCATAACCTCCTTATTTTTAAACCCCATTCCTTTAGCAATGAAGGACAATATTGCATTTGCTTTCTTAATTCCATGCTGCATTTGCAAACCAATTGTGCGATTAATGCACAAGTTCACATGGGTCACACGGCACAGCAGCATTCTGTAATTTTTTAACATTTAAACTATAGTCTATTTTTCTGTTATTTGTACCAAAATGGATGACTTCCAATTTACCAAAATTGTATTCCATATGCCAGACCCTTGCTCACTCACTTCACTGATCTATATTCTTCTGAAGAATTTCAGTGTCCTCCGCACATTCTGGTCTCCAACTGTATTGTCATCTGAGAACTTTGACCCATTACACTTGAATCCTGACTCCAAATCATTGGTGCAAATTGTAAACAATTGCGGTCCCAATGCGAATTCCTGAGGCACACCACTAGCTACTCATCATCAACAAAAAATACCCATTTATTCCCACTCCTTGCTTCCTATTAGTTAACCAATCCCCTATCCATATTAATACATTACTCGTAATGCCATGTCCCTTTATCTTACACATCACCCTTTTGTAGATTACTTCATTGAAGGCCTTCTAGAAATCAAGGTGCATCACATCCTCTGGTTCCCCAATGTCCATTGCGCTTCTAATGTCCTCAAACAATTGCAGTACATTACTTAAACATAACCCACCTTTTATAAAGCCATGCGATGTCTGCCAATTGGAAAATTTCAATCCCAATGTCTCGCAATGTCTTCCTTGATTATTAATTCAAGAATTTTCCCCAATACAGGAGTTTAGCTAATGGACCCATAACTACCCGTCTTCTGTCTACTTCCTTTCTTAAACAGCAGTGTCATATTTGCACTTTTCCAATCTGGCAGGACAAAACCACAGTCCACTGAATTTTGGTAATTTACCAGGAGCGCATCTATTATTTCTTCTGCCAATTCTTTTAGAACCTTATGATGCATTCTACTTTTTGCCTCAATAGCTTGCTCAACACTATTTCCTCAGTGAGCATGATCGTTTTTTTTTTGTTCCTCACTGGCAACTGAATTCTTGTCATCAATTATTGCAGGATGTTTGTGTCTACTACTGTGAAAACTGACACCAAATGCCTGTTCACGTATATATTGAAGTTATCTGTATGTTAGAATATTATGTTTAAAATGTCGAGAAAAAAATAAAACCGTCTTTTAATTATGATCATTCACTTTGTTTTTCTTAAGGTGGGGGAGGTATTATGAAGATGTGGGTGTACTCTATCGTTAAGAGATTTAAACGCTGGTAGAGCTACCTGACAGCAACAAGTGTTCTCAATAAGTTAACAATATAACACTTGTTCAAAAGCTAATGCAGCTAGTTGCCTGGAAATGGAAGAACAGATTCGAATTATACCGATCAGTTTAAATTATATCCCAAAAAAATGCCAAACTCTAATCCAGTTTGAATTGAGTATATTGGCAATCTTAAAAGCCACGACACAATCTAATGATGTTGGGGCATAAGACTGTGGAGAATTGAACAGTTGGGAAGAGAATTGCCAAGCTACAAGCACGTATAAAGACTGCCTGATAAATAGCTCTTTTAGACATAACTTTATCGATCAGTAACCTATGAAGCAGAACCCCTAAGAAAAAGAAAAGAAGACATTGGAAGATCCAACTGGAAGAATTGAAAAATGCTTTGTTTAGAGATAAGAAGTAGTTTTGTTATGTAAATCTTAATTGGGAATTTGTATCAGATTTGTATTGTGAAGGTGAAGACAAGTGATAGGTTAGAGGACAGAGTTGTAAATAGTTGTTAATTAATTATTCTCTGTCATACTTTAAGAAATAAAGTTATTAATTTTGACTTTGAATAATTCTGTTGAACTTTCACAGAATAATGCACGGGATAAATCTTTTCTGTGTTTCTGGTTTTAAATTAAGCAGGAGAGTTTACCGCGTGTCATAACAAGAGCCGAGGAAAAATGCGTCAGTGAGATTGCAACTATGTTTGGTTTCAACCTGAATACAAATGTAGATGGTTATGGCTGTTGGAGATCAATCCGCATAGCCATCAGGCATCTCTGCAGCAGGTCGTCAGGTTCATAACCGAGGCTTCAAAATGTCAATGTGCCTTAACAACGCCCTTTCCTCCAAATTGGACAATATTCAGCACCATTTACATTTCCTTAGATAAAGAAGAGATCTGTGTCCATATACAGTGAGACAGCATCTAGCCTGAGCTCATGATTGACAAGTAACATTCACATCCCACAAGCACCAGGCAAAGGCCAACTCAAAAAGTAAGAATTTACTGATCTCCCACTGGTTTACTATGACATCACCATCACTGAATACATGGCTATCAACAATCGGGGCCAACCATTGACAGGAAAATGACCTGATCCAGCCTTGTAATTGCTGTGGCCACAGGAGTATGTCAGACACTCTGATTACTGTGGCAATGAACTCCCCGCCTGCCTCTCCAATCCATGTCCACCATCCCGGAAGTATAGCTCAGGGCTGGGATGGAATGCTGTCCAATTATCTGTCTGAGAGAAGCTCAAATATAACACTGAGGGTAACATTCACTAAGCTCCACGACGAACAGGATAATCAGCCGATTGATTAGCATGCCATTCATTACTCACGCCCTTCAATAATGATGCATACAACTAGCAATGAATAATATAGTGTGCTATGTAAATCACCACTTGTTCCTTTTAATTTGGCTACATATTCAGAAATCTCACAGGGACTTAGATTTGTACGGGGATGTAGGTACTTGAAGTGGGTGGCCAAAGGTCCGGCAGATAGAGTACTGTGTTAATTAATGTGAAGTCATATATTTTGGTAGGAATAACACTAAAAAGGATTATTATTTGAATGGTAAAACATTGCAGCGTGGTGCTGTGCATGGGTGTCCTTGCGCATGAATCGCAGGAAGTTGGTCTGCAGTTGAAACTGGTAATTAAAAAGGCAAATTAAACTTTGTCCCTCATTTTTACAGGGATTCAGTTTACAAACAGGGAGGTTACGTTGCAGCTGTATAGGGTACTGCATGCGGAGAAAGGATGTACTGGCACTGGAGAGAGTGCAGAGGAGGTTCACAAGGTTGTTTCCAGAGTTGAGAGGGTTGGCTTATGAGGAAAGTCTGAGCAGACTGGGATATTTATTGGAATTGAGAAGAATTAGGGGGATCGTATAGAACCATATAAAAGATAGAAACAGAGAGAATGTTTCCACTGACAGATGAAACCAGGACAAGAGAGCATCGCCTCAGGATTATGGGGAGCAGAGTTTGGACTGAATTCAGTTGGAAACTTTTCAGAGAAACCATTGTGAATCTGTGGGATTTCCTGCCTGGTGAAGTCGTTCAGACTACCTCATTGAATACGTTTAAAGCTAAGGTAGAAAGTGCATTGAACAGAAAAGGGGTTGTGGATTCTCGTTAAAGGGTGAGTAAGAGGAGCTGAGGCCATGAAAAGATCAGCCACAATCTTATTGAATGGTTGAGCGGACACACAAAGGGCAAATGGCGTACTCCTGCTCCTGCTTCTTATGTTCAAAGTATTGAAATTATGATTTAAACTTTATTGCATGTCGAAATAAAGGCCCCCAAGTAAGCAAGTTAAGTCTCACAATGCAACTTGACGATTATACAGTTAATGGTGGAATCTGTCCAGGATTCAAACAACAGTAATCTGTCTCTGGGAGTGTGAAAGGTTTAATCTTCATGCAGTGTTGTTCTTCGACAGTCTATGGGCGGGAGCTCTAATGTTCGATTCTTATACAAATTTTCATCCCTCAGTCTCCAAGGTGATATATTGATGATTTCTTTATGGTCCTTTCATCCAATTACTGATCACCTGTAACATGCGTTCTTTCAGAAGTAGCTTCCTGGTTCCATTTGGCATTAACTGTCTGTTTGAAGACACAGCTTCCCTGTGATTGTAATCCTGTGATTAACTCCTTACGTTGTTCTGCAGGGCTATCCCTGTCCTTTGTGGCAAGAAAGCAGTCAGTTTATGAAGCAGGTGTCAAATCAGTTTTGTTCAGTCCCTTTTTTCCCAGACGGAGTTATTACTTTCAATTCCGAATCTATTTGTCCTTGTCCTTTAATGGTTTATTCCAGGCAGAGTTATTGCTGTTTCCATCTCTGTGAAACAGTTTATCCTTCGTTGATTCATTCAATCCTAGTTATTAAAGTTCTGATGTCTATAATCTCAAAACGTCTTTCACAGCACCTGGCAAACCACAAGACCTCCGCTCCCTGGAAGAACAAGGGCAACAGATGCACAGAAATGCCATCACAAGAACATTCCCTTTCAAGCCGGACCTCATGCTTGTTCTATCACTGCGACGAGGGAAAAATTCTGCAATTCTCCCTCAAAAACACATTGGGCTTCCTGCACTCCAGGAAATGTAGGCGTTCAATAAGGCAGATTTCCAATGCCATCCCAAAGACAGTTAGAGCCAGATAATGGACACTGCATAAACCACTAAAGCTCCCATTCCATGAGTACTTTTTAAAGTGATCAGTATTCCCACATCTGCAAGAGGATGTCTCTGAACCCAAGGGGTGGTGAGTGTCAAAGGGAATGTTCCGAATGGGAGAGAGCAGAAGAAATGTTAAAGTGAAAGGCTGGATGGTTGGTGCTGAGTTCAAGGCATCATCAATTCCAGTGCATCATCTGTATCATAGCTTATTTCACCACGTCCAATGAGTTTCCGAACTCTTGTCTGGTCTCAACGGCAGGAGACAGCTCCTTTTACCAAGGTTGGCTGTTGAGTACTGGTCTTTGTATTCCCTACTCCAGGAAACTACGCTGAATTGAATGGAGTATCTCTTATCTTCGAAAGTGGTTATATTGTGAGAGCCTCTTATTTGTGATAATAGACTCAGTAAAGGGCGATCAAATCCAAGGGAGTGATATAAAAAAGGGAGCAGTCATCTGCGACGGGGGAGCTGGCTGTGCATTGGGGAATTCAATTTTCTTTTATTTATTGAAGGGATGTGAGTATTACTGGTTAGGTCAACATTTACCACCCTTCCATAACTGCCCAGATGGAAGGTAAGAGTCGATCATTGCTATAGATTTGGAACTGCTTTAGGCTAGACCAGGTATGGCTGACTTTCCCTCAAGGAGATTAGTGAATGAGATTTTTTTTCCAATAGTTGACAACAATTGTATCATCATTATTGAACTCTTAACTCCAGATAATTATTGAATTCAAATTCCACCATCTGCCATGACAGACATCAAACCCAGCTCGGCAGAACATTACCTGGATCACGTAATTAATAATTTAGTGATAAGGCCATGAGGTCATAACCTTCAGCATTGACCTGAATCCACAGAAGCAGTCCCTGATACAAAGCAACAGGACAATGTTTGGATCTCCAAGACCAAGCTGTGGTATAGTGCTGTTATTCTCCTTGAGGAGTGCCCGTTAAACAATGGAGATTTCAAACCTTAGGGCCTGCTCTGGAACTGGGAAGGAGATCTCTGTTCACAAGGAGAGGATCTAAGAGAGATACTTGGATATGTGAGCCTTGACATCAAGGAGGAAGCTTTGCTTAATCAGCGGAAGAGTGTCTGATTTCTAAACTGCAAAGTTGCAATGGCCAATGCTGCATGGATTCAGACTTTATTTGGGTAAGGGCTGTGGTGTACAGTGTTGGACATGTGGAAGGAGTCCGTGCCAAATATTGAAGTTATTTTGATTGTGATGGGTATCCACAATGGTTGGATTCATTGCTGAGTACCTTCATAGTTCAGATTGTCACCATGTTCAAACGGAGTGACTAAATGCCTGATCATTTCTTCATGTTGCAGAAACCATCAATTTCTAGACGCTGTGGAGTGATTCATTGCTATCTACTGTAGTTCATATAATGTCAGAGGCAATCTCAACTATGGAGGCTGCAAAACCGAATACAGGAATTTTGCAATCCATGACTGTGTTAGATATATCCTATTCTATGTTTCACTGACTCCCGGTGTTCCTGTGTGGATGTTACGGTCTAATGGACGACTCCAACCAAATGGAATAACCTATAAAGCAGAAGAAATCAACCACGGTCAACCCCATTCAAATGTTGAGTACATGATTCTGCTTCTGGGAGTAATCAACTCCTCCAGTTCTTCCCTCTGTCTTTTAAAAGTACAAATGATTCATTTCAAGAGTGCAGATACTTTAAACTTCTCATAACATGGAACAACAATTATCTTTGTGCTACAATCTATCCCTTACTGTCTGGTTTCAGGCACAGTGTTATTTGATTAATAACGTCAACTTTTTTTTTTCCTTTCTCGGTCTCTTAAAGTTAGTCCCGTGGTGATCATATTTTCAGCTTGGGGCAAGTATGGACTTTCCACATGCAGCACTTGTTATCTGGTGACCATGGCAGCGTTTGATCTACAGTTCATTAATTTGGATGTTATGCTTAACCGAATTTGATATTATTATTATCCACCGCGTTTCCTGGACATCACTGCTGTTTGTATCGTTATCCATGTCCTGAGCAGTTTGGCCATTGAATGTTCTGTCTATTTCACCATTGCCATTTCATATGATCGACTTGTCACCATTTGTTTTCATCAAATGAAAACTAAGTATTGCACAGAGAAAACTACAATGAAGTTTCTAGCAACACTCTGCATTTTATTTTCTATCAAGAATATTCGTAACTACTTTCAATTTAATCTTGGAAAGATCATCAACAATATTCCATGGAACTGTTATATTAGGTCCAGATTTTTCAAAGAGAATCAGTGGGCAAGTTTTGAATGTATTGCACATTTTTAGCACCACTGCTCCCTTTTACTTTCATTGTCTTTATCAATGTTCTAACTGTTAGACATGTCTCTGAGGCCATTAAATTGCAGAAGGAATTGAGAGCTCAGAGAAAAAACAGAGAATGGCCCAGAGCCAGACAGCAGAAAGAAACCTGTGATTTTACTCTTTGCCAGCTTCATCCTTCTCTGGTTAGTGTATGTTGTATATTTCTTTAATGCTGGTTATTCCTTCGATCGGTCGACATTCTATCAGTTTGAACAAGTCATATTTATGCCGACGGACTTAAGTTGCTGCACAAATGCACTGATTTCGTAAAGCAGAAAATTACTCAGAGACCAGTAGATGATATGATGAGATGTAACAAACTCTGTTGCACTCAGTACCTTCAGGTTGCAATGTAATAATATCCAACCAGAAACCTGGCCTTCCTCAGAGACAAAACCTCACCAGGTCTGGGAATGTCGACTAGACAGGGAATGGAGGTTTTGATGTGTCACTGAGTGTGTTTGTTAATCTCTGCCACAAACGATCACTTCTCCACCAATTAACCCATCTGACAAATCCATGCCCACTCAGTGAAGCTGTCCTTAACTGTTTACAGCCACTTCGGTCATCCCCACAGATTTCCCGCCCACCAAGCGTGCATCTTGTCAGTGAAATTGGGGACATTACATAGAAACATAGAAGGTAGTAGCAAGAGTAGGCCATTCAGTCCCTCGAGTTCGCTGCTCCACTCAGTATGATCATGGTTGATCATCGAGCTCAGTTCCCTAAACCCACCCTACTCCCAATATCCCCTGGGCAAGCTGGATAGAAGGGAACCTAGAATTTGTATCAGAGAGAGAGAGAGTGAGAATGTGCATGAGAGAGAGTGAGATTATGTATGAGAGAGAGTGAGATTGTGTACACGAGAGAGATAGTGAGATTGTGTATGAGATTGTGTACGAGTCTCTTTGGAGTTGTGGATTCGAATCCCACCACTGCCAGCCAGCTATTTTCTGCATCTGCTATTTATTCTGCTGCTTTGAACTTGGTTGAAGTGGCAAGGTTGGTCAGTGGTTAGCACTGCTGCCTCACAGCGCGCCAGGGACCCAAATTCAATTCCAGCCTCACGCAACGGTCTGTGTGCAGTTTGCTCATTCTCTTCGTGTCTGAGTGGGTTTCCTCCAGGTGCTCCAGTTTTGCTTCCACAATCCAAAGATGTGCGAATTAGGTGAATTGACCGTGGCAAGTTATCCATGGTGTTCAGAGATCTGCAGTTTCGGTGCATTAGTCAGAGGGCAAATAGCGGGGAGTGAGTCTGGGTGGGTTACTCTTCGAAGGGTCAGAGTGAACTTGTTGGGCCGAAGGTCCTGTTTCCACACTATCGGGATTCTAGATCAGGATAGCAAGAGTGACTACGAAAGGGAGAGTGGAGGTTTGCGAGAGAGACAGGATGTGTGAGTGCGAGAGTTAATTAGAGAGAGAGAGTGATAATGTGCATGAAAGAGTATGGAGAGATTGCACGAGAGTAGAAGTGAAGTTGTGAGACTGGGTATTAAAGAGCGAAGAAGGGTATGTTTCTGTGTATCACGTGTATATGCGTGTCAGCATGTCTGTGTGTGTCTCTCTGTCTGTGGCTCTGCATATGTATGCCTGCATGTGCCATTGACTCTATATCTGTGCGTATCCGTCTATCTTTGTCTGACCATCTGTTTGAAGGGAGATGTTTGCCTTTGTGTGCCTCAGTGTGTGAATGAGTGTTTGTGTGTCTCTCTGTGGCTGTATCTCTGTGCAATGGTCTCTCGCTATTGCTTTGGGGAATGTATTGATTGAATTAGGGTTGTACCCCGACTCTATCTGTCTCTTGAAGAACTGCAGATGCTGTAAATTCCCCTCCTCTCCCTTCCCCAACACCTGCAGTGACCGTTCCCCCCGGGACATCCTGGTCGACTCTTACTTCATTCCCAACAAGAGCTGAAGGTGTAACATTTTCCAATTTCCCTCCTCCCTCCCCAGCATCTAAAGGCCCAAGCATATATTCCAGGTGAAGCAGCGATTTATCTGGACTTCCCACAATCTAATCCACTGCATTCGCTGCTCACAATGTAGTCTCGTCTACATTGGGAAAATGAAGCATAGACTGGGTGACTGCTTCACAGAACTCGTTTTTATTTCAAAAATATACTCTATTCATAAATTATTTTGTTGGTCTGTACAGTTGGTCATGCCATATAAACGTAAACATTTGCATACAGAGATCAGAATTTATCAATTGTATATACAGGACTGTACGTTTATCAATCAAATATCCATATATTTAGCTGAGGCGTCAGCGGAGCCCAAATGACTGGGTGGACCCCCTGTTCTGCTTAGGCAGGCAAATGTTACACGGTGGTGTTTCCCCACCGCGCCTTGGCGGCAGCTGCCCCAAGCTTCAGCGCGTCCCTCAACACGTAGTCCTGGAACTTGGAATATGCCAGTCTGCAACACTCAGTCTGGGTCAACTCCTTCAGCTGGAAGATCAACAGGTTTTGGACCACCCAGAGAGCGTCCTTCACCGAGTTGATGATACTCCAGGCACAACTGATGTTCATCTCAGTGTCCGTCCCGGGGAACAGACCGTAGAGCATGTAATCCCGCGTCACGGCACTGCTCAGGACGAACCTCGACAAACACCACTGCATTCCTCTCAAGACTTCTTCTGCATAGGCACATTCCAGAAGGAGGTGTGAGACAGTCTAGTACGCCCCCCCCCCCCCCCCACCTGCAGCCGCTTCGAGGGCAGCGTGCGGTGCGGGAGAGAGTCCAGGCGTGCATAAAGGATCTCATAGGCAGAGCCCTTCTCACCGCCAGCCAAGCCATGTCTTGGTGCTTGTTGGAAAGTTCTGGCGATGAGGCATTCTGCCAAATGACTTTGACAGTCTGCTCAGAGAACCGCTCGATAGAATCCGCCCTCTCCTTTTCCCGAAGGGTCTCAAGGACAGTACGTGCTGACAACTTGCTGATGGACTTGTGGGAAAAGGTGTTTTTCTTCATAAACTTCTCCACGAAGGACAGATGATACAGAACGGTCCAACTACTCGGAGCATTCCACGGCAGCGGGGCCAGGTCCATCCTTCGCAAAACCGGGGACAGGTGGAACCTCAGTACGTAATGCCACTTGGTGTTTGCATACGGGGATTCACGCACAGTTTGATGCAGCCACACACAAAGGTGGTCATCAGCGTGAGGGTGGCATTGGGTGTATTTTTTCCCCTGTTGCCCAGACCATTATACATCGAATCCCTTTGGACCCAGTCCACCTCTGATTTACATACAAATTGGCAGATGGCCCGGTTGACTGCAGTGGCACAGGTTCTGGGATTAGACCAGACCTGTGCCACGTATTACAGCAATGACAGTGCCTCACACCTGATGACCAGGTTTTTCCCCGCGATGGAGAGCGACCGTAGCTTCCATCTGCCCAGTTTCTGCCTCACCTTGCTGATATGCTCCTCCCATGACTTGGAGCACGCCCCAGCCTCCATGAACCAAATTCCCAGCACCTTCAAGTGGTCGGTCCTGACGGTGAAGGGGATCGAGGACTGGTCGGCCCGGATCCCGAAGAGAATGGCCTCGCTCTTGCCTCGGTTTACCTTGGCCCCCGAGGCCCGTTCGAACTGGTCACATATGCACATGAGTCTGTGCACGGACAGCGGATCTGAGCAGAAAACGGTGACGTCATCCATATACAGGGAAGCCATAACCTGCAGGCCCCCGCTGCCAGGAATAATCACACATCTCAGGCTCGCATCCTTCAGCTGGACTCGGCAAATGGCTCTATGCAGCACACAAACAAGGCAGGAGAGGGAGGGCAGTCCTGCTTGACTCCATATCTGACTGGGAAGCTATCTGATTCCCACCCATTGATTGAGACTGCACTGACAATGTTGGTGTACAGCTGTCTGATCCAATTGCAGATTCCCTCCGCAAAGCCAATTTTGGAGAGAACATCTCTCATATATGTGTGTTTTGTCCTGTCAAAGGCTTTCTCCTGTTCCAGGCTGATCAAGCAGCTGTCCAACCCTCTGTCCTGCACGTAGTCGATCGTAGCCATGAGGCGTGCGAGACTCTCAGCGATCTTCCTGCCCAGTGCAGCACAGGTTTGGTCAGGGTTAATCACCAACCCCAGAGCACACCTGACCTGGTTGGTGATAAACTTTGACAATATTTTGTAATCCGCATTCAATAGTGAGATTGGTCTCCAATGTCTGATTTCCTCCCTCTCCCCCTGCACTTGTAGATGAGGCTGATGATGCCTTTCCTCATGGATTCACTCATGGTACTTGCCAGAAGCATACCGACATACACCTCCAGCTTGTCCTGGCCAACCAGGTCCCACAGAGTAGAATAGAGCTCGACCGGTAAGCCGTCGTTTCCGGGAGCTTTATTCTTTTCCAAGGACTCGAGGGCCTTCGTCAGCTCTCCAGAGATAGCGGCTGGTCCAACTTCTCCCGTGTTCTGTCGTCCAAGACCTCCGTGATAGAGGACAGGAATGACTGGGAAGCCGCGCTGTCGGTTGGCTTCGCATCATACAGACTGGCATAGAAGGATTTGCTGATCCTCATGATGTCAGCCTGAGATGACGTTATCGATCCATCTTTTTCCTTCAGGCTGCTGAGCACCGAGCTCTCTTTGTACACCTTATGGAAGACGAAATGTGAGCACGTCTCGTCTTGCTCCACGGAGTGCACCTTGGACTGGAAGATTATCTTGGAGACCTCCGAGGCAAAGAGCGAGGCTGGCTGGTCCTAGCCCTCCTTGACGTCCTCCGTGACATCGACCCCCATCGTCTGCAGCAGGAGCAGGTCCTGGAGCTGTGACAGTTTCCCCCGCCCCTCTTGTCGCCTCCTGAACACCTTTGAGGATGTTCCCTTTTACTGTTTCCCACCAGTCCGCTGGTGACTCAAATAGGGGATTCACGGTTCTCCAACTTGCATAGTCTCTCTTGAGCTCCTCCACGTTTCCCGGGGTCAACAGCTTTGTGTTCAGCTTCCAAGCCGCTGCTCGTCCTGTAGGTGACAGTCGGCCAGCCGGAGGCAGTGGTCAGAGAAGAACACCGGCTTGACGCCAGTAAATCTGACCGAGAGCATTCGGGACACAAACAGGTAATCTATCCTTGAGTGGGTAGACAGAACATCAACGTTCAGCCTCCAAAAATACCCTGAGCTTCCAGTTGCCTGCCACTTTAACACCTTACCCTGTTCTCTGGCCAACATTTCTGTCTCAGGCTTGCTGCAGTTTTCCACTAAAGGTCAGCACAAATTGTAGGAACAACATCTCATTTTCCACTTGGGGACACTGCAGCCCTCCGGATTTAATATTGAGTTCAATAATTTTAGGGTCTGAACTCTCCCCTGTGCTAGCCCCATACCCCCCACACCAGGCCTTGTTATCACACAGTCTGCTATTATATACTACCTATTGTTAGCCACTAACAGTCTCCATTAACAGATATTCACCCTCCCAACCAGATAATTATCCACTCCTTTATTCAACTGTTCTTCTCTCTCTTTGGGCTCTATCCCCATCTATCGTTTACGCCTTACCCCCTCTCCACTATCCGTTCCTCTGCAATTAAACTGACATTTTCTAGGTACCACCAGTTCTAAGGAAGGGTCATCGGTCCTGAAATGTTAACTCTGATTTCTTTTCACAGATGCTGCCAGATTTGCTGCTCTTTTCAGTGACTTGGAGGTGCTGGTGTTGGACTGGTAAAGGAGTGGCCCTCCGAAAACTAGTGCTTCCACATAAACCTGTCATACTAAAACCTGGTGTTGTGTGATTTTTAACTGTGCTCTTTTCTAGCAAAGTCTATTTTTGTTTCTGATTTACAGCATCCACAGTTCTTCCGGTTTTCATTCATTCAGACAGCGGCTCCTCCTGGCCACCAGAGGGAGCCGCTCTTCCTTACCTCACGGCCCTGGTCCGAGTCACCTCTTGCCTCTTCCCGCTTCCTCCTCGTCACTCCTTCCCCATGAGTCGGCCATCTTGGGGTGACATCACCGTGCAGCCCCTTGCGCCTTTGCGTCATTCAGACCATTGTGCAGTTTCACGGGGAGGCCAGCAGAGGGTGGCATTGTATCACTTTAAACACAAGAGGGCCAGACACAGACAGAGGAGAGTCCCCCATCTCCCTCCACCCTGAATGCTACACTCCTGAATATATTTAGAGCTAACACTGTGGTAACGAGAGGAAATAGGCAAATGGTAAGAATTCTACAATGAACTTTTCCCATGCCCTGTTTTCTGATTTTAAATGCGATTGCCCCAGAAACATGGAACTTGGAATTCACACCATTACAGTAGAATTTCCAAAGCTCATCCAATGCCATCACCTTCAACTGGTCATTCCAGTGTTTGAGAAATATCCTGTGTTCGATTGTGACCAGTCAGTAATGAACGTCTAAATGATGGAGTGGCAGGACAGGAGCTCTGTAATGTGGTTCATCCCTTTAACTCTTGGTATTTCGTACTTAAATTTCCAAGTTATGAGCATAATTCTCAGGACTGTTCTGCTGACATTTGGCCTGTGGTTGTCCTTGCTCACTATTTATTCTAAATGATTGGTACTTAGGTCACTGTAAAGGTTAGCTAATCAATTAATTAATTAAGTATGTGAATTCTGTCTGAAGCAGCGTTTCTCTCCCAGTGGCCCCTCTTCAGTTCAAAAGACCATAAGACAGTAGAGCAGGAACAGGCCATTCAGCCCATTTGGGATTTACCTTTCAGGGATGACATCACAAAGTTTCACCTTCACCTTTAACTGTGTTGATTAGGTGAACAGCGAAGAAAGTGTTTTTTTTGGTCCAGAGATTGCAGAAATAATGTGTGGACTGCCTTCACTGAGTTCAGTGTGACGAAGTAATATACTGACACGGCAACTGGAATCAACACTGTGCTGAATAACTTTACATCCTAACCTCTTTGCTTCGCCGAGTTTTTGTTTATTTTGTTAAGTCTGCCCTCATGCATTAGTTTCTCTGTTTCTAAGTCTGACAAAGAAATGACAATGACCAGCATTAACCAACAATGACACGGGTCTGTAGGGGCGGTGATGACCAAGTGATATTATTTCTGGACGGTTAATCCAGAGACCAAGAAAGGCTCTTGGGACCTGGGTTTGAATCTGGCCACAGGGTCAATGTAAATATGGACCCTAAATCTGTTATCGATTGTTGGAAAACCCATCCGGTTCCCTAATGCCCATCAGGAAAGGAAACTGCCATCCTTTCCTAGCCTGTGACACCCTAATCCCCTACCTGAGGAGAGTCTATTTATCTTATCCATGTCCCTCATAATTTTATAAACCTCTATAAGGTCACCCTTCAGCCTCCGACGCTCCAGGGAAAATAGCCCCAGCCTGTTCAGCCTCTTCCGATAGATCAAATCTGGCAACATATAGGTGAATATTTTCTGTACTCTTTCAAGTTTGACAACATCTTTCCTATAGACGGGGGACCAAAATTGAACGCAATATTCCAAATGCGGTCTAACCAATGCCCTTTACAGCTGCAAAATCACATCTCAACTCCAAGCTCAATGCAATGACTAGTAAAGGTAAGTGTACCAACGCCTTCTTTACTATCTTGTCTACCTCTGACTCTCCCTTCAAGGAACTATGACCCTGCACCCCAAGGTCTCTTTCTTCAGCAACGTCTCCCATGACCCTATGATTGAGTGTATATGCCCACTCCAAAATAGTGATTTTGATTTGCCGTTTCAAAGTGCAACATCTGACACTTATTTAAATTAAATTACATCTGCCAGTCGTCGGCCCATTTTCTGATGAAGTGTTCTATATAATTCCAACAGAACGCTGGGAAGGATCTGATTGTTTTGGAGACTTATAGAGGGCTCCAAGCTGATAGGAATTACCTGGTAGGAAATTACATTTTTCCGGACAATTCCTTTGGATTGGCTGCGATGGGGAATCCACTGATTCCCAGCTCAACTCTCTGCTTCCACTGGGATAAGGACTCTCTGTCGCGAGTGTGAGGGAATATTCCCCATTTGCCTGGATGGGAGCAGCTCCAACAATCACTCGAGAAGCTTGACACCATCCAGGACAAAGCAGCCCACTTGATTGGCCCCACATCCACAACCGTTCCTTCCCTCCACCACGATACTCAATAGCAGCAGTGTGTACCATCTCTATGATGCACTCCAGAAATTCACTAAATATCCTAAGGCAGCACTTTCCAAACCCAAAACCGTTTCCTTCTGGAAGGACAAGCGCAGCAGTTTCATATGAACACTAGGCCCCACAAGGTCCCCTCCAAGCGCCTCACCATCCTGACTTGGAAATATATCACCGTTTTCTCTGTGTCATTGGGTCAATATCCTGGGATTCCCTCCTGAACAACATTCTGCGTCTACCGACAGCAGAGGGTCTGCTGCGGTTCAGAAAGGCAGCTCACGCCCAGCTTCTCAAGGGGGGGAAGTGAGGAATGGACAATAAACACTTACCCAGCCAGTGACACCCACATCCCATGAGTGAATTTTTAAAATTTCTTTACGGTTCGGAAATAACAGATCCTCCTGTGGGCTTCAATGAGGAGTTTTATTTATTCATAACGCAGGGAATTCATTGAACAGCCTGATCCTCACTCTGAACCGGGACAATGTTGCTGCATAAATAAATGTGTTTGTGCAACAACTTAGGTTCCGCAACATGTAACCAACTTTTCTGAAATCATGTATAAGTAGTGAGTGAGTCAGGATGGATTCTTTGAATGGCATAATAGAAGAAATTTAAACAAACGGTTGACAATGGGAGGAGGTGAGGCGGTGGAAAAATAGACAGAAAACGTTCACACATAGAGAAAAGAATCTGGGAAAGATGAAGGGAGATGGTTGGACTCTATCTCAGTTTGTGTCCCGTCTTGTGTTTAAAATGATACAACTCCACCCTTTGTTGGCCTCTCCGCGCCGCTGCACACAGGTTTCTGCGTTTATTTAACAAAAGTAAATGGACTTAACAAAACTAATATTGCCAAAAAACATTGAGTCCATATCTGGATCAGTTGCGTTCTTCATATTTAGGGAGAATAAACTTGCAATGTAGCTTGGTCAGCACCACAGCCACAAACATTCCCTGTCTCCACCACCGACACTGTGGTGTCCCACTGACCAGATGCTCTGCAGAAACTCACCAAGGTTCCTTACAGAGCAGCTTCCAAACCATGGCACTGTAATCTAGAATGCAAGCCAGCAGATAGACGGAAAACCACCAGTTGACAATTACACATCAATCCACTGACCACCCGTTCCGTATAGAGTCACAGAGTCATAGAGATGCACAGCACGGAAACAGACCCTTCAGTCCAACTCATCCATGCAGGTCAGATATCCCAGGATAATCTCCTCGCATTTACCAGCACTTGTCCCATATCCCTCCATACCCATCCTATTCATACAGCCATACATTTATATGCCTTTTAAATGTTGTAAGTGTACGAGCCTCCACCACTTCCTCTGGCAGCTCATTCCATAAACGCACCACCTTCTGAGTGAAAACGTTGCCCTTATGTCCCTTTTATATCTTTCACCTCCTACCATAAACCTATGCCCTCTAGTTCTGGACTCCCCCACTCAGGGACAGACCCTGTCTCTTTACACTAGCCATGCTCCTCATGGTTTTATAAATCTCTAAAAACCTCCATTATAGAAGAATTTCAAATTATGTTTGATGTTGAGGAAATTAGGTCTCAAGCCACTGTCGAAGAGTGTGGCACTGGAAAAGCACTGCAGGTCATGCAGCATCCAAGGAACAGGAGAATCGATGTTTCGGGCATAAGCCCTTCATCAGGAATCATAGTTGTCCTCAATTTTAATGAAGGCAATGACAAGAGGAATCGAGATAAAAGCTGTATAAAGCATGCTGGGATAGTATGATGAGGAAAGGCGGTGGATCATAATGTTCAGTAAAACTTGATTTCATTCAAAAAGGAAATTTCAATGACAAGGATGAACATAATGCAGTAAAACTCATAATTGGCAAGAGAATTGGGAACTTTTCTTTTAAAACAAGGAACCAGTACTGGGATGGCTGAAAAGCTGATAAAGAAGAAGAAATTAATTATGAAAATAATTTGGCATAAACATATAGAAAAAGCTTCTACGTTTGTTTAAAAGAAATGTACAGTAACGCAAGGAATTGTGGGCTGATTGAAGGACCAAAATGAGGAATTAATAACGAGGGACAGGGAAATGACAAATAACAAACCAATATTTTACATCAGTCTTCACCCTGGAGGATGTTATAAACATCCCAAAGAGCGTGCTTGAAAAGGCGTTTAGCACGCTTGCTTTTGTTGCTCAGTGCCTCTGATTATACGGCTTGGGGAGTCATGTTGAGATTGTACAGGACATTGGTGATGACCTTCTGGTGTCCTATGTCCAGCTCTCATCGCACTCCTACTGGAATGAAATTATCAAGTCAGAGAGGGTCCACAAGAGATTTATCAGGATTTTGCAGGGTATAAAGTTTTGAAGTATAAAGGCTGGATAAGCGGAGAATTTTTTTCACTGGAATGTAGGAAATTCAGAGATGACTTTATGAAGTAATGAGGGCTATAGATGAGTTACTGGTGAGTGTCCTTTTCCAATGATGTGTGATTTCAAGACCAAGGGACATACATTTAAAATCAAAGATTAAAAAGAAAACGTAAGGGCTGTGTCTGTAGAATGAACTTCCTCGGGAAGTGGGGGATGCAGACACAGTTACAAATGTTTAAAAGGCACTTAGCTTAGCACATAACTAGGAAAGGGTTGGAGGGATATGAGCCAGGAGCAGGCAGGTGTGACTAGTTTAGTTTGAGACGATGTTCGGCATGGACTGGTTGGACTAAAGCGTCTGTTTCCATGCTGTATGACGCGATGACTCTATTATAGTTAAGAAAGGTGCGAAGGAAAGGAAAGATCTGATAAGTCTCTATCACGAGGGACAAAGTATTTGATCAACTAATTGGACTAAAGATAGACATCTCACCATGATGTGATCATCTGTATCATAGGGTTGAAATGTTCCAGAATTCACTCGAATCCAGAAGGGTTACAGCAGATTGGAAAACTGTTAATTTAACGGCCCTGTTCAAGATGGAGGAGAGACAGGAAACTGGAAACTGTAGGCCAGTTGACATAAATCTGTTGCTGATGCGAGAATCCATTCTTAAGGAAGGCGGAGCTGGACATTGAGAAAAGCGCAACATAATCAAAAACATGGTTTTGGGAAAAAGAAATTATGTTTGACAAATTTGCTCGAGGATATAACAAGCAGTGTTGATAAAGGGGAATTGGGAAATGTTGGAGAATTGGATTTTCAGAAGGCATTCAGTAATATAAGTTATTAGAAGTTATTCTAGAAAATAGCAACTCATAATTTTGGGATTAATCGATGAGCATGAATTGAGTACTAGTTCATGCATGGAAGACATAATTGGAATTGTTGAGTTTTTTTTTCAGATTGCACAGATACAATTAGTAGAGTGTCCTTCCCTTCCATCATTGTCGGCTTACCTGCACCAAATGGATAGCAGCAGTTCAGGAAGGCAGTTCAGGACACTTCTCCGGATCAACTATATATGAGCAACAAATGCTACCCAATAAGAAATACGACAAACCCATGAATGAATTACAAAAGCCGTTTCCTTATTTGGTGCCAGGGTTACTGTTGTGGGTTCATATTCTCAGGGATCAGAAAATAGAGAAGTGATCTGATTGAACTGTATCAGATTCCCAAGGACAGAGGCTTGATCCAGTAAATGCTGAGTATTCTTCCCGTGGTCTGGGAATCTGAAACATAATGACAATCTCGCGATAAGGAGCATCTTCTGTGAGACTGAGATGTAGCAAAGGCAATTTTCTAAAAGAGTCTCCAAGCCTCTGATATTTTCTATTGCTGAGGATTGTGGATGCTGCCTCACTGAGTACATTTCAGATTGGAATACACAGATTGCTGGTGCCTCGGGTAATCACAGGGTATGGGGGAGGGGGCAGGATTTGAAGTTTAAAATCAGCCACTACTATACAACTGGTTGAAAAGACTGAACGGGAAAGTCTCCTGCTGCTCCATTTGTCTGGGTCCTTGTGTTCATTAATGAACCAATTACCAATCCGTTTGGATTTGGTTCCATGAAACCTTTTGTCATTTCATGTCTGCAGCCGCCAAGTCTCACAGACTATCCCATTCTTTCTTCAGCCCTTGGTGAAAAACTACATATTTTTCTAACTTCTGTCCATGCTGCTGAAGACCCATAACTTTTTGGATTGTACGGTGGCTCAGTGGTTAGCACTGCTGCCTCACAGCATCGGGGTCCCGGGTTTGATTCCAGCCTTGGGCGACTGTCTGTGTGGAGTGTGTACATTCTCCCCGTTTCTGTGTGGGTTTCCTCCAGGTGCTCTGGTTTCCTCCCACAGTCCAAAGACGTGAAGAACAAGTTAATTAGCAATGCTAAATTGCTAAGAATGTTATATGCATTAGTGAGAGAGGACTGGGTCTGGGTGGGATACTCTTCAGAGGATAGGTGAGGAATTATTGTGCTGAAGGATTCTGATTCAACACTGAGGGAATTTAGTGTAAAAGCCCAAACTCTTCCCTACACTGTTCCCTTCTCTCTCTGAATGATGTCTAATCTTGTCGGTTTCTCAACATTGTCTGCTTTATTTCAGAGGTAAGAGTCTACCTTTCCCTTTCCCTCCCTTTCTGTGACAGGATACATTCTCCCGTCCAACTCATTGATATTCTCTTAAATCACAGATAAAAGTTGTACCACAAAGGGACATCAGGGACTTTCTGACCACGGGGCCTTAAATAATACATCAGATGAAACATGTCTATGGACAGTGAAATTCCATCCTCAGTTACAAACAAAGCAAAAAATTCTTGAGGGGGATGCATGGTCAATCCACCCACTACGGTAAATTCAGCCTAGTCACCCCACCTAATCTGTACATCTTTGGACTGACCCTGTTTACTGTCCAGTGATCTCTAGGTTAGAGA
The DNA here is from genome assembly GCF_037043375.1 of Chiloscyllium plagiosum. NCBI lineage: Eukaryota > Metazoa > Chordata > Chondrichthyes > Orectolobiformes > Hemiscylliidae > Chiloscyllium > Chiloscyllium plagiosum. Next base: position 30,083,568 of record NW_028270178.1, on the reverse strand, counting down.
TAAGAGATGAACCAGGCTTCCAGCTCCTGATCACTGTCCAGAGACTCCTGTGTCTGAGACAGCATGGAAATCAGTCAGTGCGTCTGATCACTGTCCAGTGATACCCTGAGATGGAGGTAGGAGATAAACCAGGATTCCTGCTTCTGATCATTGTTCAGAGATTACTGTGTTAGAGACAGAGTGGAAATCATTCAGGGATCCTGATCGCTATCCAGTGATTCTCTGGGTTCGAGAGAGGAGAAATCAGTCATTTGGGATTGAGACGAAGTGAAGGCAATTTTCTCAAAGACCCTCCAAGTCTATGATATTTTCTATTCCTGAGGATTGTGGATGCTGCCTCATTGAGTATATTTCAGATTGGAAAATGCAGTGTCTTCCTGCCGGATCTGAATTTGAAAGCCAGCAAGGTGAAGGATATCCTGATTAAATATCAGTAACAGGCTCCACTTCAGTGGGTTAAAGGATCAGCAACTTTGATCTGGTGAACCCACTGTGCAATGCTGACGAGTATGAAGCAATGACTCTGTGTCTCTTTGTGCTCGGGATAATATATGAATTGTCCTGTGACAAATAAAGTGTCAAACTCTCTGAGTTGTCTGGTATATTTAATTTCTGACAGCAGCACTTTATACCACGACACATACAGCATCCAGTTAGACACAGAGTAGAGCTTCATCTACATTACCCTGACACAATGTCCCCTTGTTCTCCCTCGTGTCAGCATCAAGTGCTCCCAAGACAGGTACAGAATCAGTGGTGAGTTTTCACTACATTGTCCTGACAGTATGTCCCCAGTAGAATTTTCCAGAACGGAAACAGAACCTTCAGCCCAACTCGTCAATGCTGACCAGATATCCAAAACTGATCGAGACCCATTTGCCAGCATTGGGCCCATATCCCTCTAAACCCATCCTGTTCATATCCCCATCCCGATGGTCTTTTGTATGCTGTAATTGTACCAGCCCCCACTGCTTCTTATGGAAGCTCGTTTTATACAAATACCACCCTCTGCATGAAACCGTTTCTCCTAAACTCCCTTTGCAATCTTTCCCCTGTCACCTTAAGCCTGTGTCCCTTCTAGTTTTGTGATCCCCACCCTGGGGCGAAGACCTTGGCTATTCACCCTCCCTATGCCCGCCATGATTTTATAAACCTCCATAAAGTCACACTTCAGGCTCTGACGCTCGAGGGAAAAAGGCCCCAGCCTATTCAGCCTCACCAACTTTCAGCTTTGTGCACTCCCAGGACAGGTACAACACAGGGTTAGATACCATGTCAAGCACCCTTCACCTTACCCATGACCGTGTGACCATGCAGAGTTTGTTGTACTGGCCTTTGAAGGATGGAACCTCCTGTGAGGATATTGGATTTGGATCGCACCAAAGCAGAAGATGGGGTTAATGTGTGGAGCTGCCTCGTGCTCTGATCATTTTCAGCCCTGTCTCATGGTTAGTTGAGCAATAGGTTTGATGCCATAGGGAATTTGGTGACACCGGAATCACTGATTGGCAATCCAATTCTCTTGTACCACTGGCTCTCACAGAGTCAGAGAGTCATGGAGGTTGAGATCATGGAAACAGGCCCTTTGGCCCAACCTCACAATGACCTCTTGCCTTCGACTTTCCTACCCTGGGGAAAAACTGTGGTCAACGTTACCCATGCCTCTCATGATTTTACTGAAGTAATACTCTGAATGAGTGACTTGTGCTTTGGGGATATTTGGACGGACTGGGCTTGTTTCTGATAGAATTTAGACGAATTAAGGATGACCTGATCAAAGTGTATAAGATCTCTCATAATCTTGACATGGTGGATTGGCAATGGATATTTCTCCTTGCGGGTGAGTTCAGACTCGGGACATAGTTTAAAACTACTTGGGGACACCCTTTTTGGACAGTGATGAGAATTTAGTTTTCATGGCTGTGTAACTTTGGAACCGGCTGTCCCAGAAAGTGATAAGGCTGGGGACAATGAATCTTTATAAGTTACAGGTAGATTTATTACCTTGCGTAAAAAGGATCTGAGGTTACTCTGGGACGATAGGAATAGTGAATTCTGAAATTGTAGAGTCGGTTCCAACGAGCAAGTCACCTACTTCAGTTCCAGTTTCATGTGTTTCTGTGTAATAACTCCATATCTGAATCTTTATTATTATGATTAGTAGCATTAATATTGAACCCTCTTGCTTTGCGCTTGTGTGTGTCTGTGAGTGCGTGGGACAGAGAGAGAGTGTTCCTAATTCTGTTCTTGAGTAAATTGATGTGAGACTGTGCCTGTCTGCCGGCATGTGTCCATCTGATTGCAAAGTCTGAGTGTAGATGATCCCATGGTATAACTGCCTATAAACCCCAACCTGTCCCCGTCCCAGTAATAATTCACATGACATGCAGGCCCTTGTTCACTCACTCTCACAGTCTCTCACACTCGATATCAAACACCCACTGTTCTCAAAGTATCACACACGGTCACTGACTCTGACACATCCACATACTCTCTCAATTTCCCGCACTCAATTTCCCACACGTTGCATCAAACTGCCTCACAGTCACACCCCCTCACTGTCTTTCACACACCCCTATTATATCACACTGTGCACTGCAGTCTCACAGACATACCCACACACACCATGCACATTCATGTCCTTGTACACTCAGTCACTCACACAGATGTAGTCACATGCTCTGACACACTGTCCCACACCCTTGTGCAGAGACACACTGTCACACAGTCACACAGTTTCAACTGTTCAACCATATGGTCAAATATCTTAACTGAAGGGTCAATAAAAAGGGGCAGACTTTTAAAGTGAAAGGCAGGAGATGTATAAGTGAATGTGAGGGCTTGTTTCACACCAGAGAGTGGTGGAAACCTGGAATTCACTGTGTAAGAGGGTAATTCAGACGGGAAATGTCCCAACCTTTAGAAGGCAACTGGATGGTCACAAGGTATATTCAAGGCCCCTGACCTAGTGTGGAAAGTGGGATTAGTGTAGGGATGAGTGTGGTTTTCGTGGCAGAGACTTGATGGGTAGAATGACCTCTCCTGTACGGTATTAATTGATGATTCTGTGACATCAACTTCCCACCATTCCAAACAGGATGGAAACATTCGATACATTCACGGCAAATGTCCTTGTTTGATTCTCTCCATTCTGCTCTGTTAGATTCCTGGTTTGAAACGTCCACATGAACAGTTTTCATTATCTGGGAAGTGAATCTTGAGCCTGACCCAGCTGGGTGAATTTCCTGTGTTATTGTGACACACAGTGATTGCAGAAATTCAAATACTCTTTTGCATTCAAAGTTCCTGAGAAACTGTGTGTGCGTGTGAATGTTCGCAAGCCTGTGTGTACAAGTGTGTGTGCATGCGAAGGTAGGCATATGTGTGCACCACCACGCTTCTGCATCATGACGACAATGTATCCTTTACACCATGTTAGAGTACTCCCTGCGTTAGAGTTAACGTTAATGTTAGATTTTGTGCAATGCCAGGAATATTAGCAGGTGCCAACCAGGAGTAATTTAAGATAACCGCTCCCATCACTGTTAATGACAATACACAACACATTGTACTCTGAGAAACAAAGCAACAATCAATGCCATTATGCTACATTGTCATTCTTGGACTAAACAATATTATTAAAGAACAATTTATTGAATATTTTGTTTAATTAGCATGATTCCAAAACATCAATAACCTATCTAGCCTTGACAAAATATTCCCTATACTTTGGGTTCATCCTCCCTTCTCCAGGTTTAATGTTTGATAATTCATGACCTGAGCTTTGGAATTATCCCCCGATGATCTAGCCATCGCTTGTTTGTTAAAGGCCTGTCAGTAATTGTTGAGACACAGCTATTGTATGGTCTCATTTACTCTCAGGGAGAGGCATTGATCTACAAAGGATGTGTAATTGTGAAATTAAGGATCTCAGATGGATTTCAAAAGGAGCCAGAGAACGTGAGGTAAATGTCGAATTCTTCCCGACAGAATGGTTACAATTCTCCAGATAAAGAACATTTCCTATTTTGTTATTGCAGCCTTTGGCGTTCTTGGTAAGGCAATGTTATTTTTCTTGTGTTTCTCTCACAGATTTCAGGAATAGTCCTCATTACAGAGTCACTTATCCATCTGAAGGAACTAGGGAAAACAGACTCAGTGATGCACATTTACTGAGCAGCTCCTCCAGTATGAGTATCAGCAAAAAAAATGAACTCTTGAATGTTAATGCAATGCTTGTGTCCAAACGGAATGTTTTGTTGGAATGATGAAATGAATATAAATGTTCTTTGAAGAGCACAGACATTAAATTTTTAATGTCGTTTGGTCCTCAAGTTGTCAGTCTGTTCGTCTACTTTATAAAAACAAATCTTTGGGAAACTCGATGTCAAATCACCTCCGACGATGAGGTCATTTCCTGTGATATTTCTTTATTGAAGTTCCACTTCCAATCGCTTCCTTCTCCCTCTTACAGCAAACCTACTGACCATCGCCATTCTCTCCAGTGGAAATTGTGGACTTTTTAAATGTATCTTGGCTTGCATGATTGCCATGGCAACTGCAGATTGCCTGGTGATATTTTTCAATGTCATTGTGTATCACATTTTGAGTTATCACTTTCCACATTCATTTCTATCCTACACTGCTGTTTGTAAGTTCATTCTCTGTATTAATCCTGCCACATTGGATATATCTGTGTGGTTTATTGTCTTCTTTACAATTCACCGGTGTGTCATGATCTATTGTCAGAAGTTCCAAACAATCAACTGTTCAATGAGAACTGTCACTGCTACTTTAGCCACGCTGTCTACCCTGATTCCTTTGGAGAACATACCCTTCTGGTTCGCCTGTGACCCCAGCCAAATAATTTCCAGCTTTGCCTGGGGCTGTCACTCCAATATGGCCTTTTATACTTCGCCTGCAGGTGGGGCCTACTCTTGGCTGAAAAGTATTTTAGTTACATGGCTGCCTTTCTGTTTGATATAACTCTTTGACATTCCCGCGTATTTTAGTGACCAGCAAAGTCCGCAGGGCACTTTGGGGTCTCAGCAATGAGAATAGAACTGATCCAGAGATGAAAAGCAGAAGGAAATCCATCATGTTACTGTTCAGTGTATCAGGCAGTTTTGTCCTATTGTGGCTAACAGCAGTCGTTAACTTTTTAACCAGCAAACTCACAACAACAGCGTATTACCGAGGGAAATCACACAGCTCCAACATAGATTGGCACTGAATCTGTATACATTCTCATGTATTTGAGCTCCTTTACAAAGCCATGTATTTATGTAGCTACACAAACCAAATTCAGGGAAGAATTGAAGAAGATGATTAAATCTCCTTTCGTTTTGATATTGACTTCGGTTAAAAAAAAGTTAAACCAAAACTTTCTTCCCAAACTAGGGAAATAACAGCTGGTATTCTCACTCAGAACAACCTATTCTGTTGTGGACGATTATTGCACTTGTGAAAATTAACCGTTCTCGAAATACATATTTTCATCCTGCATGTCTGCTCATTTCTCAGGGTGAAATAGTCGTCATGGTGTGTACCCCGCGTCCAGTCAAACCATTGTCACTGTTTTACCTGCCAGGGGCGAACATCACAATAACCTCTTTTTATTCAACAACATCGCTGTTTTAATCCTGATCAGTAGTTCAGCCCTCTGAATTGCACAGCCTCACCTCAATTTCCCAGATGGATGGCACTGCCAGCTTTTGATTCTATTCTGACCTGAACCTTCTGAGAGAGGGTTGGTTAGCTGATCAGCTGATTTATGATACACGGTGATGCCAAAACCCTGGGTTCAATCACTCTCACTTACAGAGATTCAATTCCTGTCACTGGCTGAGATTACCACAAAATACTCTTCTCATCAACACAAGGATGGGAAACAGAACCTGGGAATAATATCTGTGTCAGTCTAATAATTATCGTCGGGGAAACATTGCTACACTGCCTTTTTTAAAGAAGGCTTTTGAAAGATATTTCGAAATGAAGCAAAGCTAACAGTGTTTTATGAAAAGCAAAACATGAGGAACAAATAATCCAAAACCTATGAGAATAAATTAAGCCGGATGGATCAAGGGTGGTCTGCAGATGGAGCGTATGTGAATTTCTAAAGAACATTTATAATGTTACAGCCCGTTCTCAAAGCACATGGTAATGGGGTTAATATGTTAGTTTCGTGCAAGAATTGAGTCAAGATGATAATCACATTGAGGAAAAATGGGTCATTTGCAGGTCACTAATCTGTAATGAAAGATTAGTGCTAGTACATTGATAATCACAAACTGTACTCACACTAATATAGCGCCAAGAAGGAAATTCGTGAGTTGAACAGTAAGAGTCTCCATCAGGAACATATAGTTAAGGTGAGTAAACAAAAATAACAGATTGAGTATAATACTGTGCATTGTCCACCTCATATTCAGCATATAAAAGTAAAATATTCATTAACTGAGGAAGACTGGAGAATGTGGAGACATAGACTAGTCTGGGTGACCTACACAATTAAAATATAGTTATCAGACAAGTACATCAAACAATTAGGAAGGAGAAAGAAAAGCTTTTACTTGATAAGTGTTGAAGAAAATCTCGGAAACAGATCTTCAGTGTTGAACAAATTTATTCATGATATATATATATATATATATATATATATATATATCATGAATAAATATATATATATATATATATATATAATGGGAAGCAGTCAATGAAGTGCTCTGTAGTACAATCAGCTATAAGGGTTTATACAGAATTTCAGCTGTGACAATGCGACAAAATAATCACTAGATGGCCTACTTACACTTTCATTGGACAACATGGGTCTTGCCAAAAATATGTAGTGTCATAGTCAGAGATGTAGAGCACGGAAACAGACCCTTTGTTCCAACTCGTCCATGCTGACCAGATATCCCAACCCGATCTAGTCCCACCTGCCACCTGGCCCATGTCCTTCCAAACCCTTCCTATTCATATACCCATCCAGATGCCTTTTAAATGTTGCAATTGTACCAGCCTCCACCACTTCCTCTGGCAGCTCTTTCCATACTTTCTGCGTGGGTTAAAACGCCTATCGATTTAGGTTTGTGCAAATAATATGCAGTTACATTGCTGATTTAACGATATTCTATAAATAAAATGTTTTATGATTTATGCAGAAAAGATTATTTCAATAATGCTTGCTTTCTTATGGGTAAAAACTTAATTTCTTCATTTCCAAGTTTGGGTCAGACAATCACACATAATCATTGTCACACTATTCATTCTAAATTTCTCTGAGTAATGATTTTGTAGTCACCTACTGCCTTTCCTGTTTGAATTCATGTATCGCTGGACATCGGAGTGTGTCCAAGGAAACTTAACAAACAGGAAATTCACAACTGCTGTTGGAGGAAGCTGTTTGGGAGAGTTCACAGCACAGAAACAGATAAGTGATTAGTTTTAAGTATAGCCTTCCTGTAAATCTAGAACTGAAAATGTGTTGCTGAAGAAGGGCTTATGCCCGAAACGTCGATTCTCCTGTTCCCTGGATGCTGCCTGACCTGCTGCGCTTTTCCAGCAACACATTTTCAGCTCTGATCTCCAGCATCTGCAGTCCTCACTTTCCCCTGTAAATCTAGAATAAGAGTAGAGTGGATGCTTTCCTGCTTAGGTGTTTTATTGAGATCAATCTCTTGATTTAGCTTTAAAATATAAGCCATGAGTATGAAGTTAGCTTGGAACAGTGTTTTGTAGAACAATAAGACGGTGCTATTTTCTGGTTCTGTAGATGTGGGAATTTCAAGAGATTTTATGTGTTACAGGGGATTACATCTGCAATAAATGTCTTTAGTTGTGAATCCTATCAGATCGAATATATTGGTCAGAGCAACAGTTAAAGGCAATGACGCATTTACAGGAGTAAGGGGGTGTGATGGATAGCAGTTATAGGTAGGGAGAAAAACCACAGTTGCAGTCAGATAGATGGGTAACTCCAGGAAAGGTAAGAGAGGTAGGCAGGTAGTGTAGGAGTCTCTTGTGGTTATGCCCATTTCAAACAAGTATGCTGTTTTGGAAAAACGTTGAGAGGGATGGATTCTCAGGGGAATGTAGCACGACCCAGTTTCTGGTACCGAGACTGGCTCTAAAATAATGAGGTGTACGTCCGATTCCCGAAGACAAGTGATTAATTGTGTTTGGGGATTCTCGAGGAAGAGGCACAGGCAGACATTTCTGTGGCCAGCAGCGAAAAATCAGGATAGTGTTTTGCCTGCCTGGTACCAGGATCAAGGATGTATCAGACAGCGTGCAGAATATTCTCAAAGGGGAGAGAGATTAGCAGGAGGTCATTGTACACATTGGAACCATGGACATAGGATGGGAAAATGATGAGATTCTAAAGAGGGAATATTGAAAGTTAGGTAGGAATTTAAAAGGGAGGTCCTTGAGGGTAGTAATATCCGGATCACTCCCGATGCGAGAATCTAGTGAGGATTAGAATAGGAGGATAGAGCAGATGAACGCATGCTGAGGTGTTGATGCATGAAGGAAGCACTCCCATTATTAGATCATTGGAATCTCTTCTGGGGTATAAGTGACCTGTACAAGAGGGACGGATTGCACCTGAGCTGGAAGGGAACTAATATACTGGCAGGGAGATTTGCAAGAGCTGCTCGCGAGGATTTAAACTGGTGCGGTGGGGGGATGGGACCAAGGGAGATACTGAGGAAAGAGATCAATCTAGTTGAGAAAGAAGAGAGTCAAACAATCAGGGCAGGCAGGAATAAAGCAGAGACCAAGATAGGAATAATAAATTAAACTGCATTTATTTCATTGCAAGAGGCCAAACAGGGAAGGCAGATGAACCCAAGGCATATTTCGGAACACGGGACTGGGATATGTTAGCAGTTACAGAAACATGGCTCAGGGACTGACAGGACTGGCAGCTTAATGTTACAGGATAGAAAGGCTAGGAAGGATAGAAAGGGAGGCACGAGAGGAGGGGGGATGGCGTTTTTGATCAGGGAAAGTGTTATAGCGGTACTGAGGGAGGATATTCCCAGAAATACATCCAGAGATGTTACTTGGGTGGAACTGAGAAATAAGAAAGGTATGATCACCTTGTTGGGATTGTATTATAGACCCCCTAATTGTCAGTGGAAAATTGAGAAACAAAATTGTAAGGAGCTTTCAGTTATCTGTAAGACTAACAGTGTGATTATGGTAGTGGATTTTAACTTTCCAAATATAGACTGCGACTGCCATGGTGTTAATAGTTTAGAAGGAGAGATATTTGTTAAATGTGTACAAGGAGGCTCCCAAGCACTGAGGATGTCACCTAGACAGGGGACGAAACGTCTGCAACACAAATTCCCAGCTCAGCGAACAGAACCACAACAACAAGGACATTTTCTGATTCAATATGTGGATGTACCTACTAGAAAAGTTGCAAAACTTGATCTACTCTTGGGAAATAAGGCAGGGCAGGTGACTGAGGTATCAGTGGGGAACACTTTGGGGTCACCGACCAATACTGTATTTATAATACTCTAATAAGGAATCGTTTGATTAGGGATTGTCAACACGGTTTTGTGAAGAACGTATTGAGTTGTTTGAGAATGTGGCCGAAACAGATGCAGGTAAAGCGGTTGATGTGTTGTGTATAGATTTCAGTAATGCTTTTGATAACATTGCCCACGGTAGGCTATTGCAGAAAATGCAGAGGTATGAAATTGAGGGCTATTTGGGTTTAGATTCTCTACCGTGTGGAAACAGGCCCCTCGGCCCAACAAGTCCACACCGTCCCTCTGAAGAGCAACCCACCCAAACCCATTCCCCTGCCCTATATTTAACCCTGACTAATTCACCAAACACTATGGGCAATTTAGCATGGTCAATTCACCTGACCTACAATCTTTGGATTGTGGGAGGAAACCAGAGCACCATGTCTATGGTGCATTAGCCTAACTTCCTTTATTAGCTGAGTGCTTCCATAAAGGACTTGTCCTGCGCTGTAATGTTTTGTGTTCTATCAGTGTAACTTTCTCTTTTAGCCGAGTGGTCCCATAAATGACATGTACTGCGCTGTAATGTGCTATTTTCTATAAGTCAAACTTCCTTTAATAGCCAAAGGGTTTCACAAAGGGCCTGTATGGCGCTGTGATATTATATAAATAAGGAACAAAGAACAAAGAAAATTTACAGCTCAGGAACAGGCCCTGCGACCCTCCAAGCCTGAGCCGATGCAAATCTACTGTCTGAACCTGTCGGTCAATTCCGAAGCATCTGTATCCCTCTACTCCCTACCTACTCATGCATCTGTCCAGACGCGTCATAAATGAATCTACATGCCTGCCTCTACTACCTCTGCTGGCAGTGCATTCCAAATCTCCACCACCCTCTGTGTGAAGTACTTGTGGCGTATAATCCCTTAAACTTTACACCTCTCACCTTGAAAGTGTGAAGTCTCGTTATTGAATCCTTCACCCTGGGAAAAAAACTTGTCTATGCAACCTGTCTACACCCTTCATGATTTTGTAAACCTCAATCAGTTCCCCCATCTCCTTTTTTCCAATGAAAACAAACATAACCTACTCAACCTCTCTTCATATCTAGCAACTTCCAGACCAGGCAACATCCTTGTAAATCTTCTCTGCACCCTCTCCAAAACGTCCACATCCTTTTGGTAATGTGGCGACAAGAACTGCACACAGTATTGTAAATGCGGCCGAAACAATGTCTTGTACAACTTTAACATGATTTGCCAGCTCTTATACTCAAACCCCGTGCAAGGAAGGCACAGTGCAGCAACCTTCAGTGTCCACTGGACCTGCACTCTCAGATCTCTCTGCACAAGAACTTTTCCCAAGGTTATTCCGTTCATTGTATAATTCGCACTAGAATTAGTCTTACTTAAATGCATCACCTCACATTTGTCTGGATTGAAATCGATCTGCCAATTTTCTGCGCAACTCTCCAGTCTATCTATATTCTCCTGTATTCTTTGACAGTTCATTATGCTTTCTGCTACTCCATCAATCCTCGTGTCATCTGCAAACTTGCTGATCATACCAACAGTGTCCTCTTCCAGATCATTTATGTATATCACAAACAACAGTGGCCCCAACACTGGCCTCTATGGAACACCACTAGTCACCTTTCTCCATTTCGAGAAACTCCCTTCAACTACTACGCTCTGTTTCCTCTTTTTCAACCAGTTCTTTATCCACCTAGCTGGAACACCCTGCACACCATGTGAATTCACTTTCTCCATTAGTCTACTATGGGGAAGTTTATCAAATGCCTCACTAAAGTCCATGTATATTACATCAGCAGCCCTTCCTTCATCTACCAACTTGGTCATTTCCTCGAAGAACTCTAGTAAGTTGGTAAGGCACGATCTCTCCTGCACAAAACCATGCTGCTTATCACTGATAAACCCATCTTTTCTAAATCTAAATAGATCCTATCCCTTAGTACCCTCTCCAGCAACTTTCTCACCACAGACGTCAGGCTCACCAGTCTGAATTACCCGGAATATCCCTACTACCCTTCTTGTACAGGGGGCCAACATGAACAATCTTCCAGTCCTCCGGCACCTCACCTGTATTTAAGGATGCCACAAAGATATTTGTCAGGGCCACAGCTATTTCCTCTCTCGCCTCCCTCCGCAACCTAGGGTAGATCCCATCCGGTCCTGGAGATTTGCCCTCCTTAATGACCACTAGCCTACCCAACACATCTTCCCTACATGATCCAGACTAATCAAACTTCTATCTCTAATCTTAACATTAAAAACGTTCCTCTCCTCAGTGAACACTGATGCAAAGTTATCATTCAGAATTTCACCCATTCTCTCAGGTGCGGCAAACAACCTTCCTTCGTTATCTTTTATGCACCAAACCTTTCTCTAGCTACCCACTGGCTTCTTTTTCAGAATAAAATTCTTTGGGATTCTCCTTAATTCTGCTCACTAAAGGTATTTCATGACCCTTTTTAGCCCGCTTTATTCCTCGTTTAAGACTTGTCCTATTCTTCTGATATTACTGCAGGGCCCGTTCTGTTCTTAGCTGCTGGGACCTTATGTACGCTTATCTTTTCCTCTTGGCTAGTCGTACAGTTTCCCCTGTCATCCACAGCTCACGAATCTTGCCCTTCCTCTCCTTTGCCTTCACCAGGACATACCTATCCTGCACTACCTTTAACCTATCCTTGAAAGCTTCCCACATTTCAAATGTGGTCTTCCCTTCAAATACCTGTGACCTATTCACACTTCCCAGCTCCTGCCTAATTTTAATATAATTGGCTTTGGCCTTGGCCTTCGTACTCTTCCCTTAGGACTACTCTCATCTTTTTCTACGAGTATTCTAAAACTTACAGAATTGTGGTCACTTTTCCCAAACAAATCCCCCACCGCAACTTCTACGAACTGTCCTGGCTCGTTCCCCAGTACCAGGTCCAATATGGCCCCTTCCCTAATTGAATTATTGACATACTGCTCCAGAAAACTCTCCGGGACGCTTCTAACAAATTCTACACCATCCAGACCTCTGACGCTGAGTGCATCCAGTCAATGATGGGAAAATTAAAATCTCCCACCACCACTACTCTATTGTCTCTACATCTTTCCATAATCTATTTATCTATTTGTTCTTCTACCTCATGCTCACTGTTAGGAAGCCTGTAATATAGACTCAACAATGTAACTGCACAATTCTTGTTTCTCAGCTCCACCTATAATGCCTCACTACCCAAGACCTCCATAGTGTCCTCCTTTAGTCCAGCCATGATATCACCTCTGACCAGCAATGCAATTCCACACCTCTTTTACTTCCCTCCCTGTCCTGTCTGAAGCGTCCATATTATGGAATATTTAATTGCCAATCATGCCCTTCCTTCAACCAAGTTTCTGTGATTGCAATAACGTCATACTCCCAGGCACCAATCCAAGCCCTAAGTTAATCTGCCTTACACACTATACTACTTGCATTAAGGTAGGTGCATTTCAGGCTACCAGTTATTTTGCATTCATCTGCTCTCTGACTACCCTTCTCTTTATTAATGCTATCTTCAGGATCCTTGCAGTCTCCAGTCTCCACTTCACTCCCTACTTTTTTCTCTTCTGGTTCCCAGCCTCCTGCCAATTCGTATAAAACCTCTCCACCAGTAATAGCGAAAACTCCCCGAAAGACATTGGCTCCAGTCTGGTTCAGATGCAGACCAAGGTTTATATAATTGCCCCTACTTCCCCCGAACCAGTAATCTAAGGCCAACTTCCACAGGGCGAGCATCGCTGAGTCGCAAACTGCAAGAGCACACTAGATGAGTGTGGGGATTGAATCCACGACCTTGGTGTAACTATGACCATGCTTTAACCATCTGAGCTAACCAAACAACTGCTCCGAGTTATTTAACCAACAGAGCACTTGATTGTTTGAGAATATTTTTTCATTTGTTAACTTAACTCTGAATTATTTTTAATATTAAATTTTCTTTTCAATACTTTTTTGCATGTTCTGTATTAAATCTGTGGTTTAGGAAAACCATTGTGCTTTTAGATATAACGTGCAGTTGGGAGCTTGCTCATTTTAGACTTAATGTCTTTCAAGACATAGAGGAGACGCTGAGTGTGACGACGAGTAGATTGACAGAAGTGATTACACATCAGGAACAGTCAGGTAGACGATTGTCAGGAAAGAGAAAAGGGTCGTTCAGAACTCTCCTGCAGCTATTCCTCTCTCTGTTCTGTTTCAGGTGCTGTTGAAAGAGATAGTCTCTCAAAGGTAAATTGAAATAATAGCCAGGCCTTGGGCACTAAGAATAAAACTTGCGTTAAACGAGTCCGTCAAGATTTAAAAGAATAATTGTGATTGTGGACTCTGCTGTCAGGGGCACAGACAGGTGATTCTCCAGCAGTAGTGTGAATCTAGAATAGTGTGTTGCTTTTCTGCTGCCAGTTTAAAGGACTTCTCAAAGTGTGTGAAGCAGATTTTTAAAGGGGAAAGTGAGAAGCTGGAGTTTATTGTACACATTGAGAGGAATGAAATAGTCAAGGAACGGGTTAAAGCTTTGCAGAGTGAGTCTATGAGGTTAGGTAGAACATTAAAATACAAAACATCACAAGTAGTAATCTCGGGTTTTCTGCTGATGCCAAGTTCTCATGAGAGAAGGAATTAAAGGAGAGGACAGATAAATCAATGATTGAAGTGCTGGATCATTTGAATGTCGTCTGGGACAGAAACAACCTGTTCAAAAAGGTTTGTTTCACCTGAACTGGAAAGGGACCTATAACCTGGTGGGAAGATCTAATAGTTCTAATTCAAGACCATGTACACTTTTAGAGATGGGGGTAAGGACTTCTGAATCAGAAAAGAGCAAGTTAATTAGAACAAAAAACAGACAGGACCAAGTCAGAGAACCAAATAATTCTGACAAATAATATTAAGTTCATTTCAGTGCAAAAAATCTAACAGATCTGGCCAATGAATTCAGGACATGTAAGGGAACATGGGACTGGGCTGCTGTAGGTAATACGGAAAGCTGCCTCAGGGCAGCACGAGAGAGGCTGCTCAATGTTCCATGTTTCAGATGTTATGGAAAGGATAGGAAGAGTGGCAGGACAAGGTGGGGGAGTGGCCTTTTTGATTCAGGAAATATTTCCTACTGTGCTTAGCATAAACATGACTGAAGGACCATTTGGTAAAATTCTACGGTTTGAAATTAGAAATAAGAAAGGGATGGTCATCTACATGGGATTGGACTATAGGCATCCTCAACAGTCAGAAGGAAATTCAGAAGCAAATATTCAGAGCTCTCAAATATATGTAAGAATTATGAGGTTGTAAGAGTATGGGATTTTAATTTTCCGAACACTGACTGGGACTGCCAAAGTGTTAAAGGTTTGGATCATGGTGAATTTCCGAAATGTGTTCAAGAAAAGTTTCTTTATCAATGCATTAATGTTCCAGCTGGAGAAGGAGCAAAACTTCTTAAACCCATACAGTGTGGAAAAAGATCATTCAGCCTAACAAATCCATACTAAATCATGGAAGAGGATCACACCTGGACCAATAGCCCTATTCTATATTTCCTATTGGGTAGCACACCTAATCTGCACATTCCTTGAACTCTGTGGTATAATGGCCAACCAACCTAACTTGCGCATTTTTGGACTGTGGAATAAAACCAGAGTAACTGGAGGAAACCCACACAGACACAGGGAGCATATGCAAACCTCACGGAAGCTCCGTCACTGTAGGGGAGGATGAAACATGGGTCTCTCCTGCTTTGAGGCAACAGAGTGAGCGATTGAGTCACTGAGGTACTATGGCAACTTTTCGGAAATAAAGCAAGTCAAGTAACTGAAGTGTTAGTAGGGGAACACTTAGGCACGAGTGATCATAATACTATCAGAATTAAAACAGTTGTGAAAATGGGTAAGTCTACAACAAAAGTTAAAGATCTTAATTGGAGTAAGACACATTTTAAGGATATAAAAATGAGCTTGAAAAGTTGATTGGAATAAACTGTTTGCAAATGGGATGCCTTCAATTGTGTGATAATGAGAGTTCAGAAGTATGATGTTCCTGTTAGAGTAAAAGGCAAGGCTGGTAAGATTAGGAAGCAATGGCTGAACACAGTAACTAAACTTGTTTTCAAGAATAAAGAAGGAATCATAACGTAGATACAGACAATTGGGATCAACTGAATTTTTGACGAGTTTAAAGTGTGTAGCGGTACTCTTAAAAAGGAAATGAGGAAGGCAAAGACAGGATGAAATACCATTCCCAGAAAAGGTTAAAGATAATTTTTAAAACATGGTTTTACAAATTCATTAAGAGCAAGAGAACAAATTGAGAGAGTAGACCCCTCTCATAATCAGTGAGGAGATGGTACGGATATTAACTGAATATTTTGTGTCAGTTGTAACTGTTGAGAAAGAAATTGGTATTAGACATCTCAGGGAAATAAAGATTGATGATTTGATGACAGTTGACTTGACGGGAGAAGACCTACTAGAGGTTTTATAAAACATAAAGGTAGAACCTGATCAAGTGTATCCTAGAATAATGGAGGAATTTAGGGAGGAAATTGCAAGGCCTATAATAGAAATGCTTGTATCATCTACAAACACGGGTGAAGTACCGAAGGACAGGAATATTGTGTCAGAGTACAATGGGGCCTTGATCATGTGGGCCGATGGGCTTAGGAGTGGCAGATGGAGTTTAATTTAGATAAATGTGAGGTGCGTTCGATTCTGGTCTCCCTGTTATAGGAAAGATGCTATTAAACTTGTAAGCGTTCAGAAAAAAATTACAAGGAGTTACTGGGTTTGGACAGTTTGAGCTACAGGGAGAGGTTGAATGGACTGGGGCTGTTTTTCTGCAGTGTCAGAGTCTGAGTTGGAGCGGGGGGCGGTGTTGACCTGACAGAAGTTTATAAAATTGTAAGGGATATAGATAGGGTAAATAGACAAGATTTTTTTTCAGTGAAGAGGATTCCAAAACTAGACAGATTTAATATGAGAGAGGAAAGGTTTATAATGAACCTGAGGGGTAACTTTCTTACAAAGAGTGCGGTGCTTTGTATGGAATTAGTTGGCGAGGAAGTGGTGGATGCTGGTATAATTACAGCATTTAAAAGGTATCTGAATGGATATATGAATAGGAAGGGTTTCGAGGGATATGGGCCATATGCTGGCAAATGGTATCAGGTTAAATCGGGATATCTGGTTAGCATGAATGATTGGGACCAAATGCCCTGTTTCAATGGTGTAAAACTCTATGTCTCTAGAAACGTACTTAAAAAGACGTATATCATATCAACTTACATTGACCCATAGAAGGTGATATTAGCTCATTTGGCAATAATTGTTCCAGGAGGTAAATTTTAAGGAGCATCTTAATTCGGAGAAGGAGCTGGATAATCGGAAAAAACTGAGAGAGAGAGTCCAGAAGCGAACACAGCTCAGTCACGCAGGATTATTCCCATTGTCAGTTAGTGTTGTTTCTGGCATTCTTCCCTACCATTTCATTATGGCCTTGCATGATTTGGATGTGAACATAGGAGTTAAGTGTGTGGTGCTGGAAAAGCATAGCAAGTCAGGGAGTATCCAAGGAGCTGGATAATTGACGTTTCACGCAAAATCGCTTCATCAGGAATAAGCTGGAAAAGGTTCAGAAATGACTTTCAAGAATATTGCCATGGTTGGAGGAATTGAGCTGTAAGGAGAGTCTGAATAGGTTAGGGCTGTTTTCCCTGGAATGTTCGAGGCTGAGGGGTGAGGATGTTTTATAGATGTTTATAAAATCATGAGGAGCAGAGATAGTGTGAAGAGACAAGGTATTTTCTCTGGGGTGGAGGAAGTCCAGAACTAGATGGCATAGGTTTAGGGTGAGGGGGGAATTTTAAAAGGGACCAACGGGGCAACATTTTCACACAGACGGTGGTGTGTGTATGGAATGCGCGGCCAGAGAAGGTGGTGGAAGGTGATACAATCCAACATTTAAAAGACACCTGGATGGGTATATGAACAGGAAGGATTTCGAGGGATACGGCACAAATGCTGGCAAATGGGACGATATTTGGTTAGGATATCCGGTCGGCATGGACGGGTTGGACCAAAGGGTCTGTTTCCGTGGCATACGTCTCTATGACTGTCTGAATCGATGACTCAGTCCTATTAAATCTGTCACATCTTTGACTAACACATCAGCTGGAAATATTACACACAGCAGAATATTTAACACTTTCACAAAGATTTTACAAAACATGATTTACACCAGTCCAAGAAAGCAAGTAATTCAATGGATGAGTTTGGAACATTTTGAATAGACGAATAACAAAGTAAAATTGAGAATATGGGGGATAACATGCCTGTATAGGTCACAGTAGTCAGTGTATGATCAAACAGTCATAGAGATGTACAGCATGACAACAGACTCTTCAGTCGAACCCGTCCAGGCCGACCAGATATCCCAACCCAATCTAGTCTTAACTGTCAACACCTGGCCCGTATCCCTCTAAACCCTTCCCATTCATATACCCATCCAAATGCCTCTTAAATATTGTAATTGTACCAGCCTTCACCACTTCCTCTGGCACCTCATTCCATACACATACCACCCTTTGTGTGAAAAAGTTGCCCCTTGGTCTCTTTTATATCTTTCCTCTCTCACCCTAAACCTATGACCTCTAGTTCTGGACCCCTCCATTCCAGGGAAAAGACTCTGTCTATTTATTCTATGCATGCCCCTCATGGTTGTTTAAACTTCTATAAGGTCATCCCTCAGCCTCCGGCGCATCAGAAAAAACAGCTCCAGCCTGTTCAGCATCGTCCTACACCTCAACTACTCTCACCCTGGCAACATCCTTGTAAATATTTTCTGAACCCTTTCAAGTTTCACAATATCTTTCTGATAGGAAAAAGACCTGAATTGGCAGGGGGGTTGGTTTAGGAGCTGTTTTACAGATGGAAACGATGTACTGAATGATTGTTTCCCTGATGATGAGCTGTGAGGCAGGGGGATGGGTTTAGGACCTGGTTTACAAGTGGAAACAATCATCTTGGAGATGATGTGGATTGAACTGATCTCAGGCTCCTTTATGAAGCCACAAGCAAACAGGCTTCATCCACAGTCAGTTCCCACTGAGCTCGATGGTGTCAGCGAGAGCCACAAAATCTTTTTCATGAAAACACTGAGGATATTGGCTCATCTCCCACATCCCATTCCCGAGCTTCAGAGCCCAACTACCACTGAGCCCTCTGATTGGGCTTGGATTCCATATCAACACAGCAGCTGAGTGGTGGAAAAAAACAAATAAAGGAAGGGAGTGATATCAGCATCAAGCCAGAGGGAGCTGAATGGAACTCCAGATTGAGTTCAAACTTCTCTCTTTTTTAACTTTTGTCCAGATGTGTAGACCAGACAATTCCACGAGGAAGACTGGACAGGAGCCTGTCATTGCTGTTCACCCTGCAGTGAAGGCTGATCCATTCCTCCAGGTCGTTTTATTGTATCCTTGTTACTTGCTGTGAACTGATTGCAAGGGAAGACTTTTTTTGGGGGGACACGCATAATTCCTCTTTTGGTTACGATTCTGTTGTTCAGCTTTCTACTAACTGTTGCTCCTTTGTAACGGTTGCTCCTTTACTCTGGTTTTGCTCCTGCAATCTCTCTCATGATGTTCCTCAGATGGAATCAGTCCTTGCCCTTTTGAAAAGGAGTGTGATCACGTTGCTGCACCTCCTTCTCCTTTCGGGCCATTATTCATATAGAGTCCTCATTCCATCATCTGCTGCAGCTAATGTTGGCGCTTAGTTACTTGGATTTGTTCACCGATTGACTTATTCTTATAACTGGGAAAGTTCAATGCATACTTTAACTGGTCTCTGAAAGTTTTCTGTGTCACCACATAAATCACTGCACTGGAGCAGCAACTGAGGTTCCGCAGCTTATGTGCAACTTGTTCAAAGAGATAAAAATCATCCACGTAATAACCAATACGTTATAAATATATAATCTACATCAACCAGAGGAGTATGAAGCTGGCAGATATAGCAAACAGTAAAGTCACGGATTTCTTTCTGCTCTCTATCTCTGGGTCATTCTATTTTTTTCTGACCCATCAGTACTTCACGCGCCTTATTGGCTTTGAAGATGTGTTTGACCATCAGAACATTGAGAATGAGAATCAAAGTGAGTGGAAGAAATGGTGTTAGAAATGACTCAATATATATTTAACTCACGCACAGATGTACATTAAAGTAACTTCCTGGAGTAACAGTACTATGGAACGCTGTCGATGATCTTTCCGGGTTCGAGTCGAAAGTTATTGGGAATGATCTTTACAGAAAAGAAAATACAGATTGTTGCCAGAACTCTCTTCACAGTTTTCTCTGTGCAGTACTGAGATTTCATCTGATGAAAACAAATGGCGACAAATCGATCAAAAGAAAAAGCGACAGTGAATCAGACAGAACAATCAATTGTGAAGTCAGTCAGGACCCAATTCACACTAAAAACAGGAGTGATGTCCAGGAAACACCATGGATAATAATAGTAAGCAAAGCGAATAAGTATGACCTCAAGAATAATGAACAGTAGATTAGATACAGCCATCGCGACCAGATAGCGAGTGGTGCATGTTGAAAGACCACACTTGTCACCAGACAAGAATATCATCGCTGCTGGACTAAGTGTAAGACAAAGAAAGACAAACAGGCTTGAAGTTTACTGATCAAATATTCCATGTGCCTGATGGTTGTAGCATAAAGATGTTTGTATGTCGGATCACCTGAATCATTACAGTTATCACTGTCAAATGAATTATTTTCATGTTTAAAATTGTAGGGAATGATATGAGGATCAAATAACTCCATGGAGCATGATACATACTCAATATTTTTGGAGTGATCAGTAATTAATTTCTTCTAGGCAAAAGGCTCCCAGAGGCTCCCTGCCTCTATTTATGATGATGGGCTTTTGCCAGAAAAGTTGATTTTCCTGTTCCTCGGACGCTGCCTGACCTGCTGTGTTTCTCCAGTACCAATCTGATCTAAACAATTAATTTCTTCTGATCTGCAGGTTACTCTGACTGGCTGGAGTTGCTCATAAGACCACAACATCCAAGCAAAACCACCCAGGATCAATGAAGAATGGGAGACATCGAACACGGGCATTGATTACAAAATTCCTGCACTTCGTTGTGGAGTCTCCACAGCTCAGATTGCTTCCAGAATTGCACATTCACACTGTGTAACTATGGTACAGGGCAGTGAATCCTTCCAGTGTCCAGGAATGGATACCCTCTACAACATGAATGAAGAAATGATTGGTCATAGAACTGCCACCCCACATCGTTCCACCCCACCCCCACCACCACAACCCCACTTATACAGGATTGAACATAACGACAATCTGAAGCATGGAAGTTTTCAGCAGAGAATCCAAACACCATGTCCCAAGTTGGATACCCACTGCAGTCAGAAGAATGTTAATAGTTGGCATGGACTACCCCCACAACGTTAAAGATTGCACGCCACAGCCCCCACTCAAGTAAAACTGAATTGAGGCAGCATTGGCAATTGCAAATTTCCGGTTTGGAAATCATGAGATGAAGCAAAGCTTCCTGCCTGAAGTCCAAGCTCCAGCAGTTCTCTTTGTGAACAGAGATCCTCCTCCCAGATTGCTAGGAATCCCCATAGTGTAAGCAGCACTCTCCATAGAGGTCACCAGAATCGTGCCCCAGCTTGTTCTGGGAGACCCATACATTGTATGATTGCTTGGTATCAGATATTGTTTTTGTGAATTCAGTCCAATGTCAAGCATTCGGGGAGATGAGAGCAGAAAGTGAGGACTGGAAATGCGGAAGATCAGAGTCGAGAGTTGTATGGGAGAAAAGCACAGCATAACTGATGAAGAGCTGATGCCTGAAACGTCGATTTTCCTGCTCCTCGGATACTGCCCGACCTGCTGTGTTTTTCCAGCGCCACACTCTCGACTCAATCTCTGCTATGGCAGACAATGAAATTTGAGTTAAATCAAAATCTGGACTTGACAGTCTAATGGTGACCATTAAACTCTTGTCAATCGTCATGAAAAAAAAAAATCTCCTTAGCAAATGTCCCTTAGTGAAGATAATATTTCATCCTAACATGGCCTGGCCTACATGTGACTCCAAACACATGACAATTTGGGAACTCTTACGTGTTCTCTGGGCAATTCGGGATGGGTGTTAATTACTGGCTGAGGTAGTCAGACCCACATCCATTGAATGAATAACAGAAAATGGAGCTTCGCATACATACCTAACTCCCTAGAATAGACAACTTCTCCACTTTTCACAGTATCCCTTTGAAATGAATATTCTGACTCTGAGTTGATTGTCACAAATATGCAACTCCCAAAACCGATCCATTTTTGAAGATAAGAGATCCTTCACTTGACTCATCACCGTTTTCTGCAGTAGGGAACACCAACACATATGCCAGGTCCAAGCAAAAAGGATCTGTCTATTGGCGTTGATACTCGCAAGAGTTCAGAAATTCATCGGAATTAGCCAATTAAGACATAACACGAACTGTCCTCTGGGATAACAGACGCTCTGAATTCAGGAATACCTCAGCACAAAGCATCCAATCTTTTACTTTGAATGTTTCTCATGTACTGTGCTATACAGGAAATTCCTGTGGTCATGACCACGCGTTGCGATCACAGATGTCTTCTTGTAGAGATGGCAATCATGATCATTTTTAATGTGCTCATGCAACGGGGGCGGCACGGTGGCACAGTGGTTACCTCACAGCGCCAGAGATCTGGGTTCAATTCCTAACTCAGGCGACTGACTGTGTGGAGTTTGCACATTCTCCCCTGCGTGGGTTTCCTCAGGGTGCTCCGGTTTCCTCCCACAGCACCAAAGATGTGCGGGTTAGGTGAATTGGTCATGCTAAATTGCCCGTAGTGTTAGGTAAAGGGGTAAATGTAGGGGAATGGGTGGGTTGCACTTCGGCGGGTCGGTGTGGACTTGGGCCGAAGGGCCTGTTTCGACACTGTAAGTAATCTAATCCAAACATAAGCTTGAGGCAGGCCAGTGTTGATTGCCCAGCTATAATCGCCATTTTGATGCTGTTGGAGATCTGCCTTTTTGAATATCTGTAATGCCTGGGGTGCAGAAATTTCCACAGAGTTTTCATAAGGGAATCGCAGAAATGATGGTACAACCATATACTGTATTTCCAAGTCGGAATGAAATCTGTTTTTGAGAGGGAACTTGTATGTGACAATGTTTCAGTTCATCTGCAGCCTTTGGTCATGTGTCATGTGTTTATGAGGTGCTGTTGAAAGAGAGAGTTGGGGTGTTCCTAGTTTGCATCTTTTAGGTGGTATCAATTTCTGGTCATGCACGGTGAAGACTGTGAGGGCTGAATGTAGTGATTATGCATTACAAACAACCAATGAGGAGTTCTGTGAATGTTCCACTCAGCCAGATCCATGAGAGAGCATTCCATCCCATCTTTTTGGATGGAGCAGATGGATTGGAGAGGGTGGCAGGCAGCATATTGCTACAGGATTCAGGGTGTCTGACATACAGCAGTTTTAGGGCCAGACAAGTTCATTTTCTTGTCAATGGTTGGCCCAGGTCATGCAGTCAGTGACGGTAACGTCATAATAAGCAAATGGGAAATTGGTAGGTTCTCGTTTTCGAGATAGTTGTTAGCTGGTGCTTGTTGGACGTTAATGTTACTTTCCAATTGTCAGCCCAAATTCGGTGTTGTTTCAGCGTATATGGACACAGATGTCTTCATTATCGAAGGAGTTGTAAATGGTGCTACATAACGTACGACCATGGACAAACCTCTTTACTTCAGAAATGATGATGGAGGAAAGGGCTGAGATGAGACATTTTTTATTCTGGGGTCTTGGACATGATCCTGAAGAATTCCTACAGAGATGTCCGATGGCTGAGATGTTTGACCTCCATTAGCCATAACCATCCTGTCCTGCATTCAGAACTGAAACCAAAACAAGCTGTAATGTCATTGAGTTCAGTTAGAACATATAGAACATAGAACATAGAATATAGAACAATACAGTACAGAACAGGCCCTTCGGCCCACGATATTGTGACGAACATTTGTCCTAGCTTATGCACCCATCCATGTACCTATCCAATTGCCGCTTAAAGGTCACCAAAGATTCTGACTCTACCACTCCCACAGGCAGCGCATTCCATGCCCTCACCACTCTCTGGGTAAAGAACCCACCCCTGACATCTCCCCTCTACATTCCACCCTTCACCTTAAATTTATGTCCCCTTGCAACACTCTGTTGCACCCGGGGAAAACGTTTCTGACTGTCTACTCTATCTATTCCTCTGAGCATCCTATAAACCTCTATCAAGTCACTCCTCATCCTTCGCCGTTCCAACGAGAAAAGGCCTCGCACTCTCAACCTATCCTCGTACGACATATTCTCCATTCCAGACAACATCCTGGTAAATCTTCTCTGCACCCTCTCTAAAGCTTCCACATCTTTCCTAAAGTGAGGCGACCAGAACTGCACACAGTACTCCAAATGTGGCCTAACCAAAGTCCTGTACAGCTGCAACATCACTTCACGACTCTTGAATTCAATCCCTCTGCTAATGAACGCTAATACACCATAGGCATTCGTACACGTTCTATCCACCTGAGTGGCAACTTTCAAAGATCTATGAACATAGACCCCAAGATCCCTCCACCTCACTAAGAACCCTACCGTTAACCCTTTATTCTGCATTCTTATTTGTCTTTCCAAAATGGACAACCTCACACTTGGCAGGGTTGAACTCCATCTGCCACTCCTCAGCCCAGCTCTGCATCATATCTAAGTCTCTTTGCAGCCGACAACAGCCCTCCTCACTCTCCACAAATCCACCAATCTCCGTATCATCTGCAAATTTACTGACCCACCCTTCGACTCCCTCATCCAAGTCATTAATAAAAGTTACAAACAGCAGAGGACCCAGAACTAATCCCTGCGGAACTCCACTTGTAACTGGGCTCCAGGCTGAATATTTGCCATCTACCACCACTCTCTGACTTCGACCAGTTAGCCAGTTTTCTAACCAATTGGCCAAAGTTCCCTCTATCCCATGCCTCCTGACTTTCCGCATAAGCCTACCATGGGGAACCTTATCAAATGCCTTACTAAAATCCATGTATGCTACATCCACTGCTCCACTCTCATCCACATGCTTGGTCACCTCCTCAAAGAATTCAATAAGACTTGTAAGGCAAGACCTACCCTTCACAAATCCGTGCTGGCTGTCCCTAATCAAGCAGTGTCTTTCCAGATACTCATAAATCCTATCCCTCAGTACCCTTTCCATTACTTTGCCTACCACCGAAGTAAGACTAACTGGCCTGTAATTCCCGGGGTTATCCCTATTCCCTTTTTTGAACAGGGGCACAACATTCTCCACTCTCCAGTCCCCTGGTACCACCCCCGTTGACAGTGAAGACGAAAAGATCATTGCCAACGGTACTGCAATTTCCTCTCTTGCTTCCCACATAATCCTAGGATATATCCCGTCAGGCCCGGGGGACTTGTCTATCCTCAAGTTGTTCAAAATGTCCAACACATCTTCCTTCCTAACAAGTATCTCCTCTAGCTTACCAGTCCGTTTCACAGTCTCCTCTTCAACAATACGGTCCCTCTCGTTCGTAAATACTGAAGAAAAGTACTCATTCAAGACCTCTCCTATCTCTTCCGACTCAATACACAGTCTCCCACTACTGTCCTTGATCGGACCTACCCTCGTTCTCGTCATTCTCATGTTTCTCACATACGCATAAAATGCCTTTGGGTTATCCAAAGATTTTTCATGCCCTCTCTTAGCTCTCCTAATCCCTTTCTTCAGGTCCCTTCTGGCTATCCTGTATCCCTCCACTGCTCTGCCTGAACCCTGTTTCCTCAACCTGATGTAAGCCTCCTTCTTCCTCTTTACAAGACATTCAACCTCCCTCGTGAACCAAGGTTCCCTCACACGACCATTTATTTCCTGCCTGACAGATACATACATATCAAGGACACGTCGTATCTGTTCCTTGAAAAAGTTCCACATTTCCACGACATCCTTCCCTGACAGCCTATGCTCCCAACTTATGCTTCTCAGGTCCTGTCTTACAGCATCGTAATTACCCTTCCCCCAATTGTAAAACCTACCCTTTTGCACGCACCTATCTCTCTCCATAGCCAAGGTGAAAGTCACATAATTGTGGTCACCATCACCAAAATGTTCACCCACTAACAAGCCCATCACTTGTCCCGGTTCATTACCGAGTACCAAATCCAATATGGCCTCCCCTCTGGTCGGACAATCTACATACTGAGTTAGAAAAGCTTCCTGGACACACTGCACAAACACCGCACCATCCAATCTACTTGATCTACAAAGCTTCCAATCAATATTTGGAAAGTTGAAATCGCCCATGACTACTACCCTGTGGCTTCTGCACCTTTCCAAAATCTGTTTCCCAATCTGTTTCTCCACATCTCTGCTGCTACTGGGGGGCCTATAGTAAACACCCAACAAGGTGACTGCACCTTTCCTATTTCTGACTTCAGCCCATACTACCTCCAAAGGCAGATCCCCCTCGAACTGCCTTTCTGCAGTTCTTTGAGGGCTCACTGTTGTGAATATGTGTTCATAATTTATATGCTTAAGAGCTGAATATTTGTTTTCAGTCATTAAAATATAACTATAAATGTAGGTAAATATAATTGAGGAACAGGTAATCAATGTTTCTATAAATGCAAGACAATCCTGAGTTTGTCACACTTTAGAGTGATCATGTGGTTGTGCTGGAATGTCAGAGGCGATGGAACAAAACTGTACAATGTGTGATTGAGGTTGGACACTTGTCAGAGTCAGCCAGTTTGTCATTATCACACAAACAGAACAGAAAAGGTCACAGTTCTGGAAATGGCTTTGTGAGCTCAGTTAGTGACATAGTGTGTACGGATGCCAGCTAAAACCGAATCAGGTTAACGTCTCATTCACAATTTCTGTATTAAATGTAACACGTTATGTAATCTGGACTGTTAATGTTCTGTGATGCTCTCCAACAGAATTATTCACCATAGTCATTATTTTGCAGGTGCGAGTCAGTTATTTGATGAAACAATGAATTAATACATATTTTCGTTATTTTTCTAGATTGCCTTAAAACTGATTGTAGCACGGCCTTCATCAAATCCTCTTCCTCCCAAGGAGAACATGTAGCATAAAGCAGCGATCACTATAACGTTAACTGTTGATAGATGATGGATCGTAGATTCTCAAATTATGATCTAATCTGATTCAGAGATGAAATAGTGGCAACCAGTCTAACTTGACATCCTTCTTCATTAACATGTGAATAATGAATGAGAATAGCCATGTCCCACAGCCTATCCTAACATTTCTGGAAGATTTATCGCTCCTAAAAATATTATTTAAGGAAAGATTATCTGTCTATGGAACAACTTATCGAATTCACACTGTGGATTGGTGATTTTCACTTTTGGCAAGAGGTCACAACTTTTTATCCCCAATAGAACACTGCACTTTGTAAACTTAGTTTCAAATATACCAACCAAAGATGTTTCCATTTGTAAACCATCATATTTCCAAACCACATTGATAGCTCCATCAGTGAACAGATCAGAAATGTGAAATGAGAAATGTAGTGTAAAAGAAGCATCGCAGGTTTCAGTGAAATTATGTTCCTAGTTATATTTACATTCAAGTATTCGCTTTCATTCAGTTGTGTAAGAGTTAAATTCTTTCCTCAGAGATACTCCTTCTTGTGCAAGACGAGTTAGTTATTTGTTGAAACAATGTATTAATACATATTTTCGTTATTTTTCTAGATTGCCTTAAAACTGACTGTAGCACAGCCCTTATCAAATCCTCATCCTCACGAGGAGAACATGGATCATAAAGCAGCGGTCATTGTAAAATTAACTGTGGATAGATAGTGGATCATAGATTCAAAAGTTATTGATCTTATCAGATTCAGAGGTGGAATAGTGGCAATCAGTCTAGCTCGATATCCACCCTTACTAACATCGATATAATGAATGAGAGCCATGTCCTACAGTTTGTCCTAACATTGCTGCAATATTAATCACTCCCAAAAGTATTACTTAAGGAAACATTGTATGTCTATGGGACAATTAATTGAATTCGCACCGTTGTTCTGTTATTTTCATTTTTGCAAGAGTTCGCACCTATTTATCCCCAATAGAACACTGCACTTAGTACCAAATATATTCAACCAAAAATTTTCCCATCTGTAATCCATCGTATTTCCAAACTCAATCAGTGAACAGATCAGAAATGAGAAATGTCATATTAAAGAAACATTGCTTTGTTTCAGTCCAATTATGCTCCTACTTACAACTGCATTCAAATCTTCTATTTCATTCAGTTCCCCACGAGTTAAATTCTATCCTCAGAAATACTCCTTCTTGTGCAAGAGCACTGGGGTGAATTGTTTCCCTCTTGTCGCTAACTCATACTTAGTGTAATTGTATTTTGACAGCTGTTCCAGTAACACTTGGAGACTGGGTTCGTTGTTCTCCTTTGGCTAAGAACCCAGATCCAGGTAGAATTTTACAGAAAGCTGTTCACTGCATCACATTGCCACGGGAATCGGATGTTGCGTTCAGGTTATTGAATCACATTCAATACAGCTCTCCACTGAAAGATATTCCCTACAATATTTACAATTGAGGTCATGGATATCCCCCTGTTCATGCTACACACTTACAACAACGCTACATTTATAGATGCACTAGAAAAGCAACAACACTGGGTCAGAAATTCATATCTGAGCAGTTATCCACACTCAGTACAATTCTACATGACACGTTCTCTGAGCAACATGAGGCCACAGTAATAAGAGGTTATTCCCATTCAGTAATGATCAGTATTACCTTCATTCAGAGTGACTCTTGGAGATCTTGATAAATAGTGCACAACATTCTAATCAATTACTGGATAATGTCGAGTGTGTATGAACTACAAATAGAGATTTTCTTTTCTCAGTTGAGGAATTACACCACAGAGTTAGTTTGGAAATATTAACTACCTGCATTTCTACCACACATTTGGAATTCATATTAACCTTATTGTCTGCCCTCACAAAATCATTCCGCCAAACATCTACTGACTAAGGAAAGCACACAAGATCATCAAGGTCATCTGCCCTTCGCTTATCACTCCATAATGACCTGCTCAATGCACCCATTGCCCACCTGATGTATCTGGGTTCCCATTTGGAGCGAGCTGCCTGAGCTCCTTTCAC
Source organism: Chiloscyllium plagiosum (assembly GCF_037043375.1). NCBI lineage: Eukaryota > Metazoa > Chordata > Chondrichthyes > Orectolobiformes > Hemiscylliidae > Chiloscyllium > Chiloscyllium plagiosum. The sequence goes on along the minus strand of NW_028270178.1, from coordinate 30,054,749 downwards.
ATGAAGGAATGGGAAACACCAGGTATCACTAGAGGTGGGTTGTTACAAAACCCATCTGACCAATAGCAGTCTTTGTATTCCCAAGGAGAGAGAGTAGCCCTGCTAAGCACTTTCTAGACCAGCCAGGGCCGGTGCTCAGCCAAACCCAAACAATGTAGCCTCAGGACAAACGCATTCTGCACTGTATAGAGAAAAAGACAATACTGGACACTACTGAGCAGCCTTATAATTGACACACTATTTGATTTAAACACAGTTAGAAAACTATTATCTGCCATCGGGATTTATATCGACCCCTCGACTAAGGAGAGCAACTGTTTTCTGTTCACCCTGTCCACGTCCCTCATAGTCTTATAAATGCTAATCTCTGTGATAAATAATGCAATCCTAGCCTCCCTCTTTACAGCTAAATTGCTCCAGCCCAAGCAGCATTCTACTGAATCACCTTTGCTCTCCTTGCAAGGCAATCCCATCCTCCCTATGGTACAGTGACTGGATCCGCATGCAATACTCCAACTGGGGCTGAAAAAAGATCCTGTACAGCTCCACCAGGACCTCCCAGCTCTTATAATACACATCTCCGTCATTTGTCTTATTAAGAAGAACAAATAACAAAGAAAAATTTCAGCCCAGAAACAGGCCCTTCAGACCTCCAATCCTGAACCGATCCAAATCCACTGTCTAAACCTGTCGCCCAATTCTTAAGCATCTGTATTCCTCTGCTCCCAACCTACTCATGCATCTGTCCAGACGCATCTTAAATTAATGTACCATGCCTGCCACTCCGACCTCTGCTGGCAATGCGTTCCAGGCACCTACCATCCTCGGAGTAAAGTACTTGCTGCATGTATCATCCTTAAACTTTTCTCCTCTCACCTTGAACGTGTGGCCTCTCATTATTGAATCCCTCACTGTGAAAAAAGCTTATCTCTGTCTAATATATCCACACCCTTCCTGATTTTGTAGACCCCAGTCAGGTTCCCCACTCAATTTCCATTTTTCTAATGAAAACATTCCTAATCTACTCAACCTCTCTTCATAGCTAGCACCTTCCATACCAGACAAGCGACCAGAACTGCACACGGTATGCTAAATGCAGCCGAACGAATGTCTTGTACAATTTTAACATAACTTGCCAGCTCTTATACTCAATACCCCGTCTGAGGAAGGCATGCATACTATATGCCTTCTTGACCACTCCATCCACCTGTGCAGCAACCTTAAGGGTAAAATGGACCTGAACTCCCAGATCTCTCTGCTCATCAACTATTCCCAAGTGTCTTCTGTTTACTGGATAATTCGCTCTCGAATTAGACTTTCCAAAATGCACCATATCACATTTTCCTGGATTGAACTCCATCTGCCACGTCTCCACCCAACTCTCCAGTCTATCCATATTCTCCTGTATTATTTGTCAGTCCCTTACGCTTTCTGCTACTCCACCAATCTTCGTGACATCTGCAAACTTGCTGATCATACCCTCAGTGCCCTCTTCTAGATCATTTTTGTATGTCTTAAACAAAAGTGGCCTCAGCACTGATCCTTGTGGAACACCACTGGTCATCTTTCTCCATTTCTGGAAACTCCCTTCAACTACTACTCTGTGTCTCCTGTTGCTCAACCAGTTCTTTATCCACTGAGCTAGAACGCCCTGCACACCATGTGACTTCACTTTCTCTCTTAGTTAACCATGGAGATCCTTATCAAATGCCTTACTAAAGTTCATGTATATGACATCTATAGCCCTTCCTTCATCTATCAACTTGGTCACTTCCTCAATGAACTCGCTTATGTTGGTAAGGCACAATCTCCCCCATATAAAACCAGGTTGCCTGTAACTTATAAACCCATTCGTTTCCAAATATAAATAGATTTTATCCTTCAGTACCTTCTCCAGCAACTTTCCCACTCCTGATGTCAGGCTCACTGGTCTGTAGTTACCTTGAATATCCCTACCACCCTTCTCATACGGGGGAAAACATGAGCCACCCTCCTGTACTCCGGAACCTCACCTGTGTTTAAGGATGCTACAAACTATTAGGGTCTCAACTATGTCCTCTCTTACCTCCCTCATCAACCTGGGATAGATCCCATCCGGTCCTGGGGATTTGTCCAACTTAATAACCTCTAGCCTACCCAATACATCTTCCCTACTTATGTCAACGTGATCCAGAGTAAACAAACATTTATCTCTAATCTCAACGTTCATCATGCCCCTCTCCTCAGTGAAAGCAATCATTCAGACTCTCACCCATTTTCTCAGGTTCGACACACAGCCTTCCTTCCTTAACCTTTATGGACCAATCTTTTCTCTAGTTACCCGCTTGCTTCTTATATAAGAATAATAGGCTTTGGGATTCTCCTTAATTCTGCTTGCTGAAGCTATTTCATGACCCCTTTTAGCCCGCTTCATTCCTTGTTTAAGTCTGGTCCTAATCTCCTGATATTCCTCCAGGGCCCGTTCTGTTCTTAGCTGCTGGGACCTTATGTACATTTTCCTTTTCCACTTGGCTAGCCATACGATTTCTCTTGTTTTCTACGGTTCAAGAACCTTGCCTTTCCCATCTTTAGCTTTCAACGGGACATGCCTATTCTGCATTATGTTTAAACTATCTTTGAAAGCCTTCCACATGTCAAATGTGGACTTCAATTGAAATAACTGTGTCCAATCCACATTTCCAGTTCTTGCTTAATTTTGATATAATTAGCCTTGGCCCAGTACTCTTTCCTTAGGACAACTCTCATCGTTGTCTACGAGTATTCTAAACAGAGTTGTGGTCACTGTTTCCAAAGAAATCCCCCATGTAACTTCTACCACCTGGCCTGGCTCATTCCCATACACCAGGTCCAATATGGCCCCTTCCCTCGTCGGACTATTAACATACTGTTCCGGAAAACTCTCCTGGATGCTTATTACAAGATCTGTCCCGTCCGTACCTCTGACACTAAATATATCCCAGTCAAAGTTGGGAAAATTAAAATCGTCCATCACCACCACCCTGTTGCCTCCACATCTTTCCATAATCTCTATACCTATTTGTTCTTCTACCTCACACTCACTGGCGGAAGGCCTGTAATACAGCCCCAACAATGTAAATGCACCGTATTATTTCTTAGCTACACCCATAACGCCTCACTACTCAACCCCTCTATAGTGTCCTCCTTTAGCACAGCCGTGATATCATCCCTGACCAGCAATGCAACTCCACACCTCTTTTACTTCCCTCCCTGCCCTGTGTAAAGCATCTATATCCTGGAACATTTCGTTGCCAATCATGGCCTTTCTTCAACCAAGTCTCAGGATTGCAATGACGTCATACTCACAGGCACCAATGCAAGCCCTAACTTCATTTGCCTTACCCACTATACTCCTTGCATTAAAGCATATGCATTTCACATCACCAGTTCTTTTGCATTCATCTGTTCTCTGCCTACTCCTCCTCTTATTAATGCTAACTTCATGATTCTTGCAGTCTCCAGTTTCCACCTCGCTATCCACTTGTATTCTCTTCTGGTTCCCAGCCCCCTGCAACATTAGTTTAAAACCTTTCCAACAGCAGTAGCAAAAGTGCCCCCAACACATTAGTTCCAGTCTGGTTCAGGTGCAGATAATCCAAATTGTAATAGTCCCACTTTCCCCAGAACAGGCCCGATCAAGCTACCTTGCTGCCTTCAGGGATCTGTTGACAAGCACATCAAGATCATTTAGTTCTTTTGAAGTCTATTTCCTGTTGAAGGGCTTTTTGACTGAAACATCGATTCTCCTGATCTTTGAATGCCGCCTGACCTGCTGTTCTTTTCCAGCACCACATTCTGGACTCTCATCTACAGCATCTACAGTCCTCACTTTTGCCTCCTTTGAGGTTCCACTGTGCTAGCATTCATTAAATACTGCCTTGTCTGGTAATTTCTGTCAAATTCATGACCTCACAGTTATCAGAATTAAATTCCATTTACTACTACTCTGCCCATCTGATCAATCTGATTATTTCTGTCTGTAACCAGAGGATTCTGGGTAATCCAAAATGGATGACGGGAACAATTTCTGTCTGTAACAGCTGCTTTCTTTTTTGAGGTAATTTAGGTGCTGGAGGCGATATCCTCGAATTCCAGGAGCAGCAGTGGTTCATATGCTGTTGCATTGTTTTAGAACTTCGGAAAAAAAGTCAAACAGCAGCAGTTTTAAAAGAGAGAAACACAGACAAAGGAAGAACACGGTGAGGTCAGTGCAGGAGAGAGATAGAAAGAAACTGACACTAGAGTGAACCTGAACAGTTATTGCTTTTGCTGTTTGAATTCATGTATCGCTGGACATCGAAGTGTATCTGGCAAAATTAACAAACAGTAAAATTCACAACTGATCTTGGAGGAACTGTTTGGGCGAAGTTCATAGCACAGAATAAGATTAGTTAATTGTTTTAGGTGGCCTACAGAATGTCTGCACTAGCAAGTAGAGTGGGTTCTTTCTTGATTCAGAGTATTGAATACAGTAGTTTGGAGTTCATTTTGCGGCTGTATAGGACATTGGTTAGGCCACTGTTGGAATGTTGTGTGCAATTATGTACTCCTTCCTAACGGAAAGATGTGAAACTTGAAAGGGTTCAGAAAAGATATACAGGGGTGTTGTCAGATTTGAGGTAGAGGGAGAACTAAAGAGGCTGGGCTGTATTCCCTGGGGCCTGGAGGTGGAAAGGTGACCTTTTACAAAATAATGAAGGGCATGGATAGGATAAATAGACAAAGTCTCTTTCCCGGAGTGGGAGAAGTCCAGAACTAGAGGGTATAGATCTAGGGTGAGAGGGTTAAGATATAAAAGAGATCTAAGATACAATGTTTTCATGCAGAGGGTGGTACATGTATGGAATGAGTTGCCAGAGGAAGTGGTGGAGGCAGGTACAATTGCAATATTTAAAAGGCATTTGGACGACTATATGAATAGGACGAATTTGGAGGGATATGGGTCGAGTGCTGGCAGGTGGTACTGGACTGGGTTGAGATATATGGTCGGCCTGAACGGGTTGGACGAAGAGTGTGTTTCGTGCTGTACATCTCTATGACTCTATGCTTCTAAGACGATTTTCCTCACTGCCAAACCCCCAGGCAATATTTGTGTCATCAGCAAGTTTACTTATCACCTTCCCCGCTCCCTCCCCCAACATGTGCACAAACACACACACACACACACACACACACACACTCGCACACGTACACATCATTATCATTTATGATTATTATAAACAATAAGGGATCCAGCACTGATCTCTATGGTACACCACTGGACACCACTACTACCTGATATGGTATCTTTACCGTTCAAGATCGGAGATGGTTACAGAGAGTGGTGACCATCACAAAGACCAACCTCCCAACTATCGAATCCATCTACCAGACCCGCTGTCAAGGAAAGGCTGCCAGCATTCTTAAATATCCATCCTTCCCTGACAATGTTTTTCTACAACCTTGAATGTCAAGGAGAATATACAGAAGCCTGAAAACACACACCAGCCGGTTTCGAAACAGTTTATAAACTACTGTTGTTAGAATACTGAATAGACTCACAAACTGTTAATATTCGCCTGTCCCTGTGTTTTTGTATTTGCCGCTGTTTACCTATTATTTCCTTATCTATGTTACTTAACTACGTGATCTGCAAGTATTGCTTGCAAGACAAAGGTTTTCACTGTGCCTCAGTACAAGTGACAATAAATTCAATTCAATTCAATTCACAAGCCTCCAAAAACACAGACTTCTACCAACAATGTCTGCCTTCTCTAACTGGTAAAATTTGGAGCCAATCAGCTAATGTATTCTGGATGACATGTGCTTTTGTTTTAGTTCTCGATCATCTATGTGGAGCCCATGTCAAAGGCTTTACGGAAATCCATAGAAACCAGATCAATTCTCTACCCTCGTCTACAGAACTGGCCGTCTCCTCTTAAAACTGTATCAGATTTGTGAGGAAATTTCTCCCTCCAGTCTGACAGAGCCGCACTGATTGTACATGATCAAACTTTGCCTCTCAAAATGGAGATTAATTCTCTCCTTTGGAAGTTTCTCCAATAGTTTCCGATGCATCAAAGCGACAATCGGTGGCCTGTAATTCCCGGTGTATCTCCACCACCATCTTGAAAAGTCAGTTGTCCTCCAGTTCTCTGACAATTCCCCAGTGGCCAGAGAGGAATTAATGGTTTGGGAGAGGGTCCTCCCTCGTTTCTTTGGTTATAATTCCTCCAGACCTTGGGGTTTGTTCAATTTAAGCTCACTAAACATACAATACCTGCTCGCATCATCCCGAAATCTGCTCAACAGGGACTGACAGCCAGGTTGTTGTTTTGTTTTCATAAATCTTTCCTCCCCAGTGCTGTTCCCATCCTTATTGAGTTGTGGAAAAATGTGCTCTCTAATTACTGGTTTTCGATTCTAATTTTTCATGTGAGCACATTTCAAAGTCTTTTGAGACTAAGTGATTGCAAGAGATCTTAATAAAACTATTACAATGTGGAAGAATGTCTCAGGTATTTTACACATGCAGATATTAGACATGCGTGTGCGCACAAATATACATAACCCACTCACGTGTAAATTATGTTTCTGCCTTTCTATTTAATATTTGCCTTTGCATGGGAGAACAATTCTCTCTGTTCATCTATACTTCCTTCAAACTTCCCACTGAGCAAGTATACTAACCCATCTCAATCAGAAGCAAACTGGACTGCCTCATAATTGTTCACAGTCAACACAGGTTAATGGAGCTACTGACCCCACTTCGTCTGTCTGTATTCACATTTTCTAGAAACCAAATAGAAGCAATTTAACATTGCACCAAATGATAAATAACAAAAATTAAACCATTACTTTGTATTTGCAACAGAAATATCAAATTAGGTTCTAAATCAGCCACGAAGCCAGCTCTTGAGTTGCCTGATATTCAGACATTCAGAAGTATCATGACCTAGATCAAATCTTATGAATGACAGATGAGAGAAAGCGTTTTAATACATATATGGAATTATGTCTCTCATATTAAGTGTGAAATTGTATCAATTGTTGTAAAAACCCGCTTTGTTCTTTAATGCCCTTTTGGGAAAATAAATTGCCGATATTACCTGGTTTGAGCTACATGTGACTCCAGACCCACAGAAATTAATTTGGTTATTGCAGCTCAGCCATCTAAGCTCCAGGACATACCTGCAGATGTTCCTCATGATTGTGTCCGACGCCTAACTATCTTTACTGACTGATCGTCCCTCAATCATAATGTCCTAAGTCAGCGTGCTCACTGATAAACACCCAATTTTTAGCAGCATTTGTAGTTCCTCAGATACTCCATTTGCAATGCAGGAAGATCCCAGCAACTTTAACCTCTGGGCTGACAAGTGACAATTAACGTTTGTGCCCCACAAATGCCAAGCAATTCCCACCTCCAATAAGAGATCACCTAAAGCCTCTTTACATTCAGTGGCTCTGCTGATACTGAATCCCCTACGATTAACAATCCGGGAGTTACTATTGCACTGAAAATGAACTGCACTCACAATATAAATACTGTGACTACATGTGCAGGTCAGAAGGCAAGAATACTGCAGCGACTAATGCATCGGGCATGACGCTGAAAGTCTCTTCACTAACTACATGGCACTCATCAGGAAAGTGATAGCTGATTCCTCAACTACCACCATCTTGAGATTACCGTTGTCCAGAAATTGAACTGGAGTATACATGTAAATACAGTGGTGACAAGGCAGGGCTGAAGCTAGGAATACTGCAGAGAATAACTCACTTTCTGATTTCCATCTGTCCACCACCTGCAAGGTCCAACTCAGGACTGTGGTGGATCATTCCCCAGTTGCCGAGATGTGTGAGGCTGCAACAACACTCAAGAAGCTTGAACCTATCTGGGATAAAACTGTTCACTTGACGGCCATCACAACCATCATATTTCCACCACTGACTCTTAGTAGCAGCAATATGTACCAACAACTAGATGCATTGTAGAAATTCTCCAAAGTTCCTCAGACAAAACCTTCCATACCCACAACCATCTAGAAGGACACAAGCAGCTGATACATGGAATCACCGTGCACTACAAATTCTTTTCCAAGTCAATCATCATCCTTGTTTGGAAATATATCACCATTTTGTAAGTATCTCTGCTTCACAGTATTTCATTAGAGACAAAAAACCGACATCTCCACCTCCAGTTAGCCCAGTCCTGAAGAATGGTTTCACCTGAAATATTGGCTTTTCCACCTCTTGATGCTGCCTGGCTTGCTGTGTTCTTCCAGCCTCCTGCCTGTCTATTTCACAGTCGTCCGTAATGATATTGTAACTCTGTGTACTGCATACAGATAACTACAGTTCAAGGAAGCAGCTCACCAACAGATTCTCAACAGCCACTAGAGATGAGCAATAAATGCTTGCCCAGCCAGCCATTCCCATGAATGGATGAGAATTCATTACAAATGTTTTTCAGTCATGACTCATGATGGACACTGGGTTTGAGGTTTTGTGAGAGTAAGCTGGTTGGGTGCAGGCAGTACCTTGCTTTTTGTGAAGACCTGAAATGATATGCTGTTTGGAACAATCTGTCAGTTTTTCAGAGGCACGGCCTACGTACATAATATCACATGGACACTGAGATTCATACCCCAGATCACACACATGTGAGATAGATAGAAATAATTCAATATGTTCTTGTTGCTGGAATATTTGGAAACGAACTTACATTATTGTCATGAAAACAATTAGGTGTGGAGTATTTGAATTCGAGGTCAAAATAATTGGATATTTCCAAAGTGCTTGGGCTAATTAATAATTTGGTCTTGGGTGCGGTAACCAGACTCTTCAGTTGGGAAGAAAGTGGGGTCTGCAGATGCTGGAGATCAGAGTTTTAAATGTGTTGCTGGAAAAGCGCAGCAGGTCAGGCAGCATCTAGGGAACAGGAGAATCGACGTTTCGGTCATTAGCCCTTCTTCAGTTGGGAGCTATGTTTTCGTTAGATTTCAGTCTTAAATTGAACTAAACAAATGGGTGGATTTGTTTATTGGACAATCAAGTGGCTATGATGAGAGGATTTATGATTTTCAATATTGACATTTTGCTGTTAATGATCAATACGATATTGAAAACATCTTCATAAAATTTCATGGGATTCAATACAGGATCCCATGTAATCCATCACTTTTCTAACACCTTCAGTAAGGATCTGCTCCAAAGTGGAGAATTATGAAGCTTATGAGGCACACTTGATCTCATCAACATGGACGAACATTCGAGACATGGTCATTGGCTGATCATTTATATAAATGGTGAAAATTGTACTGAGCCTTGTGCTGATCTATTGGCCAGTCTGCTCCTTGCACTTCCCCTTTGTCCAAGAACGACTCTAAATTATCTGTTGTGAGGACATGTTTGAATAACTGTCCAGATCCAGTTTGGGAGCTGTCTGGAGATATTTAGGAGCTGCTCACTCTGTACTGGAGGTGCCAGTGTGGTCCAGCAAGACTATATTTAGATTCAGGCCTTTTCAATTGGATTTTTGATGCATATGGCATTGCAAAGATCATGTGTTTACTCATCAGAACATGAATCAGCTGTTTACTGCGGTTATTGAACTGAGCAATAATCAGCTGGTGACTACAGTTACTAAATTCAGCAATAATTAGGTGTGCATTCTGATTATTGAAGTGAATAATCTTCAACTAAAAATACATTTATTTTGGTTGAATTTTAAGATTTAAAGAAATAAAGGGGAGTTAACTCTTTATTGTATAAAACCTAAATCTGACCTGCGGTATATTTCTCACAGTCTAATCCAGCGACAATCGATCATATTCATGCTCACGGAATCCCACTTTGCTGACATTGTCGACCAACTCATGCCGAGGTGTCCATGAAGTTCAGTGGGCCATCTGCAGCATCAGAATTATAGATTGAATAGGCAATCATCGACTATTAGCCCGACATATCTGACTGGAAAGATTGAGTTCTGGGGTGGTGGATAGCCTGTGGCTTTTTTTTTACTGTCGGGCGTCAGAGGCTGAGGGAAGAATTTATAGAGGCTCATAAAATCACGAAGGGCATGGATTGGGTAAATAACCAAGGTCCTCCCCAGGGTGACAGAGTCCAAAATTAGAGGGTTTAGGTTTAAACTGAGAAGGGAAAGATTTCAAAGCGACCTGAAGGGCAATTCCTTCATGCAGAGATGATGTATGTATGGAACAAAGATATGAATAGGAAGGGTTTGTGGCGATACCGATCAGGAGCAAGCGGATGGAACCATTTTCTTTTGGAAGTATGTTCAGCTTGGAGTGGATCCGTCAAAGGGTCTGTTTCCATGCTGTAGGACCCTATGGCTCGATGGTGGAAGCTGGTACAATTGCAACATTGAAAAGGCATCTGGGTGAGTATATGAATAGCAAGTCTTCAGATTGCTTCAATGAAAAGTACATCAGGACCAACAAACAGGAGCACTGAAAACAAATATCTGAAGTTCCAACCTGGTGAAGCTGCAAACAAGATGACTTTTGTATGGAACAAGCGATTACACAACCAATGGCACTCTGCTTGTTTCACCAGTAATTTCTGTTTTTGCATCACATCTAAATTCTGCAGATCTACACTCTGGCATGTTTACTCATAAAAGATGGTGGACAATTACACCAATGGGTGAGAAGGCTTCTCTCCAACAACTAAACCCCTCAGTTTACATTTTTACATTACAGTGTGGAAAAAGGCCCTTCGGCCCAACAAGTCCACACCGACCCGCCGAAGCGCAACCCACCCATACCCCTACATTTACACCTTACCTAAGGCTACAGGCAATTTAGCATGGTCAATTCACCTGCCCTGCACATCTTTGGACTGTGGGAGGAAACCGGAGCACCCGGAGGAAACCCACGCAGACACGGGGAGAACGTGCAAACTCCACACAGTCAGTCGCCTGAGGCGGGAATTGAACCTGGGTCTCTGGCACTGTGAGGCAGCAGTGCGAACCACTGTGCCACCGTGCCGCCCACGGTTATGGGGAGTCCAGGACATCATTGAAAAAGATAAAGCTGAAGCATTTGCAACAATCGCCAACCAAAAATACCAAGAGGTTGATCCATTTTAGCCTCCGCCTGAGGTCCCCATGTTCACACATCCCAGTCTCCAGCCAAATCAAATCACTCTTCCTGATGGTATGGAATTACAGGAGGCACTGGAAAATGAAAAGTTATGGATTCTGACAGCATAAATATCACAAACTTGTCGCCTGCCGAGCCAAAGTGTTCTCATGCACCAAGAACACTTGCATGGTCTGAGAATATGAAAAATTACCCAGGCACGTGTTACACACGAAAATGAGGGCAACTCTGATGTTGTCAATTAACGTCTCATCTGTCCACTATCTAACATGGAAATGGGAAGGAAGGTGTCATTAATAGAGGTATCAATCGATACCTGGTCAGCAATAATCTGCTTACTAATGGCCAGTTTGGGTCCCCCAAGGGCCATTGTTTACAGACTTGGTTCAAAGAAGTGGAACTCCAGAGGAGAAGGGAGAGGAACTCCCGTTAACATCAAGGCACAATTTGATCGAGTGTGACACTATGAGGCCAAGGAAAAACCACAGTCAACGAGAATCCAGAGAAAACACTCTGCTGGTTGCAGCAATAACTAGCAAGAAGGAAGTCGGTTGTTATTGTTCATGTCAGCAATTTCACCTTCATGACGTCTCTTCAAGAACTACTCAGGAAACATCCGAGGTCTAACTGTCTTCACCTGCTTCATCAATGAACACTCAGAGGTGTTTCAATGAGTATGTTAGTATATTGTTTTGAACATAGATATTTCCAAGCAGTTGATCCAGGTTCGATTCCTGGCCATTGCAATGTTCCACTTTTAAATTGACCACCAAGAGGATAGATGAGGGTAGGGCAGTGGATGCTGTACATATGGAGTTTAGTGAGGCCTTTGACAAGTCATGAATGTTCGGTCACATGGTATACAGGGAGAGCGAGCTAACTGGATTCAAAATTGACTCAATGGTAGCAAGCAGTGAGTAATTGTTGAAGGTCGTTTCTCAGACTTGTGGCTTGCGGCTAGTGCTGGAACCTTCGTTAGTTGTTATTTACATAAATGATCTGGATGGGAATGTACAAGGCATGATTAGTAAGTTTGCAGAAGGTACAAAATTATTGAAAAAGTGGAAGGTTGTCAAAAACTACAGGGAAGTGGGCTGAGGATTGGCAAATGCAATTCAATACAGATAAATGTGAGGGGTTGCACCTTGGAAAGTCAAACAAAGGTAGGCTTATACTGTAAAGGCTAAGGTCCTGGGGAGTGTTTGGAACAGAGGGACCTAAGAGTACAAGTATTTAGACCTTGGAACATGGTGCCACAGGTAGACAGGGTGTTGAAGAAGGCATTGAGCATGCTGGCCTTCATCGGTCAAAGCAATGCGTTTGGGGATGGGATATTATGTTACAGCTGTATAAGTTCTGTTTCGTAGCTTCATCAGGTTATCACTTCATATACTGGTATTAAGTCCTACCATTTGCATGTCCTTTTGTACTCTTCATTGAACGAGGATTGAATCCCTGGCTTGATGATAATGGTAGAATGGGAAATGTAGAGTCAGAGTGATACAGCACAGAAACAGACTCTTTGATCCAACTCATCCACGCCGTCCAGACATCCCAATCTGATCAAGTTGTTGATCAATTTGCTGTGCTGTTGGTTTTATTGCAAACGTTTCATCTCCCTCCAGGGTGCCATCTTCAGTTGTGTGTAGCCTACTGATGAAGTGCTGTTGTTGTGATCTTCCTCAAATTTATACTGTTTTATCTGCGCCAGTTTTAAGTTTTATAAAGTAAAGAGGTCACGCCTCTTTATTTTTTGAATCTTAAAATCAAAGCGAACCACTTTTTTCAGTTGATGATTATTTAAATATTATTCACTTCAGTAATGAGAGTACACATTTAATTACTGCTCAGTTTCGTAAGTATAGCAACCAGCTGATTATTGTTAAGTTCAATAACTGCAGTAAACACCTGATTCATATTCACAACACATTGCAGTAAGAATACGTTGAAACTGCCTTTGCAAAAGCCTGAATTCAAATATACCGCTGTTGCACTCACTGCCCCACAAATAAAGTGTCGTTCATTTATGGACTCTTAACTCTGTCCCGAGAGCTTCCAAAATGGATCCAGGCATTTATACAGACATTTCATAGTGTTATGAACATAAAACACAGAAAATTACAAAACCAGAACAGGCCCTTCCTCCCTCCAAGCCTGCACTGATCCAAATCCTTTATCTAAGCCTGTCGCCTATTTTCTAAGGATCTGTATCCGTCTGCTCCCTGCCCATTCATGTATCTGTCTCAATACATCTGAAGTAACGCTATTGTGCCCGCCACTACCACCTCAACTGGAAATGTGTTCCATGAATTTTTCAAGCATATCTTCCTTACCTCTTTCCCTACTCATCTAAAACCCGTGACCCCTAATAGTTTCCAATCTGGGAAAAAGCTTCTTGCTATCCACCATGACTATACCTCTCATGATTTTGTAGACCTCAATCAGGTCCCCCCACCGCCCCTCAACCTCCGTCTTTCTAACAAGAATAATCCGAATGTACTCAATCTGTCTACATAGCTAGCGCCCTCCATACCAGGCAACATCCTGGTGAACCTCCTCTGCATCCTCTCCAAAGTATCCACATCCTTTTTATGCATGTGTCGTTCAAGCGAGAGCCCTTCAAACATTTGAGGAAGGTAGCCCAGACCCTAATGTTGCTAGTTGTTTTAAACAGATGTACAGTGGATATTCCAGGAGTGATGCTGCGAGCCTAACCAAATGGTTTTAAACAAAACAGAATTTATTTACAAGATTGCTGAGTGAAACACAAACAAAAGAAACCGAATACCGAATAACATAACTTATCTGAAAAGCAAACATATCATCCCAACTGAATGATGCTGTTCCCAATACTTGCATGAACCCCGATAAAAACGCTTTGCTACAAAAGGGAGAATCAAACCCAGGGTCTTATAGGAGAGAAGTCAGAGAGAGAGGACTAGCCTGGATCTGCTTCTCTGAGTCCAGCAGCTTCAGAACACGAAAACCCAGACCAACATAGAGTGAAGCTGAGCTTGGAGAACTGGCTACTCCCTTTTCATTGGACAAGGGTTTTTTTTCTTCAAACACCTGAAAGCCTGTTGCCTGAGGCAGTATCTGTTAGCTATAATCAAACTGACCTAAAATCTTTCAACCCCAGACTTTTTGGAGTCTGTGTCGTTACAACCTCTCTGAAAAAAAAAGGATCAAGGAGTACATAACTTTGTAAAAGGAGCAGCTTTGTCACAATATACATGCTTTAACTATCTTGGAGAGGATACAGAATATTCTCAAATGGGAAAGAGACCCGCAGCGGGTCATTATATAATAACTAATAACATATGACAAGAAAAGTACATGGCTATGAATAGAGAATATTGGAAATAATGCAGGTATTTAAAAAGAAGGCCCTCCAGGGTAGTAATACCTGGATTACTCTCAGTGCCATGTCCTAATGAGAGAAGGATTAGAAGGATAGGGCAGATGAATGTGTGGCTGAGGAGCTGGTGTAGGGGAGAAGGATTCATATTTTTGGCTCATTAGTATGTGACAGTGGTAGACGTGACATGTATAATTGATTGATTGTCAGATGTACCGAGGTGCAGTGAAAAGCTTTGTTTACGAACATTACAAGTAAACCATAGTAACAAAGGAAGTACAGATCAACAAGGCTTCGACAAAGGAGAATGTGAGGACTGCAGATGCTAGAGATCAGAGTCAAATGTGTGGTGCTGGAAAAGCAAAGCAGGTCAGGTTGTATCTGAGGAGCAGGAGAATCGACGTTCCGGACATAAGTCCTTCATCAGGAAGGAGGCTTGTGCGCCGGAGCTGAGAGATAAATGGGAGGGCTTGGGGTTGGGAAAGCGATGGACGGATCCAGAGGACAGTGCCGAGTTGAAGGCTTGGGACTTGAATGATGTGCGGAGAGAGGAAATGAAGAAGCTGTTGAAATCTGCATTTATCCCGTGTGGTTGCAGGGTCCCAAGGCGGAATGTGAGGCGTTCCTCCACCAAGCGTCGGGTGGTAACGGTTTGGCCGTGGAGGAGGCCCAGGACCTGCATGTCCTTGACGGAGTGGGAAGGGGAGTTGAAGTGGTCAGCCACAGGGCGGTGGGGTTGGTAGGTTCTGGTGTCCCAGAGATGTTCTCTGAAACAAGCCGCAAGCAGGTGTCCTGTGTCTGTGATGTAGACTTAGACAAAGTCTTGCAGGTTGCATTGCACAGGGCGCACTTTGGATGAGATCAATGTTCGTAAGGGCAGCATTACTTGAGGGTAGAGAGTCCATTCAGCAACCTAATAATCACCGGGAAGAAGCTGGCCCAGAATTGCTGGTGCGTGTGTGCAGGCTAATGTATCTTCTGACTGACGGAAGAGGTTGTGCAATGGGTCTTAGATGATTTTGGTAGTCTTTCCATGGCAACAAGCTGTGTAAATCGAGTCGATAGATGGAAGGATAACTTTCATGATGGTCTGGTCTGTGCACACCACTTTCTGTAGTTTGTTACACACCTGGGCAGAGCAGTTGCCATACCGGGCCTTGATGCACCCGGACTTCAAGCATTCAATGGTACATGTGTAGAAGTTGAGGAGGGTCCTTAAGGACATGTCAAATTTCCTGAGACTCCAGAGGAAGGGTGGTGGTTGTGGTCCCTTTTTGGCCGTCACATTCACATGGGGAGTCCAGGACAGATTGTTATCACTCCCAGGAAATTCATTCTCTCCAATGTCTCAATCTCAGTTCCGGGGATATAGATGGGAGCATGTTCTTCTCCATTCTTTCTGAAGTCTATGATCAGTTCTTTAGTTTTGCCGACATTGAGAGAGAGGTTATTATCATTGCACCACATTACCAATCCCTCCATCTCCCTTCGCTTTAAAAAGGACAGGTTGCATCTGAGGTGGAAGGGGTCCAATATACTGGCAGGGAGATTTGCTCGAGCCGCTTGGGAGGATTTAAACTAATAAGGGCTTTGGATGAGACCCAGGGCGTTAGTAAAGAAAGAGATCAGTTTGAGACTGGTGCACTTGGGAAAAGGAATAAGTCTAACAGTCATTACAGATAGGAACAAAGCAAATTAAACTTCATTTACTTCAATGCAAGAGGCTTAACAGGGAAGGCAGATTAACTCAGGGCGTATTTAGGAACATGGGACTGGGATATGATAGTAATTACGGAGACGTGGCTCAGGGATGAACAGGACTGAAAACTTAATGTTTCAGGATACAAATGCTATAGAAAGGATAGAAAAGGGGGTGAGAAAGGAGGGGCGAGTATCATTTTTAATTGGGAGTAACATTGCCACTATATGTGGAGAGGAAATTCCTAGAGCTGTGTCCAGGAAAGTTATTTGGGGTGGAACTGAGAAATAAGAAAGAGATAATCATCTTATTCGGATTATATTATAGACCAGCCCACCCACAAGAGTCAGCAGGAAATTGAGAATCAAATGTGTCAAGAAGTCTTCGTTATCAGTCAAACTAACAGAAATGTAATGGTAGGGGATTTTTATTTTCCAAACAAGACTGTGACTGCCATTGTGTTAAGGGCTTAGGTGGAGAGAAATTTGTTTAGTGTGAACAAGAAGAGTTTCTGATTCAGGGTGTCAATGTACCTACTAGAGAAGGTGCAACATTTTACTTATGTTTGGGAAATAAGGCAGGGCAGATGACCTAGGTATCAGTGGGGGAGCATCATCTTGAAAAATATCCATGTTACAGAGGAGGAAGTGCTGGACATCTTAAACGTATAAAGGTGGATAAATCCTCAGGACCTGATCAGATGTGCCTAGAACTATGTGGAAAGCTAAGGACATGATTGCTGGCCCTCTTGCTGAGATATTTGTGTCATTGATAGCCACAGCTGAGGTGCCAGAAGATAGGAGGTTGGCTAACGTTGCGCCACTATTTGAGAAAGGTGATAAGGAAAAGTCTAGGAACTGTAGACTAGTGAATTTTACATCGGCTGTAGGCAAGTTATTGAAGGGGATCCTGAGGGACAGGATTTTCATGTATTTGCAAAGGCAAGGATTGGTTAGGTATAGTCAGCAGGGCTTTGTGTGTCGGAAATCATGTCTCATGTAATTGATTTTTTTGAATAAGTAATGAAGAGGATTGATGAGGGCATCGTGGTGGATGTATCTATATGGACTTCAGGAAGGTGTTCGACAAGGTTTCTCATGGGAGACTGGTTACGAAGGTTAGATCACATGGAATACAGGCAGAACCAGCTATTTGGATACAGAACTGGCTCATAGTAAGAGATAGAGAGTGGTGGTAGATGGCTGATTTTCAGATTGTAGCCTTGAGCCAAGTAGTGTAATGTAAGAATGGGTGCTAGGTTCTCTGTTTTTTTTTTGTCATTTATGTAAATGATTTTGATGCGAACGAAGGAGAGATGGTTAATAAATTTGCAGATGACACAAAACTTGGTGACGCAGTGGACAGCGAAGAAGGTTTTCTCAAAGTATAATGTGATCATGATCAGATGGCCCGTGGGCGGAGGAGTGCAGCTGGAGTTTAATTTAGATAAATGTGAGTTACGGCATTTTAGCAAAGGCTAATCAGGGCAGGACTTATGTACTTACTGGGAGGGTCCTGGGTAGTGTTGCTGAACAAAGATACCTTGGAGTACACGTTCATAAATGTTTGAAAGTGGAGTTACAGGTAAGATAACATAGTGAAGAAGGTGCTTGCTATTTGATTTATCTTTATATTTAATCTTTATTATCATGTATCCATAAGTACAGAAGTACAGGAGTACAGTGAAAAGTATTTAATGTCACCAAATACGGCACCATCTTTGGTATAAAGATTCCTAGGTGCAAAACTGAGGTACAAGTAGTAACACAGACACAAAATCAAACATAAAGCATCCCCATTGGTCTTAGTGTAATTAGTATAATAAAGAAATGAAGTTAAATTACAGTCACCCGTATTGTTAAATGCAAAAATATGGAATAAAGGTAAATGTTGAACAGACTTTCTAAAGGGCATTTCCTGTGAGGTTTTAATCTCCACCATTTTGGCCCATTCTCTGGGAGTTCTCTGTCTTCCCACTCTCGAGGTCACAGATGCCGGGGGATGGGGGAGAGGCCTTCGGGTTTGCTCTGGTCATGTTAGCCTCAGGGCCACAGCCACTTCAATGCACCAGACATCCAGATTGCACTCCTCAGGAGCCCGGCTGCTGCCACACTTCCCACGATACCATCGTCACTGTTGCCTCTCTGCAGAACTTCAGAGGGCAGGAAAAAGAAATTACCAGAACCAGAGAGAAGATAAAAATGTAGCCAGCCTGGAATGGACGGCCGAACATGCTCCCACCGTCTTCAACAGCTCACTCATTGTCTTCTCCGCACTGCCGGGGAATGCTTACTTTCATTAGTCAGTATATTAAATATAATGAGTTGGGAGGTCATGCTAATACGGTACAGGATATTGCTTAGACCACTTTCTCAATACTGCGTGTAATTTTGGTCTTTTTCCTATAAGAATGATGTTGTTCAACTTAAAAATTTGCAGGGAAGATTTACAACGATGCTGCCAGGGTTGGAGAAGTCAGTTATAGAGAGACACTGAATGGGCTGGGGCTATTTTCCCCGTCGCATTGGAGACCGAGGGGTGATCTTACTGAAATTAATAAAATAATGCCGTAAATGTACAGGGTAAACAGCTAAGGTCTATTTGTTAGGGATCAGGAGTCCACTATGAGAGGGCATAGGGTTAAGAGCTAAGATTTAGAAGGAATCTAAGAGGTAACCTTTTAATGCAGAGGGTGGTGTTATATGGAATGAGCTTGCAGACGAAATGGTGGAGGCTGATACAATTACAACATTTAAAAGGCATCTGGATGGATATATGAATAGGAAGGGTTCAGAAGGATATGGGCCAAACCCCAAATTAATTTGGGATATCTGGTGGGCATGGATCAGTTGAATCGAAGGGTCTGTTTCTGTGCTGTACATCTCTATGACTCTGACTCTGTCACAACTAGGAAGTGCATGGGGCACACAGAACAATTCACTGACACAGAGCTGATCAAACACTGTTGATCATTTCGACAAATGGCCTGCCAACAACCATGCCTTGCTGTTTCGGCTATGTTAATGACCTAGAGTCAAGGAGTCGGTGTGTTGTTCACTGAAGGGTGCTTGGGCTCTAATTTGCTCTGTCACCATTGTATTTACATGGCTAGTCCAACTCACTATCTAGTTAATGGTTACTCCAAGATGTTGACAGTTGAGGATTCATCGATGGGAACCATACAGAAAATGAAAGGATGATGGTTTAAATCTTTCTTGTGAGAGATTATCATAGTCTGGCATTTATTGACATGAATGTTCCCTGCAGCTTTTCATCCCAGTCCTGGATATGATCCAGATTTAATTGCACTTGGACATGGACTACTTCAGTATCTGAGTAATCCTATATCATGTTGAACATTGCACATACATTGGCTAATACATCTCATGTTGGAGGGAAATACTTTAATGATACTACTGAAGATGTTTGGGCCAAGGACAGTCTCCTGAGGAACTCCTGTGGAGATGTTCTGTAGTTAAGATGACTGACCATCAACAATCACAGTCTTTTTCCTTTGTGCCAGTTATGACTCCAGCCAGTGGAGAGTTTTCCTCAATTTTCATTGACTCCGGACGTGCTCAGGCCGTTGCAGTCACAGTCAGTCAAATGCAGCCTTTTCTGATAAGCATAGTCATACCCATGCTACATCTGGAATCAACTCTTGTTCTCTATGTTTGAACTGAGGCTGTAATGAGGTCGGGAGCTGCGTGGTCCTGGCGAAACCCAAACTGGGCGTCAGTTATTGCTGAGCAGATGCTGCTTGGTAGCACTGTTGAGGATCCCTTCCATCATTTTACTGACGATTACAAGTAGATTGATGGGGCGGTAACTGTCTGGGTTGGCTTTGTTCTGGTTTTAGTGTATGACATACCTGGGCAAGTTTGCATTCTCTCAGTTAGATGTCAGTGCTGTAGCTCAGCAGCAACTGCTTGTCGAGGGGTGTAGGATGTTCTGGAGCACCTGTCATCTGTCCCATTGCTGGAGTGTGATCAGGTCCACAGCCTTTGCCTGCGAGAGAAGGCCAAGATGGATAAACCCATCAGCATTTCTGTCTGACGAGATTTGTGAACGGGCTCAGTCTTACTGTTGTATGGACGTGTTTGCCTCCTCATTTTGTTGATTATTGGAGATATATACGTAGCCATGGTCGCAAAGGGACACATATCACTATCCCATGGGATAGGGGCAACTGGTGGTGAGTCCAAAATAATTCAAGATGGCGCCGACACTGGGCTAGCCCTTGTGAATTCCCGACAGCAGATTAAATTAACATTTATTAAAACTATTTGACATTTTTAAACTTAAATTCTATGTCTGTAAAAATAACGGTGTGCAAGTTTTTCTTTTGCCCTACGTTGTAAGTCTTTGCTTCTTGTGATCTCTGTACTGCTCCCAAATAATGCTTTTCATTGTACTCAGGCACACATAACAATAAATCAAATCAAACTTGAGGGTGTCACCACAACTCCGGTGAGGTGAGATGGAAAGTCCTTCATGGTAACTTCAGCTAGTGTGGGATCTGTATTTCCTCTACTTTACAAACCAGCTAATCAGGTCACTGAGAGAGCTAGTTGCTGAGTGTGCATTCTCCGGAGAAGGATATCATTGGAACACTACGAGATTTAGAGATAGGAATGTTTGAGAGGAATACAATATTGGTTCTGGAATAAAGCTTCTAATTTCTTCAATTAATGTGATCAGAATTGTCCAATACTTGAAACTGAATTTTAGAAATAAATATATATTTACTCAAGCCCTTAATGGGCGTTGTCATAATCTGTTTGTTCACATCTCAAATAAACACTAATTTGAACGGTGTTGCAACCTCAAAATCCCGAGGCGATCCCCATGGCATAAAGTATTGGGTTTGGAAACGTGAGACGTCAGTGTTTGATGCAGAGACAGTGACTGCGGCACGAAAGCACAGATCACTTTCCAGAGGAAATGCTTGAAACATTTGGCATTATCAATAAATTATTCCATGTGATTCTTGCTGTCATTAGTCTTCCTGGTAAGTGACTAAACCTAGTAAGACTTTATAAATCTGGTTAAAAGTTGCTCTCTGTGCTTTGCGAGGGATGATGCTACATTCTGATCTAGTGCTCACAATTATACAGGCACTCGAACATTGATTTCATTTATTAAGTCGGCAATTTTGAATGGATTGGTGATTTAAACCTGACTCGCTGGAGCCCTTGTGGTGAAGTGGTTATGCTCCCTCTCTGAACCACAACGATTATGGCATGGGTTAAACCATTTCTGTTCAGCAGGTTTAAACTAGCAGGTTGTTTAGCCTGTGTCATAACACAAGTTAGTGGAGTGAGCAGCTATAAAATAGGGAGTGAAAGAGCAGAGGTACCTAGATGTAAATGTGTATGGATCATTGAAAGTAGCAATAAAATATCAGAGGGTGGTGCGTGTATGGAATGAGCTGCCAGAGGAAGTGGTGGAGGCTGATACAATTGCTACATTTAAGAGGCATTTGGATGGGTATAGGAATAGGAAGGGTTTGGAGGAATAAGTGCCGGGTGCTGGCAAGTGGAACTATATTAGGTTAGGATATCTAGTCAGCATGGATGAGTTGGACTGAATGATCTGTTTCCATGTTGTACATCTCTGTGACTTCTTTGACTCTTTGAATGCGTTCAAGTTCCACCTCAGCGGTGATATGTCTGAGCAATTTGATTAAATAACAGTATTCATTGAATTGTCACATATGACATCAGTGTTCTCGTGATACACACCTCTTCAGGGGCCAGTGTCTGTTTCTCAAATCTGACAGGAGTGGTTTCATGTTCTTGATTGAGTTCTGTACCCTGAGTTGGGAATCGGTGTCAAATCCAAGACATCTGTTTATTAATGAGAACTGTGTTTGATCGTGCCAGCCTAGATAACACTTGAAAAATTCAATAGTCCAGGGAGCATTCCAGGGAGAAGAAACAGAGTTAATAGCACTGGTCTACTGTGACTCTGCATCAAAACTGCTTCTGGGAGCGAGGATACAGGGTAAGAGTTTTAATCCTAAGGGGAATATGCCACTTGGCAAAGCCAAACTGAGGAGCATTCTGGTATAAGTCACTGGACTCGAAAGAAACGGTCTGCTTCTGTTTCTCAGGTGAGTCTGATTTATGGATCCAGTCCAATCTTACACAGTCTCTGAATCTCTCCAAGCTCCAAACTTGTCATGGGGCAAGAAAACCTTTGGACAGCCTGAAAGTGGGGAGAGGCATCATTTGTGGAGGATTTGCGTTCGTGTAGAATCTCAGTCTTGGATAGTTAAAAACTATCCTGGAATGTGTCAATAATAGAATCCACTTAGTGGTAACTGTGAAGCTACAAAATACATGAAATTAAAATTTTTATTAGTGCTAAAAAAAAGTATCCACATTGTTTGAGTCATGTGCAGAGATTTATACAATCTGAGCTGGAAGATGTATTTTCAGATGCATCTTCACCATATGAAGTAACGTATCAGTGAGCTCCAGTGAAGTGCTGGTGTTTTTTTTAGATTATTAGATAACATTCCCTACAGTGCGGAAATAGGCCCTTCGGCCCAACACGTCCACACCGACCCTCTGAAGAGTAACCCACCCAGACCCATTTCCCTCTGTCTAATGTACCTACCACTATGGGCAACCCAGCTTGGCCAATTTGCCCGACCTGTGGGAGGAAACCAGAGCACCCGAAGGAAACCCACGCAGACAGTCGCCGAGGCTGGAATCGACCCTGGGACCCTAGTGCTGTGAGGCAGCAGTGCGAACCACTGACCACCATGGTATGTCCCACTTTCTATTGATGTGTCTTGGTTTCTTAGGGTGAGTAATACAATTTGTGGTTCTTTTTCTAAGAGGATGCTAGGTAGGGTCCAAATCGATCTGTTAATTAATGGAGTTCTGGTTAGAATGCCTTGTCTCTCAGAAGTCTCACGCATCTCTCTGTTTACCTTGTCCTCGGATGGATGTGTTGTCCCAAAGTGGTGTCGTTCTTTGTTTGTATGAAAAGATACGAGTGATAGTGGGTCATATCTTTTTGTGGCTTGTCGTCATACATGCATCCTGGTAGCTAGTTTTCTGCCTATTTGTTTGATGTAGATTTGGTTACCATCTGTGTTGTTCTTGGTTATAAGTTTGCTTGCTGAGTTAGAAGGTTTGTTTTCAGATGTTTCGTCACCATTCTGGATAACTTCATCAATGAGCCTCAGATGAAGTGCTGGTGTTATGTCCCACTTTATATTTATGTTTCTTGGTTTCTTAGGGCGAGTGCTACCTCTTCCGGTTCTTTTCCACAGACGATGGTAGATGGACTCCAAGTCAATGTGTTAATTACTAGAGTTCTGGTTAGAATTCCATGCATCTCGGAATTCTCGTGCATGTCACTGTTTAGTTTGCCCTCGGATGGATATTTTGTCGCAGTCAAAATGGTGTCCTGCTTCACCTGTATAAAACGATACTCGTGACAGTGGGTCATATTTTTTTTGTGGCTAATTGGTGTTCATGTATCTTGGTGGCTAGTTTTCTGCTTGATAGCAGCGAATGTAACAAAAACTACATTAGACATAGTATTTTGTAAGTTACATTTATTTTGCTTGTTCTTCTGGTTGTAAGTTTGCTCGCTGTGCTGGAATCTTTGTTTTCAGATGTTTCGTCACCATCATCCTTGAACTTCCAGTGAAACGTTGGTGTCCACTTACAAGATATCATGCAGGGACTGTCACAAACACTACATCAGACAAACAGGCAGGAAACTAGCCATCGGGATACATGAACAGCAACTAGCCACAAATAGATGTCACCCACTATGACTAGCATGTTTTCATACAGGCGAATCAGGACACCACTTTGACTGGGACAACACACCCATCCTAGTACAAACTAAACAGAGACACGCATTAGAATTCCTGGAGGCAAAGCATTCTAACTGGAACTCCATCAATTAACACATCGATCTGGACCCCATCTACCTTTCTCTAAGAGAAAACGAACCAGGAATGATATCACTCACACTAAGAAAGCAGGAAACGTAACTAGAAAGTGGGACATAACACCAGCACTTCACCGGACATTTACTGAAGATGTTACCTTGTATGGTGATGAAATGTCTGACAACACACCTTCCTGCTCAGCGAGCAAACTTACAACCAGATGCTCAATCTGAGCTACAGTTTTTCTGAAAAATTGCTAATTTATTGAAGCTGCACTTTAACACTTTCTGTCTCTTATTTCTCATGCAGTCAATTTACTTGCAATTCTGATCCTGTCCCGAGGAAAGTGCGGCCTCTCAACCTGCACCTGTCGTTACCTGGTAGCTATGGCGATAGCAGATCTATTTGTTATTATCACTGAGGTTATTCTGTGGCAGATTAGCTCTTATTATTTCCCTGTGTCTTTCCTGGACCTCACTCCTGTGTGCAGTATTCACAATGTTCTGCTACGTGCAGCAATGGATTGTTCTGTCTGGTTCACAGTCACCTTCTCCTGTGATCGATTCATTGCCATTTGTTTCCAGAACCTGAAAACCAAGTATTGCAACAGGAAAAATGCAGCTCTCATTCTCTCGATAACCTGCATTCTGCTCTGTTTTAAAAATGTCCCCTTCTACTTTATATATGAACCGAAACAGGTCATTGCCAACGTTTCATGGTTCTGCTATCCAAAGGAAAATTATTTTACTGCGCCTGGATGGGTTGGATTTAATTGGTTTGATAGGATTTTAACACCCTTGCTTCCATACGCTTTAATTTTGTTGCTCAACACTCTGACAGTGAGACACATTTTAGTGACCAGTCAGATTCGTCAGGGACTGAAGAGTCAGAGAAAAGGAGAGAATCCCAGTGACCCAGAGATGGAGAGTAGAAGAAAGTCTGTGATTTTACTTTTGACCATATCTGGCACCTTCATAATTCTGTGGTCAGTCTTTGTTATAGAATTCTTTTATTCTAATATTCGAGGAACATTCCTGAGAAATTACAATAATTCAGAACTTATATTTGCAATGGCTGGTGTTTCACTCGCAAATTTAAATTGCTGCACAAATACATTTGTTTATGTGGCAACTCAATCGAAGTTCAGAGAGCAAGTCAGGGAGATGATGAAATATCCTGTCACATTGATTATCGAATTAATAAATAAACAAAAGAACTGAGAGTACTGTTGAGGCATGTCCCAGTATTTACTGACATGAATGAAAACAAAATCACCATAGCTATTGGTGAATAGCTGGAACCCAAACTGTGATCCTAATTGAACCACATTCGTCATTACCTTCCACTCCAAAAATATACACATTCTGCTTTCTGTTTGTGAATGAATTCTCATTCCAGGTCAGTATAATGCCCCAATCCAACTTGCTTTGATTTTGCGAATCTAATTTTCTTTCTGAGACACTACCAAAACATTTCTGAAAACCCCAATGCATTACATCGACTTGATGTTCCTGATCTATTCTGAGTTTATCTTCAAGGACTTCCAATATGTTTGTAAAACACGATTTCCCTTTCATCAGTCCATGCTGACTTTGTGAAATTCCATATCCACATCCTTCAATATGAACTCTTACATTTTCTCAATGCCTGAGATTAAGCCAATCTTTCTAAAATTCTGCATCCGACAGGAAAAGCACATCCCTAATAAAGGTCATCTTTGCACCTTAATCTACAGAAACAGAAAATGGCACAGTCTTACAGCTCCAAACTAGTTTAGGTCTTTAAAGTTTAATCAAGGGACAGATTGCAATAAAAACATATAATCAAAACACATCGCCTCTCCTCACTATTGTAGATACACAAAATAAACACAAATTAGTTACACCTCAAAAATTAACCACTTAGCCGTTCATCTGCTGTCAGCACCCTCATACAGGTTTCTCTATGGTCAGCTGTGAATTTCACTGTTTATCATTCTTGGATGAGATTTTGAAACCAAAGAGCAGAAGCAGTCAGCTCCCCAGGGTCACTACTGTGTCACACAGCTGTGCAGGGTCACTGTTTGGCCACACAGCTGTGCAGGGTCACTGATGGGTCACACAGCTGTTCAGAGTCACTGATGGGTCACACAGCTCTGCAGGGTCGCTGCTGGGTCACACAGCTGTGCAGGATCACTGATGGGTCACACAGATGTTCAGGGTCACTACTGGGTCACACAGCTCTCCAGGGTCGCTGCTGGGTCACACAGCTGTCCAGGGTCACTACTGGGCCACACAGCTGCTCAGGGTCACTGCTTGGTGTTTGGCTGTGCAGGGTCACTACTGCGTCACATAGCTGTACAGGATCATTGCTTGGTCACATGGCTGTATAGGGTCACTCCTGTGTCACACAGCTGTACAGAATCACTACTGGGTCACCTGGCTGTGCAGGGTCACTGCTTGGTCACATGGCTGTACAGGATTACGGCTGGGTCACATGGCTGTGCAGGGTCACTGCTGGGTCACATAGCTGTACAGGATCACTGCTTGGTCACATGGCTAAGCATGGTCACTACTGGGTCACACAGCTGTACAGGATCACTGCTTGGTCACACGGCTGTACAGGATCACTGCTTGGTCATATGGCTGTGTAGGGTCACTGTTTGTTCACACAGCTGCACAGGATCACTGCTTGGTCACACATTTGTACAGGATCACTGCTTGGTCACACAGCTGTACAGGATCAATGTTGGTCACACAGCTGTGCAGGGTCACTGCTTGGTCAGACAGCTGCACAGGTTCACTGCTTGGTCACATGGCTGTACAGCATCACTGCTTGGCCACACAGCTGTACACGATAACTGCTTGGTCACACAGCTGTACACGATCACTGCTTGTCACGTGGCTGTATAGGATCACAGCTTGGTCACACAGCTGCACAGGATCACTGCTTAGTCACACAGTTGTGCAGGGTCACTGCTTGGTCACACAGTTGTGCAGGGTCACTGCTTGGTCACACATTTGTATAGGATCACTGCTTGGACCCACAGCTGTACAGGGTCACTGCTTGGACACAGAGCTGTGCAGGATCACTGCTTGGTCACACAGCTGTGCAGGGTCACTGCTTGGCCACACAGCTGTGCAGGGTCACTGCTTGGTCACACAGCTGTGCAGGGTCACTGCTTGGTCACACAGCTGTGCAGGATCACTGCTTGGTCACACAGCTATGCAAGGCCACTGCTTGGTCACACATCTGTACTGGGTCACTGCTTGGTCACATGGCTGTACAGGGTCACTGCTTGGTCTCATGGCTGTGTAGGGTCACTGCTTGGTCACACAGCTGTACAGGATCACTGCTGGTTCATACAGCTGTACAGGATCACTGCTTGGCCACACAGCTGTGCAGGGTCACTGCTTGGTCACACAGCTGTACAGGGTCACTGCTTGGTCACACAGCTATGCAAGGCCACTGCTTGGTCACACAGCTGTACTGGGGCACTGCTTGGTCACATGGCTGTACAGGGTCACTGTTTGGTCTCATGGCTGTGTAGGGTCACTGCTTGGTCACACAGCTGTACAGGATCACTGCTGGTTCATACAGCTGTACAGGATCACTGCTTGGCCACACAGCTGTGCAGGGTCACTGCTTGGTCACACAGCTGTACAGGGTCACAGCTTGGTCACACAGCTGTACAGGGTCACAGCTTGGCCACACAGCTGTTCAGGGTCACAGCTTGGCCACACAGCTTTGCAGGGTCACTGCTTGGTCACATAGCTGTGTAGGGTCACTGCTTGGTCACACTGCTGTACTGGGTCACTGTTGGTCACACAGCTGTACAGGTCACTGCTGGTCACACAGCTGTACAGGGTCACTGCTTGGTCACACAGCTGTACAGGATCACTGCTTGCTCACATGGCTGTGCAGGGTAACTGCTTGGTCACACAGCTGTACAGGGTCACTGGTCGGCCACACACCTGTACAGGATCACTGCTTGGCCACACAGCTGTATACGATCACTACATAGTCACACAGCTGTATACGATCACTGCTTGTTCACACAGCTGCACAGGATCACTGCTTTGTCACAGAGCTGTGCAGGATCCCTGCTTGGTCACACATCTGTGAAGGGTCACTGCTTGGTCACACATTTGTACAGGATCACTGCTTGGTCACACGTTTGTACAGTATCACTGCTTGGTCACATGATTGTGCTGTATCACTGCTTGGTCACACAGCTGTACAGGATCACTGCTTGGCCACACAGCTGTGCAGGATCACTGCTTGGCCACACAGCTGTGCAGGATCACTGCTTGGCCACACAGCTGTGCAGGATCACTGCTTGGCCACACAGCTGTGCAGGATCACTGCTTGGCCACACAGTTGTGCAGGATCACTGCTTGGCCACACATCTGTACAGGATCGCTGCTTGGTCAAACAGCTGTGTGGGGTCACTGCTGGGCCATACAGCTGTGCAGGGTCACTTATGAATGCCACAGTTGTGCTGGGTCTCTGCTGGGTATTACAGCTGTGCAGTTTCTCTGCTGGGTAACACAGCTTTGCATGTTCATTCTCTGTCGGACAGCTATGTAGGTTCTGTCAGACAGACTGCTGGGTCAATTGTTTTGTTTGCTTCATTAAAAAGCTCAGTCAAGTTTGTGAGATACTATTTTCCTCACACAAAACCATACTCACTATACATAATCAATCCTTGAATCTCCAAACACACATGAATCCCATCCTTCAGAATCATTTCCAACAACTTAACTACATCCGATGCCAGACTCACTAGTCTATATTTCCCAGCCTACTTGTTATATCTCTTTGTAAACCATGGCATAATATTAGCCAGCTTCCAGTCTTCCGGTTCGTGGACGATGTTTATAGATGACACAAATATTTCTGCTCATGCCCAAGCGAGTTCCTCCCTAACTTCCCACAGTGTCCTGCGACACATTTGATTAACTCCTGGAGCTTCATCTACCTTTATGTTTTCTACGACCTCCAGCACTACCTCTTCTGTGAGATGAACTGTTCTCAAAACATCAATATTTATTTACCTGCGTACTTTTGCCTCCATTTCTTTCTCAACAGTGAAAAGTGATGCAAATTATTCATTTAATATCTCTCCCATCTCCTGAGGTTCAACACAAAGTTGACTTGTTGATCTTTAAGGATTCCTGCTCTCGCTCTGGTTGCTCTCTTGTGATTAATGTATCTGTAGGATAATTTTCAATTACTTTTATCCTGTTTTACCAAGGCTATCTTATATTTCGACTTTACCTTCCCAATTTGCTTCTTAAGAATGCCCCATGCTCTTTTATTCTTCACGAGATTCAGGTAATCCCAATTGTTTAATCCATAATTATTTTTTATTTAGATTAGAAAGGATTACATTACAGCGTGGAAACAGTCCCTTCGGCTCAACAAGTCCACACCGACCCGCCGAAGCGCAACCCACCCATGCCCCTACATTTCCTCCTTACCTAACACTACGGGCAATTTAGCATGGCCACATCACCTAACCTGCACATCTTTGGACTGTGGGAGGAAACCGGAGTACCCGGAGGAAACCCACGGAGACTAGAAATTCTTGACTAGAAATTCAACACATGTATTCATTCATTGTTCCCTAACCTTACCAGCCCTTCCTTTTGAAGCCCTCCCATTTGTCAGTCATCTCTTTACTCGCAGTCTTCTCAAATCAACTTTTCAAAGTTCTTGTTTCATATCCTTAAAACTTGTCTTGCTTCAATTCAGAGCTTTAACTTACATGGAAAACGTTTGCTTTCTTCCATAACTATATTGCAAATAATAGTATTCTGATCACCAGTCACAAGGGGTTCCCAGACTAACATTGCAGTCACTTGCCTTATTTCTGATAGGATCATTCATATAGTGAAAAAGAAAAGTTTCCTGAATGCATTCAACAAATTCTTCACCATCCAAACCTTAACAGTATAACAGTTCCCGTCAATGTTGAGAAATTTAAAAACCTATACTATTATAGCCTAATTATTACACATATTTAAGATCTCTACATGTTTACTTCTCAATTTCCCTCTGACTATTGGAGAGCCTATAGTACAATCCCATCAAGGTTATCATTCCATTATTATTTATAATTCCAGCCCACACACTTTCACTAAATTATCTCTCAGAATTATCTTCCTGAATTACGTAAAGATTTCCATAATCAAAAATATCACACCCGTTCTCTCTTGCTTCCCTTTCCATCATTCAGATAACACCTAAATCCCAGAACATTGAGCTGCCAGTACAGTCCTTCCCTCAGCCCAAGTTTCTGTAATAGCTGCATCATCCCAGTCCCATGTTCCCATATATGCCCTCATTTCATCAGCCTTACTTGTAAGACCTTTTGCATAGAATTAAACGTAGTTTGATTCTTCAGAGTTACTTCTGACTTGTTCTTGCCTGTATTTTCCATTTTCTTTGCTCTTTTCTGATTCAGAACCATTATCATTGAGCTATCGACATCTCCAGCATGGGGACAGGTCCTTCGGCCGAAATTGGTCGATGCCGACCGAAATGTCCAACCAGGATAACTCTATTTCCATGCACTTGGTCCATACACTTCTAAACCTTTCCTGTCCGTGTATTTGTCCTAATGCCTTTTGAATGTTGTTAATGTACCCACCTCAACCACTTTCTCTGGCAGCACATTCCATATGCTCCACTCCCTTTTGTAAAAAAAAAGCTGGTCCTCACGTTCCTATTTATTCTTCCTCCTTAACCTTAAATTGATGTCCTCGAGTCCTCGATTCCCCAAACCTGGGAAAAAGACTGAGTGCATTCATCCTATCCATGCCTTTCATGATCTTGTACACTTCTATAAGACCCTCCCCAATCTCCTAAACACTAAAGAACCAAGTCCTAGCTTATCCAACCTCTCCTTATAACTCAGTCCCAAGAGTCCTGGCAACATCCTTGTAAATTTATTCTGCACTCTTTCCAGTTTAATAAAATCCTTCCTCCAGCAAGGTAACTAAAACTGATCACAAACTCCCTTGGATTCCATGCGATTTATCCTTTCAGAGCAGCCCACCATGTGAAACCTTATGCAATGCCTCACTGAAATCCATATAGACTACGTCTACTGCCCTGCCCTCATTAACCATCCTGGTCACTTCACCAAAGAACTCTAACAATTTTGTTCGGCATGATCTCCCTCACAAAAAAGCCAGACTGACTACTCCGAATCAACCCCTGTCTTTCCAAATGCATGGATGTTTTATCCAACAGAATCCCTCATTTCTCTTTTTGTTTTGGAAGCTTCCCTCACAAAAACAGTTTACAGGCTCTCAAAATAGAACTAACAAATCTCCCCATCAGAACATTGGTCCCATTCCAGTTGGGGTGAAACCTATCCTTTTTTAAACAGATCTTTTCTGTCCCAGAAAAAATCCCAATGATCCAAGAAGCTGTATCTCTGCACACTGCACAACCTCTTCAGCAAATGATTTATCTGAGTCTAGATTAGAGTGGCGCTGGAAAAGCACAGCAGGTCAGGCAGCGTCCGAGGAGCAGGAAAATTGACGTTTTGGGCAAAAGCCCTTCATCCGACATAGAGGCGCCTGCAGATTGGAGAGATAAATGAGAGGGGTGGGGTGGGAAGAAAGTAGCATAGAGCACAGTAGTTGATTAGGGGTGTGGATGGAGGTGATAGGTCGGAGAGAAGGGTGGGAGAAGGTAGCAAAGAATAATTGCAAAACCTGCACCCATACCTCCTCCCTCACCTCTATCCAAGGCCCCAAAGGAGCGTTCCACGTCCAAAGTTTTACCTGCACATCCACCAATATCATTTATTGCATCCGTTGCTCCTGATGCGTTCTCCTCTACATTGGGGAGACTGGACACTTCCTCGCAGAGCGCTTCAGGAAAAATATCCGGGATACCCGCACTAATCAATCCCACCATCCCATGGCCCTACATTTCAACTCCCTCTCCCACTCTGCCAAGGATATCCTGTGGCTCCTCCACCGCCGCTCCCTCACCTCCCGACGCCTGGAGAAAGAACGCGTTATCTTCCACCTTGGAACACTTCAACCCCATGGCATCAATGTGGATTTCACCAGTTTCCTCATTTCCACTTCCTCCACTTCACCCCAGCTCCAACCTTCCAGCTCAGCACCACCCTCATGACCTGTACTACCTGCCTATCTTCCTTCCCACCTATCCACTCCACCCTCCTCTCGGACCTATCACCTTCATCCCCACCCCCATTCACCCATTGTACTCTTTGCTGCCTTCCCATACCCTCCTCTCTGATCTATCACCTCCACCCCCACCCCACTCATCTATTGTACTCTGCTACTTTCTCCCCAACTCCACCCTCTCTCATTTATCTCTCCACTCTTCTGGCACCCTGCCTCTATTCCTGATGAAGGGCTTTTGCCCGAAACGTCAATTTTCCTGCTCCTTTGATGTTGCCTGACCTGCTGTGTTTTTTCAGCACCACTCTAATCTAGACTCTGGATTCCAGCATCTGCAGTCCTTGTTTTTACGTGATTCATTTATTTGCCCTACCCTTCTCTCCTATGATCTTTTGCACTAGAGGTTAACCAGAGATTACTACTTTTGATGCACTGCCTTTTAACCTTCTACTAACCTCTTGTACTCACTCTGCAGAGCCTTAACCCTTTCCCTGACTATGTCATTCCTCCAATGCGTACAACAATTTCCATTTTCTCACCCTCCCCTTTGACAAAATACTTTAAACATTTTGAAGCATCCTTCACTCTGGCACTTACTGCTGCAGACTGCCCTCTCTATGCCCCTGGTAGGAGTGTTTCCTGTCACAACTATTCTTTTAAAACTTGACAAAGATAAACATAAGATTTATTCTTAGTCCCCAAGATCTGAATAACACCTTTACTTTCCTCTAAGAGACGATCTCTTTCAACAATACACAAAATGGAATATCTGTTTGAGAGAGAAATAGCCACAGGAGACTTCTGAACCACCCTCTTCCCTTTCGTGATGGTCAATCATCTATCTGACTGATGCTGCTGAGAAACCACATCTCTAAATCTACTCGTCATACCACTCAGTGTTTCCTGTATGTCTTCAATTACATTGAGTCGAAAATGAAGAAGGTCTCAATAGCACCTTACATCTGTAAATAAGGGGGCACGGTGGCTCAGTGGTTAGCACTGCTGCCTCGCAGTACCAGTACCTCCAGGTTCGATTCCAATTTCAGGCGACTGTCTGTGTGGAGTTTGCACATTCTCCCCGTGTCTGTGTGGGTTTCCTGCGGGCGCTGCGGTTTCCTCCCACAATCCAAAGATGTGCAGGTTAGGTGAATTGGCCTTGCTAATTTGCCCATAGTGTAAGTGCATTAGTTAAAGGGAAAAGAGGTTTGGGTGGATTACTCTTCGGAGGGTCAGTATGGACTTTTTGGCCCGAGAGGTCTGTTTCCACACTGTAGGCAATCAAACTGATTTTCTAAACCACAGATTTAATATGGAGTATGTAAACACAGTAAAGTATTATTAATATCAAAAA
This sequence comes from Chiloscyllium plagiosum, assembly GCF_037043375.1. Taxonomy (NCBI): domain Eukaryota; kingdom Metazoa; phylum Chordata; class Chondrichthyes; order Orectolobiformes; family Hemiscylliidae; genus Chiloscyllium; species Chiloscyllium plagiosum. The sequence continues at coordinate 30,021,144 of NW_028270178.1, read as the reverse complement.
GTAAATCAAAGATGTAACTGAACGGATGAAAGAAAATGAATCCTCAAATGAGCCAACATTCAGCTTTTGGCTTCAGAAATTAAAAAAAAAATTCTCCGGAGCCGTCACCCTGTAGTCCTCTCCACAAGCTCCGTATATAAACAAGCTCTCCTTCTTCGCACATTTGTTCATGTAATTTTACTTCTGTGAAAGCTTACCAACCATTGTTGACAGACTCACTGGTCTACAGTTCCCTGGCCTTTTCCTTACTAACTTGCATAAATAATGGAATCACATTAGCCATCTTCCAGTCTCTGGCTCCCCAACTGTGGCTGTTGATGATACAATTATCTCAACAAGGCGCTCAGCAATTTCTGCTCTGGCTTCTTCACAGTTTGACATTTTTGAAGATCAGAGAAGTGTTTAATGCTGTACTGTATGATGTGATCCACAAACAGCATGGCATCCCATCCACTCCCAATCTACATCCCGGAGACCATGAGCAATGACATATGGGAGCATCGAGACCAACCACAAACCCTGGAGAATCCTTTCAGAAGAATAACATTCCCAGAAGCAATGATCCAATGACTTGTAATTGACTCCATGGGACGCGACCAGCCATGACTCTCCCGTGGTGTGCGAGAGCATGCTATGCTTGAGGAAAGGGACAATCAAACCTGTCCACAAGAGGAAGGGGGAAGGAGAGGGAAATGACCCCAATGTGTCCATATCACTGAGCCCTGAGGACATTAGACTGACCTCACTGTAACTCCGTCACTGATCCAGGGGAGACCACACTGACCCTACTGTGTCTCTGTCACTGACCCCTGGGGGCATTAGACTGACCCCACTGTGTCTTTGTCACTGACCCAGACACTTTTGCCAGGAGGGTCACTCTCTCATTGTGGTGAGTTTAACTTGGGGCCCCTCAGGATTGGGAAGGCAGGACCTTCGGGTGACCTCGGCTAATATGGGGTTACACAGCCCCTGCTGTTCGCTCTGTATCACAAAGCAGACATTCAGCTAACTGAGAATCAGAGAAGCTCTGCAGTGCAGATTGAGACATTTGGCTCATTGGCTCTGCACTGCCCCTCCAAGGATCATCCCACCTAAATCCATATCCCTAACCTGTTACTGTAACCTGCATTTCCCGTGACCAACCCACTCCAGCATGCACCTCCCTGGACACTATGGTCAATAATGTGAAATGTTGTCATCCTTCTGCGATTCCTAACAGCTATACTTGCCCTGTATTATAGCAGTGAAGTAATTCATATTGATATTTCAGGGGTGGGTGTTGCCTTGTTACAGGATGGTGAAAGGAGAATCGAGGACCCAGTGGGAGATTTCCGTTAAAATAAACTCGTTTCATTCATTCAGACAGTGGCTGCTGATTCCTCCTCTTGCCACCAGAGGGAGCCGCTCTGCCACCCCTCACAGCCCACTTCCTCCTTGTCAGTCCTTCTCTGTCAAGGAACCTTCTTCCTCCACTTGGTCACCACCCACCGACCTTGTACCAGCCCTAGACCTCTTCATTGCAGACTGCAGACATGACATCAGCCACATCAATTTCTCTACCCCTGTCACCCACTCCAACCTCATCCCCTCCGAACGTGCAACACTCCACTCTGTCTGCACCAAACCCCGGTTCACCATCAAAGCCACTGACAAAGGCGAGGCAATGTTAGTCTGGATAATTGTCCTCTATGTCGCACATGGCCAAAAGCCAATGCTCCAACACTACGTCCTAACTCTCTGTTTCCCACTATTCCAACATGACCCATCTGGACAAAATCACCCGCACTGTCCCTGCCGTCATTGCCTCAAGTGATCTACCCTCCACTGCCTCCAAATTCAAAGTCCCCCAGCTCCATACTGCGTGTTTCTACCTGTTCCCAAGGATCCACAAGCCTAACTATCCCAGCCGAACCTTTGTCTCAGCATGCTCCTGCCCCACCAAACTCATCTCATCCTCCCTCAACTCCATCCTCTACCCTTTGGTTCAGGAACTTCCAGTTCCACAGCCCCTTCATGTGCAGATCTTATACACATCCATACCCAACAAGGATGGCTCCCAGGCCTTCTGCTTCTTCCTCTCATCGAGTTATACAGATTTACATCATGGAAACAGACCCTTTGCTCCAACCGTCCATGCCGACCAGATATCCCAACCCAATCTAGTCCCACCTGTCAGTCCCCGGCCCATATCTCTCCAAACCCTTCCTATTCATATACCTATCCAAATGCCTTTTAAATGTTGTAATTATGCCAGCCTCCACCACTTCCTCTGGCAGCACATTCCACACACAGGCCACCCTCTGAGTGAAAAAGTTGCCCCTTTGGTCTCTTTTATATCTTTCCCTCTCACCGTAAACCAATGTCCTCTATTTCTGGACTCCCCCACCCCAGGGAAAATACTTTGTTTATTTGCCCTTTCCATTCATCTCATAATTTAGTAAACATTTATAAGGATACCCCTCAGCCTCCGACGCGGTAGGCAAAACAGTACCAGTCTGTTCAGCCTCTCCCTACAGCTCAAATCCTCCAACCCTGGCAAATTACTAGTAAATCTTTTCTGAATCTTGGCAATTTTATCAACATCTTTCCGATAGGAAGGAGACTAGAATTGCACGCAATATTCCAACAGTAGCCAAACCAATGTACTGTACAGCTGCAACATGACCTCCAATTCCTATACTCAGTACTCTTACCGACAAAGGAAACATACCAAACGCCCTCTTCGCTATCCTATCTGCCTGCGACTCCACTTTCAAGGAGCTATGAACCTGCACTCCAAGGTCTCTTCGTTCAGCAACACTCCCTTGGACTTTACCATTAAGTGCATACGTCCTGCGAAGATTTGCTTTCCCAAAATGCAGCACATCGCATTTATCTGAATTAAACTCCATTTGCCACATCTCAGGCCATTGGCCCATCTGATCAAGATCCCATTGTAACCTGAGGTAACCATCTGCGCTATCCACTACACCTCCAATTTTTGGTGTCATCAGCATGGCCTCAATCCCTCTCCCAATAAAAGCTGACACACCGTATGCCTTCCAAACAACCCTATCAACTTAGGTGGCAATTTTCTGGGAACTGTCTACATGGACATAGAGATCTCTCTTCTCATAGACATTGCCAGGAGTCTTACCATTAGACCAGTACTCATTATTCCTGTTGCTCCTTCCAAAGTGAATCACCTCACAATTTTCCGCAATAACTCCATTTGTCACCTCTCAGCCCGGGTCTTCAGCTTATCTATGTCCCTCTGTAACCTGCAACATCCTTCTGCACTATCCACAACTCCACCGGCCTTTGTGTCATCCACAAATTTAGTAATCCATCCTTCGATTCCCTCACCCAGGCGTTTTATAAAAATGACATAATGCAATGGACCAAAAACTGATCCTTGCGGTACACCACTAGTAACTGAACTCCAAGATGAACATTTCCCATCAACCATCACCGTCTTCTTTCAGCTAGCCAATTTCTGATCCAAACTGCTAAATCACTCTGAATCCCACGCCTTTGGATTTTGTGCGATAGCCTACAGTGGGGAACCTTAACAAACACCTTACTGAAATCCACATACACCACATCAACTGCTTTACTCTCATCCATCTGTTTGGCCACCTTCTCTAAAAACTCTAAGGTTTGTGAGGCTAGACGTACACTTAACAAAACCATGTTGACTGTCCTTAGTCAACTTATTCCTCTCTAGATTATTATAATTCCGATCTCATAACTTTTTCCAACACTTTACCCACAACAGAGGTAAGGCTCATTGGTCTATAATTAGCAGGGTTATCTCTACTCCTCTTCTTGAACAAGGGGACAAAATGTGCAATCCTCCAGCCTTCTGGCACCAATCCGGCAGAAAATGACAAAAAAACGATCAAAGTCAAAGGTTCTGCATTCTCCTCCCTGGCTTCTCAGAGATTCTGAAGATAAATCCCATTTGCCCAGGGGACCTATCTATTTTCACACTTTCCACAACTGCTAACACTTCCTCCTTGTGAACCTCAATCCCATCTAGTCTAGTAGCCTGTATCTCAGAATTCTCCTCGACAACACTGTGTTTTTCCTATGTGAATACTGATGAAAAATATTCATTTATCGCGTCCCCATCTCCTCGGTCTTTGCGCACAACTTCCAAGGCTATCCTTGATTGGCTCTAATCTTACTCTACTCATTCTTTTATTACTGATATACCGAAAGAAAGCCTTCGGGTTTTCCTTGGTCCTATCCGCCACCGACTTCTCATGTGCCCTCCTGGCTCTTCTTAGCCCTCTCTTTAGGTTTTCCATTTACATTTACATCTCATCCTATAATAAGCCTTCTTCTTCCTCTTGACAAGAGATTCAACTTCTTTGGTAAATCACAGCTCCTGCGCTTGACTACTTCCTCCCTGCCTGACAGGTGCATATTTTTCAAGGACATGCAGTAGCTCTTTCTTGAATAAACTCCAGATTTCAATTGTGCCCATTCCCTGCAGTTTCCTTCCCCATTCCTATGCATCCAAAATCTTGCCATATCCCATCATAATTGCCTTTGCCCCTGCTGTAACTCTTGCCCTGCAATATGCACGTATCCCATTCCATCGGTTAAATAAACATAAGTGAATTGTGGTCACTACTACCAAAGTGATCACCTCCCTCCAAATCTAACACCTGACACTGTTCATTACCCAGTATCAAATCCAATGTGGCCGCACTCCTTGTTGACCAGTCTACACATGTGTCAGAAACCATTCTGCACACACTGAACAAAACCTGACTCCTCTAAAGTCCTCAAACTATAGAATTTCCAGTCAATATTTGGAAAGTTAAAGCCCCCATAACAGCTACACTGTTACTACCACTCCTATCCAGAATCATCTTTGCTATCCTTTCCTCTACATCTCTGGAACCAATTGGAGGCCTACTGAAAGCTGCCAACATGGTGACCTCTCTTTTCCTGTTTCTAACCTCAACCCATAGTACCTCAGTGGACGAGTCCTCAAACATCCTTTCTGCCACAGTAATACTGCCTTGACCATCAATGCTACAACTTCACCTCTTTCACCATCTTCTCTGTTCTTACTGAAACATCTAAATCCTGGAACCTGCAACAACGTTTCATGTCCCTGCTCTACCCATGTTTCTGAAATGGCCACAACATCGAAGGCCGAGGTACCACCCCATGTTGCAAGTCTACCCACCTTATTCCGGAAGCTCCTGGCATTGAAGTAGACACACTTCAAACCATCTTCTTGCTTGTCGGTGCACTCTGGCGATCTTGAAATCATGTTTCTGACCTCACTACTCTCAAGCTCCTGGACACTGGAACTACAGTACAGGTTACCATCCCCTGTTGAATTAGTTTCCGTCGAGCAAATATCCCCGCCTCCCCCCAGATGTTGGTGTCCCTCTGATTCAGGTGTAGACCATCCTGTTTGTAGATCTCCCACTACCCCCACAATGAGACTCAATTACCCAGATAGCTGAAACTCTCCCTCCTGCACCATCCTTGCAGGCACGTGGTCAACTCCTCTCTCTCCCTGTTCCTCGCTTCACTAGCACATGACACGGGCATCAAACCAGAGATAACATCTGTTTGTTCTAACTCTAAGGTTCCACCCCAACTCCCTGAACTTCTGGCTTACATCCCGATCTCTCTTCCTAACTATGGCGTTGGTGCCTATGTGGATCACAACTTGGGGCTGCTCCCCCTCCCCTGCAAGAATCCCGAAAACACAATGTGAGACATCACAAACCGTGGGGCGGCACGGTGGCACAGTGGTTGGCACTGCTGCCTCACAGCGCCAGAGACCCGAGTTCAATTCCCGCCTCAGGCGACTGACTGTGTGGAGTTTGCACGTTCTCCCCATGTCTGCGTGGGTTTCCTCCGGGTGCTCCGGTTTCCTCCCACAGTCCAAAGATGTGCAGGTCAGGTAAATTGGCCATGCTAAATTGCCCGTAGTGTTAGGTAAGGTGTAAATGTAGGGGTATGGGTGGGTTGTGCTTCGGCGGGGCGGTGTGGACTTGTTGGGCCAAAGGGCCTATTTTCACACTGTAAGTAATCTAATCTAAAAACCCTGGCACCTGGGAGGCAACACACGAACTGTGGTTCTCTCTCATTCCCATAGACCCTCCTATCTGTCCCCTAACTGTGGAGTCCCCAATGACTAATGCTCTGCTCATCTCCCCTCTTCTTTTCTGAGCAACAGGGACAGAGTCTGTGCCAGAGACCTGTACGCCCTGGCTTCCCACTGGTAAGTCGCACCCCGCCCCCCCCCCCCCCCCCCCCCACCTCCACAGTATCCAAAACGGTATACTTGTTATTGAGGGGAACAGCCACAGAGGATCCCTGCACTGCATGCCAGTTCCCTATCGGTCCCCTGACTGGAACCCATGTGCCTGTGTCTTGTATCTGAGATGTGACGACCACCCTGTAACTCCTCTCAATAAATGCAACCCCCCCCCACCACCACCTCCGAAGTTCATCTCGCTCCAGCTCCAATTACCTAACACGGTTTCTGAGGAGCTGGAGTTGGGTGCACTTCCCAGCGTTAGTGTCAGCAGGGACAATAGTGGTGACCCTTAACTCCCACATTCTGCAGCAGGAGCATTCAACTGCCCTAAACACCATTCTCACGCCTATAAATTCCCAAAGAACTATTGAAAAATACAGATTAAAAAAAAACATGACTGAATTATGTGACTCACTCTCAATTAAACAGCAACTGCTTGGTGCATGCCCGAAACGTCGATTTCGCTGCTCGTTGGATGCTGCCTGAATTGCTGTGCTCTTCCAGCACCACTGATTCAGAATCTGGTTTCCAGCATCTGCAGTCATTGTTTTTACCTCGTTGGTTTTAACCCTACTGCGAATCCTCTTGCAAGGATGCCTGCCTTGAAGTAGTTTTCCTCCTCTCTCTCCAAGAATCTCAGGGAGTCCCTCTCCCACTGCAACTCCCAGGTCATTTCCTCTGCCCTGAAGCTCTTCAACCATGTCGTGAAACAAACTCGGTACCACATCCACATTTGCTTCCTCGGTGCATGCCTCCGTAACCAACTCATCCCACACGGACTCCGGACCACCTTTAAACCAGCAGAGTTCGGACCCGAACACGACAAACAGTACAGACAACAGATTCAAAAACACCAGCAACAGTTCTCCTTCAAGATCCTCCGCTCCCCGCTTGCAGCAATTCGCCGGCACGTAACCTCTCTACAGTCTGCCCTGCCTCAGCTGAGGGCCACACTCTCTCAGAATTGTAAAGGACCCACTCTGTACTACATCCTCAGGAGAATTCATACTCTCCACAAACAGTATTTCAATTCCATCTCAAACATCAAAAACTGTAAGTACAACAAACTTTTATCCACCCACCTCCATAACCAGCGCTCCTAAAACACTCCAGAAGATTCCCCTGGCCTCGGAAACGCCATTAGCCATGGGGCTGATGCAGCTACCACCCCCACGCTGATTGATGATGTCACTTCCGCCCCATCATGGCCACTCCCACAGCCACTTCCGGCCCTCACATCATCGCGGATGCCACATGCTCAGTGACTTCCGCCACCCCTACTGCCGTGTCTGCCACCACTTCCGCCCCCACCAGCACCAGGCACCTGCATTCTGCTGACACGCCCCCCACAGACCCCACCGGTCACCATCCCCACCCCCCAGAATCCCGAGGGGAACACTACCCCTGCTCATGCCTCCACCCCCATTCCCCCACCGTCACACCCACTCCAGGTACTGGCTCCGACCCCACTCCCAGCTCCACACCCACACCAGATCCCAGCTCCCAGCCCTGCCGAGTTTTCACCATCCCTGCAGACCTCCCACTCACTGACGACGAACGATCAGTCCTCAGCAAAGGACTCACCTTCATCCCCCTCCGTCCATGCATCAATGAATTTAATACACGCCGTGACATCGAACACTTCTTCCTTCGCCTCTGCCTCCGAGCTTACTTTCACAATCAGGACTCGCGCCCACCTTCCGAGGACCCCTTCGCCCACCTTCAACACACTGCATCCACCTGGACACCCCGCGCTGGCCTATTACCTGCCCTCGACCTCTTCATTTCCATCTGCCGCCGCGACATTATCCGCCTCAACCTGTCGACCCCCCTCCTCCACTCCAACCTCTCACCCTCACAATGCGCAGCCCTCCAATCCACTGCTCTAATCCCAACCTCACCATTAAGCCAGCGGATAAAGGGGGTACAGTGGTAGCCTGGCGCACTGACCTCTATACCGCTGAAGCCAAAAGCCAACTTTAGGACACCTCTTCCTACTGGCCCCTCGACCATGACCCCACCCCCCATCACCAAACCATCATCTCCCAGACCATACAGAACCTCATCACCTCAGGAGATCTCCCACACACAGCTTCCAACCTCATAGTCCGGGAACCCCGCACTGCCCGGTTGTACCCACCAAAATAGGGCCAATTCAAAACCTGCTGCAATCTGGTTGCGGGCCTTGAACTCATCCGGAACTCCTTTAGCAACTCCTATTAAGTCTAGATAAAATCCTATCATCAAAAGAGGTGTCTAATAATGATCTTTTACTCCTCCCCCTTTTTGTTGTTCGTTTCTCCTTTTCAAATGCCAAGTGATTGGGATTGCCAATTGTACAATTGCACGTACCCCTCTCCAATCTTGAGGTAGGGTAGTTCTCAATATTCTGCCACTACATATCCGCTCAGGGAAACTTCAGTGCTGAGTAGTTCCCTCCCTTTTCCATCATGTACTCAATTTCGGTACATGATTCAGCTCCCCCAAATATCTGGACCGCTTTGTTCCTCGCCTGTTTAAACTCGATGTGTGAATTCCGACCAAGGCAGATAAGGTTAGGGGAGGGGGGCGAGGGAGGGATGTCTTTAAGCCTTCCTTCTTTAAAGGAGGGAACATTAATAGAAGGAGCATACAGTCTTTATTACTCCATGCAGTCTCATCCTGATACAGGGCTATCATGCATGTCATGCCCTTCCTGTCTCTCTTCCACCCGAGCGGAAAGGGGACTACTTGGGCCATTGGTCTCCAAGAGGCACATGCATAGCAATTGCTCTGTTTCAGACTTTTTACTTTCTACTTTATCCATTTAACCCAGGCATTTGCGTCCCCGTATCCAGTTTCTATTTCGATGGTCTGTTTCAAGTCTTTTAACTCTATAATTTTTATCACTTTAGGGTCATCGGCAGGGGGGAAATGTTGTATAATATTATCCAGTTTTTCTTCCCGTGTTCCCTTTCCTATTCCTACCCTAAATTGAAAACAACTGCCCGAGAAATCCTTCCCGTTTGATTTCATTTCTATCCCAAATGTTTCATTTAATTGTACCTGATAGGTGCCCCCCCCCCACCCCACCCCACCGCCCCACAAGAATCGCTTCCTGCCATGTGGTTTTCTTTATCGTTAAGTATATTGGGTTACACTTTTTATCGGGACAATCGAGAGCTGGTCGGAAGGGGGCCCGGTGTACTATGATGAGACAGCAAGTACCATCCGCAAGTACTATCCGCAAGACCCTCCCCATAGGACTTAAGATGTATCTCTGAGCTGCTGTACTGTCTCTGATTTTCGATATTCCCACAATTTACTAAGCTGCATGCATCGGCGTCTATTACTTGCGGATTATCAGACTCAGGGAATGTTAACAACAAGTATGAAACGATGTTTGACAAAATCCCAATGCTAAGAGCGCTAATATCATAACCCTAAGCATCCCCAGCATTCTACAATAGTATTGAAGCTCCGAGAGACTTTACATGAAATCTATAAAAAAAAACCCGCCCAGCGCTTGTGTTGCCATGGTATAATCAGTCACTTAAAGTCTTTTTTGCCTGAGCTTCAGTGGTTCTTGCGTTGATTCGGCTGTTTTCTCAACTGGGGATTCCACTGGTCCCTTAATCCTGGTGTGGTGAGTCCAGCCTTTCTCCGCTGTTCTTATCGCCGTTTTGGTGGTCAAAAGAGCCTGGTACGATCCCTCCCAATTCGGTTGCAATTTAGTTTCTGTGCATGACTTCATTAGGACCCAATCTCCCGGCCGGATGAGATGAACATTGAATTCAAGGGGTGGAGTCTGTGCCAATAAACCCTGTTTCTTGAGGAAAGACAAAGAGGAGGACAAGCCCAATATATACTTCTTTAAGATCAATCTCTAGTTTCTGAGATTGGCAGTTCCTATTTTGTTCCCAGATAGGGCAGCCCAAACAATATCTCATAAGGGGACCGCCCCAAATCTTTCCTTGGGGACATCCGTACTCGCAAGACGGATACAGGCAAACACTTAGTTCAAATGAGTCTGATTTCTATTATTAATTTAGATAACTGCCTCTTGAGTGTCTGGTTCATTCTCTCAACCTTTCCTGATGAGGGTGGGTGCCAAGGGGTGTGGAACTTCCAGGAGATTCCTAACCCCTTTATCGTTCCCTGGAGTACCTTGGAAGTTAAGTGAGTTCCCTGATCCGAATTTATACACTCCACTATCCCGTATTTGGGAACTATGTGTTCAAGTATTATCTTGGACACCCCACTTGCGATGGCAGTGACCAGAGGATACGCATCCACACATCCAGATAAATAATCAACTATTACCAACATATATCTCCGTCTTCCCACTCGGAGTAACTCGGTATAATCTACCTGGATGCTCTGGAATTGTCTTAGCCCAGGTCTCTCCCTCCTGGGACTTGTTTCCTTAGCACCTTCTTGTTTACCGCTCACATATCTGTTTGGTTATTGTATCTTTAAGACTAAATCACATATTGCTTGTACTCCCCAATGACTCCCCTGATGTAGGACAGCCATAATCTCTCGCATCATCACTTTATTCAACATCTCCCTCCCATCGGGTAACATCAAGCGCCCAACCACTGTCTTTGTGGACCCTAAGTCTATTCGTTCCTCCTCCTCCTTTGCAGTAAACAACAGGGTACCCTGAGGATCCGGAATTACAGATATTACGGAGTATATTGCGGCTCCCTGTGGATTCAGCGCCGCTTCTTTAGCTACTTCATCGGCCAGTCTATTTCCTCTAACTCCCGGATCATTCCCCTTTGATGTCCATTTATATGAACTATCGCTATTTCCCTCGGGAGTAACAGGGATTCTAGTACTCCCTCTATCAATTCCTCATGTACCAATTATTTTCCTCGTCTACTTATTAGTCCTCTTCCTTGCCAAATTCTCCGAAGGTGTGCACCACACTAAATGTATTTTTGGAGTCTGTGTACACTGTTCCTTTCTTGCCTTCTAAGGCTCTGAGAGCTCTTTCTAGGGCATAGAGTTCACAAGTTTGGGCTGACCAGCCGTTAGGCCGTCCTTCAGCCTCGATGACGCTTCCATCCATCCCGTCTACTACAGCATATCCATTGCGCCTTTTACTCTCAATTATCAGGGAGGACTTTCGAGAAACAACCGAGCTCCCACATGCAGCAGGATGTCCCTTAAGTCCATCCATACTTTCGTCTGATATTCACTAATATCAAGGTAGTCGTGCTCTGGGTTGCCGAGGGCCTCCCTCTCTCCACGCCACAGGAATGCGGCTGGATTTAAGCAACTGTCTGTGACTGGCACAAGGTCATCCTTCTCTATTAAATTTGCCTCATATTTCAAGGTCCTAGAGTCTGTGAGCCATCGTCCTGATTTCTAATATAATATGGTCCGTACCTGATGTGGGGTGCTGACTAATAAGGCTCCCGCAAAAGTAAGTTTCTGACTCTCCTCTACCAATAAGGCTGTTGCTGCCACTGCCTGCACACACTCTGGCCAGTAATGCAGCTTTCCATTCTTTAATTAACAATGAATGAATGCAGTCTTGTTTTAAATTAGTTATTAGATTAGATTAGATTAGATTACAGTGTGGAAACAGGCCCTTCGGCCCAACAAGTCCACACTGACCCGCCGAAGCGAAACCCACCCATACCCCTACATGTACCCCTTACCTAACACTACAGGCAATTTAGCATGGCCAATTCACCTGACCCTGCACATCTTTGTGACTGTGGGAGGAAACCGGAGCACCTGGAGGAAACCCACGCAGACACGGGGAGAACGTGCAAACTCCACACAGTCAGTCGCCTGAGGCGGGAATTGAACCCGGGTCTCTGACGCTGTGAGGCAGCAGTGCTAACCACTGTGCCACCGTGCCGCCCACAAATGAATCAATATGACAGGTCACTGAGAATTTGTGAAGAAATCCTGCCAATTAATATTGATTCAGGCTAATACAATTGATTTATTACAAATATCAATTATTATTTATATATATATCATATACATAAAGTCATTATCTGTAATTCAGGGTGGAAACGAAACAAGTAACTAAAACATTTTAAAAACTTCCAATTGCATCATTCTCTTCCCTTCTGTAGTTGATCGCCTTGACTTTATTTTCATTTTAACCTCATTTAACCAATATATCAATTTATGCTTGTCCAACGTTAAAGCCTGTTCCTAATTGTACATATTGGAATCTTACTTGTAAATATATTTATATATTATAAATTCATTTATTCAATGTTTAATATTTAAAATGCAAAATGCATACAGTTCCCAACTTTGAAATTCACTATAATTAACCGGTTTTAGTCCTATAATTTAAATCCACAATTAGTTTTCTTAAGTATTCCTGACCAGTCATTGCTCAATTACAATGCTCTCGGTCGTGAAATAACCGGAGCTGCCCTAAAAGAATTTGTCTATTTAAGTTAAAAAAAAACCTTCTAATGCATGAATAATGGCCGAATGCAAGGTCACAGATATTAACCATAGGATTTTTTTTTATTTAACTGAAACTTCAACTGTCATTTAGGGAGGGGATTTTCTGAATAAAGCTACGGCTTGCACATCATAATCAGCAATAAAACACACCAATCTTAAAATTAAGTGGAAACAAATGAGCCTAAAACACAGAAAAAGGTTATGATGTTGTTTTCCTCCGTATTAAGCTGAATTGAAATCGAATAAGGTTGGCTTCTATGCAAGGATAAAAGAGATTAGTTAGAAATTGATAGTAAGGCAGTCATGACCTGTAAAAAAGAACAGGAGTTAACATTTTATTTCATAATCTGTAAAATCCTTAACCTTCAAAAAATTCATGTTAAATGTCCATAATAGAAATCAGATTCAAAACAGTCCCGAATCTCCAGCTCCAGGGAACAAAGCACAAACATTCAATCACCATCGAACAAATGTGCATTCAAATCGCATCACAAAGCGTTAAACTTTCTATTAGCTGTACAATTCTTCTCTCTCTCTCTCTCTCTCTCTCTCTCACATACACACACCATAGCTCACAAACACTTTCTGAGCTTCCACAACAACTCCTCTCGAGGCTTCTCGCTTCACCCCTCTATCTGTTGAATTTTTTTCTGGATGTGTGGCCATGATTTAGTTACGAAGTGTACCCTCAGTAGCCCTTCAGCTACTAGCCCTTCTGACACGAAGCATAATCTGATCCCTCCTGATTGAAAGGCTGTTGTCCGTTGACATATAAATTCAAATATTTACAAACCCAGTCTTTGTCCGACCCGTACTTTGGCCAGAAGACGGCGGGACGAAGAATGGATTCCTTAGTCCAGACAAAGCAACAATATTTCATTATCTTTTTCCCTTGCACAAGTATTATTTTTCCAATTTCACAACATCCTGCCCAACAGATTTTCTGGAGCTTTGTTGTCAGGGACCCCGCCTCCATTTCCATTTTCTTTTTTCCCGGAGGTTTTTTTCTTTACTCTCCGCACAGCCCATATTGAGTTCCTTCGTTAGTCCCTCATTAACTTCCAGAACTCAATCCCAGCCACCAAGGCAGTACTTACAAGTCAATTTTCTTTTCTTGATCCGTGCATGGAGTTGCCTTGACTTAACTCTTTTCTGGTTCAGAATGACTCCCTATGGATTCTGGTCAGTCTACCAGGAGGGAGACCACCGTCAAAAAACACAGGACTGTTCTAAAAGGGAACGGGATGTGTCTTTCAAGCTGTCGACGGTACCTACCGGTGTTGGGACAGGATCCCGGGTACGAGCCCCAAGTTGTGAGAAATGAAGCTCACTGTTCAATAATTTCAGTCCGAGTCAAATTCCGAAGCAGTCTTTATTCATACGTTCTTGCAAGCCCGGGTGACCACAAAGTAGGTACACTTCTGAATAATTATATTGCACATTTATACAGTTTTCTATGAGCCCCTCTGTACCTCTCCGTTTGCGTCATATGTGACAGTTGTATTGCTCTGTGTAGCTGCTAATCTAATCGGTTTACCACATCTGTCTGTGGCCTGCTTTTGTTGACATGCAATCCCCCTCCCCTTGATAGCTGGGTCTTATTACTTTTGCTTACGCAACACTGGGTCTTATTTGGTTATCTTCTTCATACTAACTCCCCATGTGTGTGACATGTCAATACATCTGTCTCTACCAATCGACCACTTCCCTTTAACGTTAGTTATTTCTTGGTATACACCCTCAAGATTCCGCCTTGTGATTTTTGCAGTAACAACAACCTTCGCAAGCGCCTCTCACATTAATTAATTACATAATTGGTGTGAGTGGATATTTCGCTGAGCTCTGCTGCTGCTGTCTGAACATGGGCTGAGTTTCCATGGAAATAAAGGTGTTTTCTGAGTCGTTGCCCCCCTCCCCCACCCCCGCACCCAGTTGGTGATGTGACACCTTCAGAGCCTGCAGTGATACCTTTACATCGAGCCTCCTCCTCGATGTGGCTCCTGAGTGATACCTTGTTACCATCATGTACCCGAGCTGAATCACAGCACACAGCTCCTGGGTCTTATTGGCTGTGAGGGTTTCAGCTCTCCCTCAGGACGCTGCATGTCTTTTCCCAGAACCTGACCAATCTCTGGGACATGGCTGACTCAGGCTGGTTCTTCCTCCTGTCAGGAGTAGCAACTATCAGGGATCCATTGCTCAGGAATCTTCACCTTCACCATCGAGGGATGCAATGGCTGGTGGAGGGGAGGGCCATCGGCGCGGGGATGACCAGAGTCAGGGACGTGCTAGGTGATAGGAGACTGGACTGGATGCTGCTGCAGGAATTGACCAGCAGGGCGGCGATAGGCACCCAGCTCAGGGCCACTGCCATCCGAAACCAACAACGGTGATGACCAGACCTGACACCACGCATCAGTTGGAGGATACTGAGTTATGTGGTGGAATCCCATATGCATGTATCCCTGTTGGGCAGAGTTTCACATTGGCCGCAAAGTATCCTAAACATTCCTTGGGTGACATACCAGCTCGGTGATGAGCACTGCTGCCTCACAGCGCTCGGGACCCAGGTTCGATGCCACCCTCAGGTGGTCATCTGTGTGAAGTTTGCACATTCTCTCTGTCTCTGCCTGGGTTTCCTCTGGGTGTTTCAGTTTCCTCCCAAAGTTCTAAGATGTGCAGGGTAGTGGATAGGCTGTATGAAAGTACGCATAAGACCCAGGGATATGTAGGTAAGATGGGTTAGCCATGGGAAATGCAAGGTTACAGGGCTCGGGTAGGAGGTGGGAATGGTTGGGATGCTCTTCAGACGATCAGTGTCGGCCCAGTGGTCTGCTTCCACTCTGTAGGTTTTCACTGATTCTTGGTGCCTGTACCCCACAACCTGAGCTACCTCTGGAATATGGGCTGTGTGACTTTTCACCTCATGAAGAGGCGGTACTTGTATTGACTGCTTTCGTACACCATCCACCTCAATGTTTCTGTCCGCCACCTGGACAGGTCTTGGTATGGTTATTTTCCACTGGGCGGCAGGGATCCCCAGTGGAGAGCTCTCCAAATGGCCTTTTCCCTCTATCTCTCGAGAACCTGGTATGGAAGGTGTTGCACACAGCAGTCCCATATAGCCAAAGATTGCTGTAGTTCACGGATTTCCAGATCAACTGTTAATTTTATGATGCTGTGTGGGGTCCATGGACCATGTGTGTACTGATTGTGAGCGTTTGCACTTCGTCTTTAGTTATTTGAAAATTCTTTGTGTCTTTGGTTTCACTTCGACCCCACGTTCCTGATTTTGGGCACCCTGGGTGGAGGGGTGTGAAGAGATTGGAGAAGCTCCATGTGGGTCTGCTCCTGGGTCTGTTCAGACTGACCATAAACAGGTCAACACAGAGGGCCACGGAAATGGTCATCTCTGCTGACTGCCTGTTCCTCTTCCACCGTCATGTTTAAGCTTGAGTTTCTCTGGAGAAGGAGTACCTGGTGTCCACCAATGCTGCTGAAACCTTTAACAAGAAGTATACTGTGGAGTATAGATTACTTTATTTCCCCTCCATTTCTAATTGATTTGATCACCTCCTTCTCTCCCCAACACATCACCCACCTCACCTTTCTTAAACATTGCCCTCAACAGGCCTTGTTTGCTCATATACACATTTCTTGGTTGTTGAAAAAATATGTAATAAAGTCTATTCACAAAGGTGTCTTTCTTTCAGTCTCACAATACTTTCTATGAGTCTATGGGTGTGGTGCTGGAAAAGCACAGCTGGTCAGGCAGCATCCGAGGAGCAGGAGAATTGACGTTTCAAGCAAGGGCTCTTCATCAGGAATGAGGCTTGTGGACCAGGGAGCTGACAGATAAATGGGAGGGGGTGGTTGCTGCTGGGATGGTAGATAAGATTGTGAAAGGTAGATGATGGTGCGGTTGGAAATGATGGTCGGAAGGAAGGTGAATTGGATGGGTGGGAAGGAAGAAAGGAAGTTGGACAGACAGGACTAGACAACGGAGTGGTGCTAATTTGGAGGCATGGGAGTGCGATAAGGTGGGAGGAGGGGAAATGAGGAAACTAGTGAAATCCACATTGATCCTGTGTGGTTGCATGGTTCCAAGGCGGAAGGTGAGGCATTCTTCCTCGAGACATTAGGTGGTAAGGGTTTGGCGATGGAGGAGGCCCAGGACTTGAATGTCCTTGGTGGAGTGGAAGGGCGAGTTAAATATTTGGCCATGTGGTGGTGGGGTTGGCTGGTGCGGGTGTCCCAGAGATGTTCTCTGAAACGATCTGCAAGTTGGCGTCCTGTCTTCCTGATGTAGAGGAGACCAAAGGATACAGTAGTTAATGTGTGGGGAAGTACAGGTAAATTTCAGTCTGTCAGGTTTAGGAATGAATATGATCAGTGAACTCCACTCTGACTCGATGCGATGATGTCTTCACTGAGCTTTGCATTCACTTCCTTCTGGACTTGTGTTGATTTGAGAGATTAAGTCTGTAGGGCTATTGTTTTATGAAAACTGCAATTCATACATGCCCTTATTGTACAATATTTTTAGTCCTCCCCAATCTATTCCCGCATATGTTCTCAAACTGTTGCACCAAACGTTTTCTGAGACAGATAGCTTTTTGTCCTATTCCATTCTTCAAGGACTTCTTTGTTATTTAATGCATTTTGAGGACACCAAAATCTACATTATCGAGATTTGCTTCCTCGCTCTGTGGATCAGGAACTAGCAATTGTTTCTCCTGTGGCTTTCATAGCCTCTGGCATATATTGAAGGTAAAGCAAAATTCAACTTCACCCTAAAGCAGTC
This sequence comes from Chiloscyllium plagiosum, assembly GCF_037043375.1. Classification (NCBI taxonomy): domain Eukaryota; kingdom Metazoa; phylum Chordata; class Chondrichthyes; order Orectolobiformes; family Hemiscylliidae; genus Chiloscyllium; species Chiloscyllium plagiosum. Next base: position 30,003,634 of record NW_028270178.1, on the reverse strand, counting down.
CAGGTCATTGGAAGTGATTTTGTTCCTTAGCCTGAGTCTTCCTCACACCTAGATAACCTCCTACTGGCAATTCAGTTGTGACCTGAGATACTTCCTGCCTGTATGCTACTAGAAACACAATCTAGTGCACTCCCACCTATTTCTCCTTAGGATTCAGTCCAAACAGTCTCTTCTGCTGTCTTCCTGCCGGCATTCTGAACCTGTCACTTCCCTTTGACCTTCCCATTCTGTTGTCTTCCTGCCGGCCTTCTGAACCTGTCCCTTCCCTCTGAACTTCCCATTCTGCTGTCTTCTGTCTCGGTTGTCTTCTTACTCCTTACTGTTTTTACTGGAAAAGTTATCTTTGATAGCTCGTGCCTTTGGAGATTTCCTTTGGGACCAAAATATTTATTTCTTCTGGAAGCTCCTCTGAATAATATTCAAAGTTTTTAGTCCATCAACTTCTTACCCTCTCATTGGCCTAATGTTGTCAATACTTAAAATTCAAACTCAATTTGGTATTGGTATCCTGGGCATAACTTAATTTAATTCGTTAAATTCAAACAGCAACCAAAACACAGGAATCCGTTTTCCATCCAATTGTTGCATATTTCTATTTTGGCAGAGCCTGTGTCTTAGCTGTTCTGTATACTGGCAGCTGTTACTGTACTCTAAATTCAGAAAACACTTTCTACCTTAAAGTGACCATACATTGTTTTGATGTCGTAACAGTATCTAAGAGTTGGACCTAGATACTAGTATCTGAGATGGCTCCATAACAGGTGATATTGTAAACATTTTCACTGAGCTCCTGTACTTGTGTACTTGAGTACATTTGACAATTAATGATAATCTAGTTCTAATTCTAGAAGCTAAGGTGGAGGAGGGTGAAAGGCTTAAACAATATGTTGGGGTAGAGCCCAAAGAGAGAGAGAAGAACAGTTGGACAGAGAAAACAGTGGGTAAAAATCTGGCCAGGAGGGTGAATAGCTGTAATTGGAGACTATTAGTAGCTAACAATGGGTTGTATGTAATAGCCAACTATGTGATAACAAGACCTCATGTGGGGGTTACGATAAGGACATGAAAGGGTTCAGTCCTTAAAGTTATTGAAATTGAAATTGAGTCTGAAGGGCTACAGGGTCCCCAAACAGAAAATGTGGTGTTGTTCTTCCAGTCTGCACTGAGCTTCACTGGAGCACTGCAGTAAGACTGAGATAGAGATGTTGGCCAGGGAACAGGATGGTGTGTTAAAGTGGCTGGCAGCTGGAAAATCAGGTTCTTTTTTGTGGACAGAATGCAGGTGTTCTGCAAAGATGCCACCCAGTCTACACTTAGTTTCCCCAATGTGGATGAGACTGCAATGTGAGCAGCAAATGCAATAGACTGAGTGAAGTGCACGTAAAGTGTTGCTTCACCTGGAAGGTGTGTTTGAGCGGTTGGATACTGAGGAAGAAGAAGGTAAATGGGCAGATATTACACCTTTGGTGATTGCAGGGGAAGGTTCCATCAGGCTGCTGGTGGGATTGTGGTTTGGGAATGAAGGGAGAGTTGATGAGAGTTTTCTGGATGGAATGGTCTCTGCAGAAAGTTGACAAGGGAAGGAAGGGAATTATCTCTCTGCTGATAGCATCTCACTGGCTAATAATTCTGTGGACGTGGTTGCTGGTGGGATAATATGTAAGGACAATGGGAACCCCACAATGTTGCAGGAAACATGGGGGTGAGGACTGAAGTGCAGGGGATAGGTTGGACCAGGCATTAAAGGAGCTGGAGAATCCTCGGTTGAGTAAGAAGGTGGACATTTCAGAGGCTCACATAGCGAAGCTGGCCTCATCAGAACAAATGCAATGGAGATGCAGGAACTGGGAGAATGGAAACAGGGTGGAAATGTGGGAGTGAAAAGTTTACAGACGACACAAATATTGACCGGGTCATTAATGGTAAATAAAAAACGTCTGAGGTTACAGATAGAAATAGGCAGATTGGCCTGATGGGCAGATGAGTGATGGATGAAATTTAACGCTGATAACAAGAGGTGATGTGCTTTGGCAGAAGTTACAAGACAAAGAAGTACTCAATTAGGAGAAAGTGAGGACTGCAGATACTGGATATCAGAGTTGAAAGTGTGGTGCTGGAAATGCACACCACCAAACAAACACACCATGACTCTTTGACTTCTCCGTTCTCTTCCTTGACATCATTGTTTCTATTTCTTGGGTTGGACTGGCCACCAATAACTAAACTAACCCCACTGGCTCTCACAGTTACCTGGTCAGGCAGGTCAGGTAGCACGTGAGGAGCAGGAGAATCACCGTTACAGGCACAAGGAAACTCAAAGGAACAGAAAGATCTTGAGGTACTTTTTAACAGATCCCTGAATGCAGCGGGACAGGGTGGGTAAGAAGGCATACAGGACACAATCATTTAACACACAAGGCAGAGATTATATGAGCAGGGAGATCCTGTTGTAGCTGTACAGGCCTTTGGTTGGGCCACAGTTGGAGTATTGTGTGCAGTTCGGGTCACTACACCATAGGGAGGATGGGATTACACTCGAGGAATAGTAAAGGAAATTTATCAGAATGGTGCTTGGGTTGCAGCAATTTAGCTGTGAAGGGGTGGCTGGATAACCACAGGCTGCTTTCTTCCGCAGAGCTCAGGGCATGTAAAACTGAGACGGACGTGAACAGGCTGAGTAGAAAGCAATTGTTCCGTTAGTCGAAGGATCAATAACAATGTGGCATAATTTGAAGGAAAAAGGCTGATGGTCCAGCGTGGACATGCCACCCAGAGGATGGTGGAAGCCTAAACTGCAATGCTTGGGGATGGTAATTTAGGTAGAAATCCACAAGAACTTTATAAAGTCTTTGGATGAGGCACTGCAAGAACATTCAAGGCTGTTGATTAATGACTTCAAACTTAAGGTTATGGTTTTTTTTTTGTTCTTTGTTTTGAGAAAATGTGACTGAGTGGGAGTTCCACCGCTGTTGGCGTGGTCAGTATCAGCTTCAGGTTCAGTACTAGAGTACTCATTCACAGATAGAATTTCCCAAATGCGTTGTATAACTGAATAAATGAGCAAAGCAGTGGCTTAACACTGTGTAGTAGAACAGCTCTCAAGGAGCTCTACAACATAAGGTACTGAATGATTAAATAACCTCATCAAAGAGAAGGTCATCACTGAAAATAATGTCAAAAGATATTTAGGTATGGATAGGACTGACGTTAAGTGAAATAATGCAAATATTGTTGTTGAATACGAATTAAAATGACACTTGAGACCTAAAAGGATCAGATTAATCCAGTCCTTGGTGTATTCAAATACAAATATAAATCACAATGATGTCACATCATTAAAATAAACCTATTGTAATCAGTTCGTTTAAAATGATATTTAAAAATGAAGATGCAATCACAGTTTCCCCGTGGAGATACCACACAATACAAAATAATGTCTCTGGAACTGTGTCAGCTCCACCTCCAAAAGAACGCTTCAACTCTGACAGATTGCCAGCAGCAGGAATGGAGAGGTTGTCTCACAAACAACAAAATGCATCTTCTAAGGGAAAAGATCGATATAATTTATGATCACATCCTTGTCATTGTTGGTGTTACTGGTAAGTCTTGTAACAGCTTTAGCATATGTAGATGTCTGCAGGGAATCATCCTTATTGCTACCGACAAAATATTTCCATTCAGCAAAGCAAATACCAATGCCATGTGACAGCGTTCTCACTTACTGAGTTCAAAGAAAATAGTTGTTTGATTAGGAGGTTCCTCAGTAATGCGCAGCATTGTCTGTTTCTCTATACTGTGCAGAATGGGTTTGCCCTGAGGCCACACTGATAGGGTTTGGCTGAGCACCGGCCCTGGATGGTCTTGAAAGTCTCGAGCATGTCCACTCTCCCTCTGTTGGAGTACAAAGCCTGCTATCGGTCAGATGGGACTTGAAATCACCCACTTCTCAGTGACACCTGGTGTTTTCCAATCCTTAATGTGATGGGATTGAATTGGTGGATCTTTTAAAGGGAGGTTGCTTCAAATGGGAGATCAGGTACAACATGATCAATTAGTGGGATGAGCAGGTCATTAGGAATGATAAGCAAGGGTCAGTACAGAATGGTTTGACCATCTTGTGTGATGTCACTAGTCAGTGGATGTGCAGGGGCATGATTTGTGAGGACAAGTCACAGAGAGGGGTGTTAAACACAGGGTTCCAATTATGACATTTATTGCTGAATTGTGTGATTGTGCCATTTTAAAAATGATACATGTTACTGTGGTGCAGAGTTTCAAAGAATAAACGCTGGGATCCAGAATGTTCTGGCACCAGCTTTCCCACAGATCAAACAACTTTGTCCAACAGGATATTTCCCACCCTGCCCTTTGTTGCTGTTACCCTTTGATGTTCCCCAAACAGTAATGGTCTCTGTGAAGATTCTCTCATGTGCCTTCATTTGGGAGTATTATTTTGTCTTTGGCTATTAATTTCTTTGTGCTTTTACTCATGTGTCATGCAAGGCTATGGTACAATTGAGAATGCTGTTTAAACTATGGGGATTCCTCCTCCACATAGCTCCAAATGTGGGATGGGGAAATCAGTTTACAAGGAGAGGGCTTAGGAGAAGAACTTAGCAGTATGAACCTGGAAATCTTGTTGGAAGCTTTGCTTCATCACAGATAAAGTGTCTGATTTCTGGATGGAGCCTGTGATGTACAGTCTTGGACAAGCAGGGCAGTCTGCGTCGAATATTGAAGTTCTAAGGATTGCAGTGGATATCCAACCTGGCACATGATGATTGGATTCACTGCTGACTACCTACATGATTCAGACTGTCAGGATATTTAATCCTGTGCACAAAGGAGGGACTAATGCCCTATCATTTGCGGAGGACATCCATTCCTAGACACTATGAAGTGATTAAATGTCCTGTACTGTTGTTCATACAGTGTGGATATACAACTCTGGGGGCAATCTGAACTGTGGACTCTCCAAAACCGAATATAGAAATTTTGTAATCAATGTCCATGTGGGTGTCTCCTGGCCTTTATTTTACTGATCCCAGGTGTTGTTGCATGTATGTTGTGGTCTTATGGGAAACTCCAGCCAATCCGAGTAATGTATAAAACAGGGGAAATCAAATGCTGTCAATCTCAAAACAAATTGAGTCTATGACCTGTTTCTGTGGGCAATATGCTGCTCATGTTCTTCCCTACGCGTTTTAAAGGTGCAAATGATTCATTTATAATGAGTTTGTTGCTGTGGTTCATATTCGTTAAACTTCATATGACATGGGACGACAACTATCTTTGTGCCAGTATGTACAGTCTGGGCTCAGCAAAGGAGAATGTTTGATCAGTAATTCCAAATCTCTTTTTTTTTCATTTCACTCTCTTACAGTTAGTCTAGTGATGATTGCAGTCCTGGCTTGGGGCAAGTGTGGTCTTTCTACATGTAGCACTCGCTATCTGGTGGTCATGGCAACGTCTGCTCTATTTTTCATTGTGTTTTGTATCATCCTTCGTCGATTTCGCTCTTATTATTATCCACTGTGTTTCCTGGACATCACTCCTGTTTGTAGTGTTATCTTTGCCCTGAACCGCTTGTCCATTGATTGTTCTGTCTGGTTCACTGCTGCTTTTTCCTTCGATCGATTTGTTGCCATTTGTTTTCATCAGATGAAACTTAGGTATTGCACAGAGAAAACTGCAAGAAAGGTTCTAGCAACAATCTTTATTTTCTTTTCTTTAAAGAATGTTCCCAACTACTTTGTATATATACCTGGAAAGATCATCAACAATATTCCATGGTACTGTTCTATCAGATCCAGCTACTTTTCTGACCGTCGGTGGTCAAGTTTTAAATATTTTGAGACTTTTTTAACACCAATGTTCCCATTCACTTTTATTCTCTTTATCAACATTCTGACTGTCAGACACATCTTCGAGGGCATTAAGGCGCGTAAGAAACTGAGGGGTCAGAGAAAAGTACAGAATGACCCAGAGACAAAAAGCAGAAAGAATTCTATGATTTTGCTCTTTGTCATATCTGTCAGCTTCATCCTTCTCTGGTTAGTGTATGTTTTATATTTCTTTAATGCTGGTTATTCCTTGAAAGAACCTGCTTTCCGTCTCTTTAAACAAGTTGCGTATATGCTGCGGAACCTCAGTTGCTGCACAAATGCATTTATTTATGTGGTGACACAGAGAAATTTCAGAGACCAGTTAAAGTATGCAATGAAATATCCTGTTATAAAAATAATTCAATTGATGAATAAATCCAAGCAATTGAGAGCCAACATTAGCTGCAGCAGATAATGGAACAAGGAGTCCACATGAGGAATGAACCAAAAGGAAGAGGAACTGCAGCAACATAAACGAACCAGGAAAACCAAAACCACTGTAAAGTGCTGTTTGTAATGAGCAAGTTGGTAGAAAGCTGAAGAACAAATGCAAATCCAGAGGAGGAACTAGATCAGCATAAAAGCTCCGTTCATCTGAAACAATCAGTCCTAAGTGAATAAACCGGATACAAATCTAAATGAGCTGCAGGAAAAGGATCATCGTTCACTGCAGGCCAGAGTGGGAAACGCATCTATAGGATTCTGTCCGCTCTTCCTCACTGAATTCCTTGGTCCACACATCTGGACATTTTCTTTTCGACAAGTTTTTTTTTATAAAGATTAAATAATATCCGATAAAGATTCTATGTCTTCTGATTGCAAATTTATTTTCAACAATAATTTACTTTGTTTCCATTTAATTCACTGATATCATTCCATTTCTTTATTCCTTTCTTTCCATGAACAGATGATGCAGTCGTGGGAGAATCCAAGCCCAAACAGAGAGACTCCTGAACTGCCTCTCTGCACCCTCACAATGACACAGTTCCTTTACCTTTTTAAAATGTTCCTTAAAACCCACCTCTTCATACAGGTTATTAGCACCTGACCTAGTATCATCTTCAGTGAATCAAAATCAACTCTGTTTAATTTGTCAGGAATAAAGGTCTTTTTAAGTGTGTTTGCGGATTGTGTTGTATTAAAGTGGACAATGATGATGCTATTTTGTTGAGTATAGCTGTGTTGTGAGCAGGTGACTTGGATTTGATTCTTGGCAATCGTAAGTTGAGAGGTTTTTAAAATTGATCAATAGGAAAACCCAAAGACAAAAGGAATTTGATCAGTTTGAAAACACAAACATTTGACCTCACTCCTTCACCGAAACAGTCCTTCTAAAGCAAGCCGCCCAGAGTAGGGTCTGTCCCCAGTGAGAAAGAGGGAGTGTGAAAAACATCGAGAGAACTGGGCTCAACCTGAATGGTGAGTATCATCACTTTAATCTCGCCATGTCTTTCCTTAACTCCTGTTTGTACCTATCTGAATTTTCCTCCTCCAGTCTCACACTTTGTGGGCGGCACGGTTGCACAGTGGTTAGCACTGCTGCCTCACAGCGCCAGAGACCCGGGTTCAATTCCCGCCTCAGGCGACTGACTGTGTGTGGAGTTTGCACGTTCTCCCCGTGTCTGCGTGGGTTTCCTCCGGGTGCTCCGGTTTGAATTGGCCATGCTAAATTGCCCGTAGTGTTAGGGGTAAATGTAAGGGTATGGGTGGGTTACGCTTTGGCGGGTCGGTGTGGACTTGTTGGGCCGAAGGGCCTGTTTCCACACTGTAATGTAATCTAAACTAATCTAATCTTAACTTCGGTGTCATGATGTCTCAAACGTTAGCACTGCTTCCGCACAGCACCAGGGACCTGGGTTTAATTCCATCCTCGGGTGACTGTGTGGTAGTTACACATTCAGCCCGTGTGGGTTTCCTTTGGGTGCTCTGGTTTCCTCCCACAGTCCAAAGATGTGCAGGTTAGGTGAATTGACCGTGCTAAATTATGCCATAGTGTTTAGGGATGTGTCGGTTAGGTGTACTAAATAGGAGAATGGTTCTGGGTGGGATACTCTTCAGAGGGTCGGTATGGACTTGTTGGGTCAAACGGCCGTTTCCACACTGTGTGGGTTTTATGATTCCCCATCTTTCTCTCTCTTACTGACAGTCTCTCTATTTTGTCTTTTTCTCTCTTACCTCTTCATTCCACCTTCAACTATATTCTTTCACATTCTCTTTCTTTTTCTCACTTTTTCTCTCTCTCTTTGTCTCCATCTGTTTCTTTTATTCATTCACAGGATGAGGGCATAGCTGTCTTGGCCAGCATTTATTGTCCATCTCTAATTACCCAGAGAGCAGTTAAGAATTGTCCACATTGCTTTCAGTCTGGAGTGACATGTTGGCCAGACCAGGTACGGACAGCAGGTTCCTTCCGTAAAGAACAACAATTGTCAATGGATTCATGGTCATTAATAAACTCCGATTCCTGATTTTTAAAAGTTAAAGTTTGTTATGCAGTTGTAGATGTTTACCGAACCTTTAAGGGAGCTAAAATTACTGCTGGCGCGAAGTGTTCTGAATGATTGTAAATTGAAACAGTGGATTGAACCAGATAGCTGCAGATGTGTTGCCTTTGTACACAGCAAATTCAAACGTGGCCAATCAATTTAAATTATGCCCCAAGTTATCAAAATCCAATCATTTTTATAAAAAGAAAATGCTTTGACAGCACTAAACCAATTAAATATTCCGATGCTTCGAGAGTATAAGTGTCAGACATTTCGAACCGTTATCCTGAGCAGCAAAGAGCACTAACAAACAACAGAACAATACAGACTGCTCGCACACCTGCTCTCTGAAAAGTCCCTTTATCTATGAAAGACCTTAAAGTAGAATCCCAAAGAAGAAATGAAAACAAAATGCAGAGAAGAACCAAATGTTGCTTGGTTTTGAAATAAGAAGTATTTTTCTAAATCTTAATTGGGTGTTTTTTTATCAGACCAGTATTGTAGAGTTGGGAGGTAAAAGATAGGTTTAAGAAACATTAGAGTTTCTGACTAATGTTCTTGTTTGGACAAAAAAGAAAAAATTATTAATTTTTACTGTAAATAGTGAAATCTGGGATAATTCTTTGACGCTCAAAATTAAACAGGTTATGGTGTAAAGTGAACTTTTTCTTTGTGTCGGGTTTAAATTAGCACACGGGTTTACTTCATGTCATAAGATTTTGGGGGCTCGTTGTCATGATTTGAACAGTTTGGGTCTTGGATATATGGTTTCAATAGGTTTAGATAGATGTTGTCTGAGATTTGGACAGATTTGATTAGATTTACGGTGCGAAAAATGCCCAGTTGGTTTAAATGCTTTGAGATTAGTGTGCTAGGTCTTTAAATAAAATGTTACTATTCAAATAAAACATAGGTAAGACAGATTGCTTAATTTCGGTTACACTGTGTCAAACCAAGTTCCACCATCTGTCATGGCAGTGAAGCTCAACGCAGACTGGAGGAACAGCATCTCATCATCTGACTGGGCACGTTACAGCCTGCCTATCTCAACACTGAATTCAACAACTTCAGATAATTATCCCATCTCGACCCCTCCGATTTCATTCTGATCCGTAACTTTATTTCATTTATTTTATCCCTTTTTAAAAAAATTTTTCACTGTTCTGTACCTCTTATTTCTTGATTGTCTCTCTTTCTCTTGCTCCTCACTCTCTCATCACCTTTTTCCTCTTCTCTTCCCCTTTTGCTCCCATGTTTTCCTTTTTGTCTCTGCTTCACCCATTCCCCCCCATCCCGATTTATTTTGTCACATAGCACTGGCTTCAGCCTTGGTCATTCACAGCTCCTAATCAACCTATCATCTCTCTATGCACTGTCATTGTCATCTTTTTATTGCTACCTTTGATTCTGGAGCCATGACTCACCTTCCCTCAGCCTGGTATAAATACCTCCCGACTTCTCCCTTTTTTTAGTTTTGACAAAGGGTCAGTGAGACTTGAAACGTCAGCTCTTTTCTCTCCTTACAGATGCTGCCAGACCTGCTGACATTTTCCAGCATTTTCTCTTTGGGTTTCTGTCCATATTACTGTCTTTTGGTCCTGAATCTGTCCGTTCCCATTTTGCGGTCTCCTAAATTTAGCACCTTTGTCCATCTCCATGGCCCCTGTCTAATTGTCCTGCCCTGTGTAGCTTCATCTCCACTGAACTGCACCCCCCCGGTAATTTCTACATTAGACACCCACTGCATGTAAAGGCCCCTCTGTATCTCTGTCCATCCACAATATCCTTGCCCCACGCCATGTCCCAGCCCTTGGGATCAAGGGTAAAGTGAGCATGTGCAGAGACGAACCCACCTTTCGACTGCCTATGTTATATTATAGTGTCATAAAGTCATAAAGCCTGGAAACAAAACCTTCGCTCCTACCAGTCTATGCCAACTATAATCCCAAACTAAACTCGTCCTACCCTCCAAACTGTACCTATTCATGAACTTATCCAAATGGTTTTTAAATGCTAAAACTCACAAGACACCAAGTTATTATCCCACAGGCTTATTTGCAGTTACAACTTTTGGAACACTGTTCCTTCAGGATCATAGGACACAGAATTTATAGCAATTGATCATAGTGTCAGACAACTAATGGATATATTGAACAAACCGAGATTGCTGTTTTTAACGTTGTAACTGTACCTGCATCCACCACTTTTCCGGGCAGTTCATTCCGTACACAAACCATTCGCTGTGTTAATAAAATTGCCCATCATGTCCCTTTTACGTCTTTCTCCACTCACCTTAAAACTATAACCTCAATCTTTGAACTCCCCCAACATAGGTAAAAGATCCTTGTCATTTACCTTGTCTGTGCCCCTCATGGTTGTATGAACCTCAATAAGATCACCCTTCCATCCCCAATGCTCCAGTGAGAAAAGTCCTAGCCTTTCCAGTCTGAAGCCCTACATTCCCAGCAACATTTTCTGAAACCATTTGCAGTTTAATAATATCCTACCTAGAACAGGGTGGCCATAAATGGACACATTAATCCAAAAGACGCCTCACCAACATCCTGTACAACCTCAGTACAGCATCTCCCAAGTGCTATACTCAAAGGTCTGAGCAATGAAAGAAAGTATGCAAGATGCCTTCTTAATCATGACCTGTGATGCAAATTTCAAAGAATTATGCATCTGAACTCTGAAGTCTCTCTTCTTTTTATTTCAAAAATAAACTTTATTCATAAAATAATTTGATGATCTGTACAGTTGGTCATGCCATACATGTGCAAACATTTGCATATAGAGAACAGAATTTATCATTTGTCCATACAGGTCTGTATATTTATCAATCATATATCCATATATTTAGCTGAAGCTAAAGATGTTACACGGTGGTCTTTCCCCACTGTGCTTTGGCGGCAGCTGCCCTGAGCTTCAGCGCATTGCTCAACATGTAGTCCTGGACCTTGAAATGTGCCAGTCTGCAACACTCAGTCAGGGACAACTCCTTCAGCTGGAAGATGCACAGGTTTCGGACCGCCCAGAGAGCGTCCTTCACCGTGTTGATGCTCCTCACGCACAGTTGATGTTTGCCTCGGTGTGCGTCCCGGGGAACAGACCATACAGCACGGAATCCTGCGTCACGGCGCTGTTCAGGACGAACCTCGACAAACACCACTGCATTCCTCTCCAGACTTCTTCTGCATAAGCACATTCCAGAAGGAGGTGTGTGACAGTCTCGTCGCCCCCGCAGCCGCTCCGAGGGCAGCATGCGGTGCGGCTGAGAGTCTGGACGTGCATGAAGGATCTCACAGGCAGAGCCCTTCTCACCACCAGCCAAGCCATGTCTTGGTGCTTGTTGGAAAGTTCTGGCGATGAGGCATTCTGCCAAATGACTTTGACAGTCTGCTCAGGGAACCGCTCGAGAGGATCTGCCCTCTCCTTTTCCTGAAGGGTCTCAAGGACACTACGTGGTGATCACTTCCTGATGGACTTGTGGTCAAAGGTGTTTTTCTTCATAAACTTCTCCACGAAGGACAGGTGATAAGGAGTGGCCCAACTACTCGGAGCGTTCCGTGGCAGCGGTGCTCGGACAACACCGGGGACAGGTAGAACCTCAGTACATAGTTACACTCAGTATTTGTATACCGGGGATCCACGCACAGCTTGATGCAGTCACACACAAGGGTGGCCATCAGGGGGAGGGTGGCATTGGATGTATTCCCCCCCCCCCGTTGTCCAGATCTTTATACATCGAGTCCCTTCGGCTCTGGTCTATCTTTGATCTCCATATAAATTGGAAGATGTCCCGGGTGACTGCAGTGGCACAGGTTCTGGGAATAGGCCAGACCTGTGCCACATATAACAGCAATGACAGTGCCTCACACCTGATGACCAGGTTTTTTTCCCGCGATGGAGAGCGACCACAGCTTCCATCTGCCCAGTTTCTGCCTCACTTTGCTGATACGCTCCTCCCAAGACTTGGCACACGCCCCAGCTCACCCGAACCAAATACTCAGCACCTTCAGGTGGTCGGTCCTGACTGTGAAGGGGATCGAGGATTGGTCGGCCCAGTTCCCAAAGTGCATGGCCTCGATTTTGCCTCGATTTACCTTGGCCCCCGAGGCCCGTTCGAACTGGTCACATATGCACATGAGTCTGTGCACGAACAGCGGATCCGAGCAGAAAATGGCGGCGTCATCCATGTACAGGGAGGCCTTAACCTGCAGGCCCCCGCTGCCAGGAATAGTCACCTCTCTCAGGCTCGCATCCTTCCTGATGGACTTAGCAAATGGCTCTATGCAGCATACAAACAAGGCAGGAGACAGCGGGCAGCCCTGCCTGACTCCAGATCTGACTGGGAAGCTATCTGATTCCCACACATTGATTGAGACTGCACTGACAATGTTGGTGTAGAGCAGTCTGATCCAATTGCAGATTCCCTCCGCAAAGCCCATTTTGCAGAGAACATCTCTCATATACGTATGTGATATCCTGTAAAAGGCTTTCTCCTGGTCCAGGCTGAAGGTCTCTCTGTTATACAACAATACACAAGTGCATTACCATTAATTGTATAAATCCTGTCCTTCCTTGTGTCTAAAATGCAACACCTCACTTTTAACCAATTTAAACTCATTCTGCCACTCTTTAGCCCATTGACCCAATTGATAAAGATCTCTTTGTAATCTTTGGGAACATTCTTCACTAATGCCAAACAATTTTGGCCTTAACTGCAAACTTACTAACCATGCTTCAGATGTTCTTATCCAAATCATTTATGTAAATGACAAATGAAAGTGGATCTCGTACCGATCCTTGTTGAACACCACTGGTCACAGACCTCCAGTACCAAAATCAACAATTTGACTCCGACATAAAGCCAATGTTGTGTCCAACCGGCAAGCTCACCCTGAATCCCTAACTTCCCTCGTTGGTCTACCATGCCCGAGTCATAGGGTCATAGAGTAGTACAGCACAGAAACATCCATGCCGACCAGGTATCCCAAATCAATCCAGTGCCATTTACCAACATTTGACCCATATCCCTCCAAGCCCTTTCCATTCATATACCGATCCAGATACCACATTGCATTCAAGGTCGTCAGTTACAGGCTCTGTCTTTTATTTCAAATGACCACTTCCTAAACCTTCAGGATCCTTTCTGCATTGCAGTCTCTGTCAAACCCATCAGGTTTGACACTCCCTACATTTCCATCCAATTCCTTTACCTAGCTTTTCTGCTTCCAACTTTACTCTTCAGTGAAAAACAACTCCTCACCTCTCTTAAAAAACATCAACCCTGACTTTCAATGCAGCATCTATTAATTCGGGACTCACACAAAAGTATTTTTTCATGTCTACCTTTCAAGACCATTCAAGATCCTATAAACTCCAGTGTAAACAGGTCCAGCCTGTCCAGTCTTTCCTCATAAGGCAACCCATTCATTCCAGCTTATCAGCCGAGTAAAACTCCCCCGAAAGACCAACTGAACTGAAAAATAACATTATTACGTTTATGTTCAATTATTTCTGTAATAAAGGAGAGCATTCCATTAGCCCTCTTAATCATTTGCTGCAGCTGTTGTTCATGATTTGAGATTGATGCCCTTGGTGCCTTAGATTTCTCTAAACCGTGGGATTCTGTCGTTTTTCGCCATTTAAGAAAATAATACTTTGCTTTTTATTCTTTTTATCAAAGTGAACAACTTCACATTTCTAACATTATACTCCATCTGCCAGTCACTTTATCTATCCATATCTGGCTGCATACTTTGGATATCATATTAACAATAAACTTTCCTAACTATGTAATCTGTGTCATCTATAAACTTAGTTGTCGTGCATTTTTTTTTGTCTCAACGAAATCAGTACTACTTATTGGGATTGTATTATACACCTCCTAATAGTCAGAGAGAAATTTAGAAACAAATTTGTAAAGAGACCTCAGTTAACGGAAGAATAATAGGGTGGTTCTGGGAGGGGATTTTAACTTTCCAAGCATAGACTGGGACTGCCATGGTGTTAAGGGTTTAGATGGAGAGGAATTGTTAAGTGTGTACAAGAAATGTTTTTGATTCAGTATGTGGATGTACCTCCTAGAGAAGGTGCAAAACTTGATCTACTCTTGGGATATAAGGCAGGGCAGGTGACTGAGGTGTCAGTGAGAGAGCACTTTGGGGCAGCAACCATAATTCTATTAGATTTAAAATAGTGATGGAAAAGTTGAAGTTCTAAATTGGAGAAAGGCCAATGTTGATGGTATTAGGAAAGAACTTTTGAAAGCTGATTGGGAGCAGATATTCACAGGTAAAGGGATGGCTGGAAAATGGGAAGCCTTCAGAAACTAGATAACGAGAATCCAGAGAAAGTATATTACTGTTCGGGTGAAGGGAAAGGCTGGTAGGTATCGGAAATGCTGGATGACTAAAGAAATTGAAGGTTTATATAAGAAAAAGAAGGAACCTTATGTAAGGTATAGACAGGATAGATCGAGTGAATCCTTAGAAAAGTATAAAGGCAGGAGGAGTATACAAAAGTGGGAAATCAGGAGGGCAAAAGGGGACATGAGATAGCTTTGGCAAATAGAATTAAGTAGAATCCAAAGGGTTTTTACAAATACATTAAGGAGAAAAGGGTAACTAGGGAGAGAATAGGCCCCTCAAAGACCAGGTAAAAACAATGACTGCAGATGCTGGAAACCAGATTCTAGATCAGTGGTGCTGGAAGAGCACAGCAATTCAGGCAGCATCCGAGGACAGGCAAAATCGACGTTTCGGGCAAAAGCCCTTCATCAGGAATAAAGGCAGAGAGCCTGAAGCATGGAGAGATAAGCTAGAG
This sequence comes from Chiloscyllium plagiosum, assembly GCF_037043375.1. Lineage (NCBI taxonomy): Eukaryota > Metazoa > Chordata > Chondrichthyes > Orectolobiformes > Hemiscylliidae > Chiloscyllium > Chiloscyllium plagiosum. Next base: position 29,988,432 of record NW_028270178.1, on the reverse strand, counting down.
GAGGGTGGGGGTGGGGAGAGAGTAGCATAGAGTACAATAGGTAGGTGGGGAAGGAGATGAAGGTGATAGGTCAGGGAAGAGAGGGTGGAGTGGATAGGTGGAAAAGGAGCTGGGCAGGTCGGACAAGTCCGGACAGGTCGAGTTACTGGAGGTTAGAAACTAGGATGAGGTGGGGGAAGGGGAAATGAGGAAACTGTTGAAATCCACATTGATGCTGCCTGAATTGCTGTGCTCTTCCAGCACCACTGATCTAGACATCAATGTGGATTTCAACAGTTTCCTCATTTCCCCTTCCCCCACCTCATCCTAGTTTCTAACCTCCAGTAACTCGACCTGTCCGGACTTGTCCGACCTGCCCAGCTCCTTTTCCACCTATCCACTCCACCCTCTCTTCCCTGACCTATCACCTTCATCTCCTTCCCCACCTACCTATTGTACTCTATGCTACTCTCTCCCCACCCCCACCCTCCTCTAGCTTATCTCTCCATGCTTCAGGCTCTCTGCCTTTATTCCTGAAGGGCTTTTGCCCGAAACGTCGATTTTGCCTGTCCTCGGATGCTGCCTGAATTGCTGTGCTCTTCCAGCACCACTGACCCTCAAAGACCAGTAGGGCGGCCTTTGTGTGGAGCTGCAGAAAATGGGGGCGATATTAAACGAGTATTTTGCATCAGTATTTACTGTGGAAAAGGATATGGAAGACATAGACTGTAGGGAAATAGATAGTGACACCATGCAAAATGCACAAATAACAGAGGAGGAAGTGTTGGATGTCTTGAAACGCATAAAGGTGGAGAAATCCCCAGGACCTGATCAGGTGTACCCTAGAACTCTGTGGGAAGCTAGAGAAGTGATTGCTGGGCCTCCTGCTGAGATATTTGTATCATCGATAGTCACAGGTGAGATGCAGGAAGACTGGAGGTTGGCTAACGTGGTGCCACTGTTTAAGAAGAGTGGTTAGGACAAGCCAGGGAACTATAGACCAATGAAACTGAACTGGTTGGTAGGCACGTTGTTGGAGGGAATGCTGAGGGACAGGATGTACATGTATTTGGAAAGGCAAGGACTGATTAGGAATAATCAACATGGCTTTGTGCATGAGAAATCATGTCTCACAAACTTGAGTGAGTTTTTGAGGAAGTAACAAAGAGGATTGATGAGGGCAGAGCAGTAGATGTGATCCATATGGACTTCAGTAAGTCGTTTGGCAAGGTTCCCCATGGGAGACTGATTAGCAAGGGGAGATCTCACGGAATACAGGGAGAACTAGCCATTTGGATACAGAACTGGCTCAAAGGTAGAAGATAGAGGGTGGTGGTGGAGGGTTGTTTTTCAGATTGGAGGCCTGTGACCAGTGGAGTGTCACAAGGATCGGTGCTGGATCCTCTACTTTTTTGTCATTTATATAAATGATATGGATCTGAGCATTATAGTTACAGTTAGTAAGTTTGCAAATGACACCAAAATTGGAGGTGTAATGGACAGCGAAGAGGGTTACCTCAGATTACAACAGTATATTGAACAGGTGGGCAGAGAAGTGGCAGATGGAGTTTAATTCAGATAAATGTGAAGTGCTGCATTTTGGGAAAGCAAATCTTAGCAGGACGTACACACTTAATGGTAAGGTCATAGGTAGTGTTGCTGAACAAAGAGACCTTGGAGTGCAGGTTCATAGCTCCTTGGACATAGATTTAGCGTGAGAGGGGAAAGATATAAAAGAGACCTACGGGGCAACTTTTTCACACAGAGAGTGGTATGTGTATGGAATGAGCTGGCAGAGCAAATGGTAGAGGCTGGTACAATTGCAACATTTAAGAGGCATTTGGAAGGGTATATGAATAGGAAGTGTTTAGAGGGATATGGGCCAGTTGCTGGCAGGTGGGACTAGATTGGGTTGGGATATCTGTTCGGCATGGACGGGTTCGACCGAAGGGTCTGTTTCCATGCTGTACATCTCTATGACTCTATGACAAATTGTAAAACAGTTGAGGGCTCAAGCAGTGACACCTGTGGGACCCCACTTGTCACATCCCGCCAGGCTGAAAAAAACACATTTGTGCATACTCTATGTTTTCTCTCTGGCCGCCAACCTTATCTCTATACTCTCATGTTACCCCTTACACGGCGACCTCCTACTTTGTGCAATAACCATATGTATGAAACCTTGTCAAATGCCTTCTGAAAATCCAAGCACGTTACACCAAAGGGTTCCGTTGTTCACAGCATATGTTACTCTACCAAAGAATTTTAACAAATTTCATAAACACAATTTCCACTTTAAAAAGAGGACTTGCCTCTTTTATTTGGTGCCATAGTCGGCTTCTTATCAAGTTGACTAAACTACAGTTGTCTTATCTGTTGGGGGTAGTGGTTTTCCCAGATATTAGAAGATACCAATTAAATTCTCTTCTATCGTTTGTTCGTGATTGGGCCTGTAAAGACCCAACATCAATGTGGCTAGATATTGACACCTCCCTGTCAAAATGTACCCTCATCAGCCTTTTATTCGTGGATAAAATGAAGAAGGTCATGGAATTTTACCGTAATCTGATTGTTATTAATAATGTTAAGGCATGGAGGAGAATGCGGCAGAAGGAGGGTAATATGTACAAAATGTCATTTCTTACCCCTATAGTGGATATGCTGGGTTTTCAACAGGGGTTAATGGACCCTGGATTTAAGCTCTGGGAAGCTTGGGGACTCTCCTGTTTGGCTGATTTATTTGAAGGTGAAATAATAATATCGTTTGACCAAATAATTTGTAAACATGGTCAAGTAAGCAAAGAGCTTTTTCACTTTTTTCAGGTCAGGGATTTTATTCAGAAAGGAATCACGTTCTTGACCATCTGCTGCAGATCTATTATAAAGAAGAGGGAACTTTATGCTAAAAGTACTCTCTTTATTAGTACGCTTTACGCTGGGGAACGATCCTTCAGAAGATGATAAGCAGCTTTGCGAGGTTTGTGAGAGGGAATTAGGGGTTGAGTTTTCTATGGTAGCATGGGGGAATATTTGTGAGAATGCGAGCAGATCTTGACTTGTAATAGGACCCATGCCATGCAGTTAAAGGTTTTGCATAGGGTCTATTTGGCTCAAGACCGTCTCTCAAAGTTTGAGATGGGAGCATCCCCCTTTTGTCGGAAGTGTACTTTAAACATCGGTACTCTCACTCATTATTTATGGTGTGCCACAGGCTCCGTGCATATTGGAGATCTGTGGCAGAGGTCATAGAGAGTGTCTTGAGGGCTGAGGTTAAGATGGGCCCCTATTTCGCTTCTCATGGGACTACCCAGTATACTCTCTATGGATACTCATGGGGAAAAAGAAAACTTTCTAATCTCCTCACTTGGTGCGCTAGGAAAGATATTTTAATGTATTGGGTTTCAGAACTCCCCCCACCAGGTTTTTGAGTTCGCATAGGCTTATTATGGAACATATCCCTTGGACCTTTTCACCGGAAAACAGAATTTTTTTAATGAATATGGCACCCCTTTCTGGACTGCTCAGATGCAGATTTATCTGCCATTTTAACTTGGGTTTTGTATAGCCATGGCGTTCTGATTTTGTGTACTTGATGCCCTTGAAAGAAGACTCTGGAATATTTTGTGTGGTTGAGAGGCAATATTTTGTTGTGCTGAGCTGTTTTGCTTGTTTATTTATTCATTAACTACCTTTATTGATTTTTCGGTTTTGCACATGGGTATCGTTGTGTTTTGGTTATGTTGCTGTTGTGGGTTTTTGTTTCTCATTTTTCTGTTGTCATATGTATATAGAGTAATGTTTGCTGGTGTTGTCATTTATCTTTCTTTTTATGGTTTTGTAAGAAAAGGTTAATTAATATATCTGTTAAAAAAAGGACAACACAGATCAAAATTCAATGTATTGGCCTAATGAATGACAAACGTCTAGTAATAATTCCTGTCAACTATTGATATATTTTTAAGTATAAAAAGCTGGTCTTTCTCGGTTTAACATGGAAGAGAAATTGAAAACAACTTGTACCTCTCCCTGTCTCAAGTTTTAGCCAAACTGTTGCAGTTCCACTATCAATAAAAACTGATTTTTTTGAGTATTGTTGGCTTTTTTGCTCTCATAGGTCCCAGGTGTTTTAGCTAATTTTAATCCAGTTCGTCAGGTTTCCTATTTTTAGGCAGTAAGCTGCCCAATTACAATGGGCTGTTACTCCAATGTAGTCTAATCAGAAATTTCCTGTCATAGGGTGAAGAGTCAAAATAGTGCCATCAAGCTCCCTTGTGTTGAAAGTGCTCTGCTGACTTCCCAACACCCCTGCACAGCAGATGGTAGGGGGTGAAAACCCTCGAGGATCCAGAAAGGGAGAGAGGGAGAGAAACAGCTCACCGAACCATCCAAACTGACAGCACCATCAACGCAGAGCAACACACAAACACATATAACTACTCAATGCTGGTGTGAAAAGAGTTGTAATTGGATTAAGGTCTCTCATGTGTAACATAGTGGAGAAATGTCGTGCTCCCTCTGAACGTGGAAATGATTTGTCTTTGAACAGTATTCCTAACGTTAGGCACATTAAATATAATGTTTCTACTGCAACTGTATCCAGACACCTCGGAGTGAACCGTTTCATAAGTAGACAGCGTGAATTTTATTGCACTATCTACAACTTACAATGTATTCTGATGTTCTCTCACAAATTCAAAGTGAGAAAGAATTCAAAGGTAGAGGATATGCAATTAACACTGGGCATGTTCATCTCATTTTCCTCATATCTGAGGGACAACATCATAAGGGATTGGGCAAAACTCCTCTGTGAAAGGCATGCTTTGACGATGGAAACAAATGTGCAATGTGTGACATTAAAAGACTTTGAGGCTCCCACCACAATAAACTGCAGCCTGTGCAGTGACATGGGGAGTCCAACAGAGAGTGGCGTTGTACCACTGTAAACAGAAGATGGAGAGGAAGATAAGATTAGAGAGATAGATAGAGAGATAGAGAGATAGATATAGATAGATAGATAGGTAGATAGATAGACAGACAGACTGACAGGTTTCACTCCAAAACAATAGAGACCCCAATTGGGCAGAGACACAGACATACACAGAAACAGAGATACGTGGAGATATTCTCAGGCTGAAGTAAACCTCTGAGACAGGGATGTCCATCATGGGAGACAGTGAGTGTGAGAAACCATCGAGGGTGCTGGAACCAAACGGAATACTGAGTATAACTCCTTCAGTCTGTCCATGTGTAAACTTGTGTTTGTTTCCGTCTGACTGTTCCCCTTCTCTCTCTCTGTTCTTCTCTCATTCCCCTTGTCTCTCTCCCCCCCCCCACCTTTCTCCATCCCCACTCTTCATCTCTCTCTCCCTTACTCCATCTCTCTTTCTCCCTCGCCCTCCTTTTCTCCTCATCCTTTTCTCCATTTCAAATATGTAAGTGCCCACCATATTTTGTACCCCCTCAAACATATTTTATCCCTCATTTCACTCTGCTCCCAAACTTAGGCAGTTTCCACAAATAGTTTTCTCACCAAAGGTGCATCCCAAATATTTTGCTGACCCCAATACTGCACTGAGCCCCATTCTCTGGGGCAGAGGTAAATAAGTCTGTGTGGATTGACTGGCCTGTGACTGACAGCAAGATCCTCGTGCCAGAATTACCGAAGTTTTACATCACAGAGGGAGTTCCTTCAGCCCATTACGCCTGCACTACCCCAACATTCCTCCCATACTTAAATGGCCCATGTCCTGTCCAGCTCCTCAGGATTTGCCCAAATGGCATAATTGACTACCCTTCCTGTTGACACTGCTCCTCTGCTCTGTCTCATACCCTGCCTCTTGTGCTGCCCCTACTCCATCTGTCTCTCCTACCACAACACCTCCCTCTTCTCCACTAATCCCTCCAAACGCTTCCTGTTCATATACCCATCCAGATGACATTTAAATATTGCAATTGTGTTAGCCTCCACCACTTCCTCTGGCAGCTCATTCCATACTCTGAGTGGGAAAGTCACATCTTAGGTCTCTTTCATATATTTCCCCTCTCACCCTAAATCTATGCCCTCTCGTTCTGGACTCTCCCACCCCAGGGAAAAGGCTTTGTCTATTTATCCTATCCATGCCCTTCATGATTTTGTAAACCTTTATATGGTCACCACTCAGCCTCTGACGGTCCAGGTATAACAGTTCTAGCCTATTCAACCTCTCCCTATAGCTAAAATACTCCAACCCTGGCAACATCCTTGTAAATCCTTTCTGAAACCTGTTAAGTTTCATAACATCTTTCTGATACCTGTCAAGTTTCACAACTTCTTTCTGATAGTAAGGAGACGAGAATATACTTGCAATTTTCCAACAGTGGCCTAACCAATGTCCTGAAACATGAACTCCCAACTCCTGTACTCAGTACTCTGACTAAATGCCTTCTTCATTATCCTCTTGACTTGTGACTCCACTTTCAATGAGCTATGAACCTGCATTCCAAGGTCTCTTTGTTCAGCAACACTCCCTAGGACCTTACCATTAAGTGTATAAGTCCTGCTATGAATTGCTTTTCCTAAATACAGCACCTCATATTTCTCTAAATTAAACTCCATCTGCCACTTCTCAGCCCATTGGCCCATCTGATCAAGATCCTGTTATAATCTGAGGAAAACTTCTTCGCTGTCCACTACACCACCAATTTTGGTGTCATCAGCAAACTTACTAACTATACCTCTGATGCTCACGTCCGAATCATGTATATTAATGATGAAAAGTAGTGCACCCAGCATCGATCCTTTTGGCACTCCACTGGTCACAGGCCTCCAGTTTGAAAGACAACCCTCCACCACCACACTCTGTCTTCCAGGTTTGAGCCAGTTCTGTTTTCAAATGGCTAGTTCTCCCTGTATTCCATGAGATCCAACCTTGCTCACCAGTATCCCATGCGGAACCTTGTCAAATGCTCACTGGAATCCGAATATATCACATCTGCCACTCTGCCCTCATCAATCCACTTTGTTACTTCTTCAGAAAACTCCATCAATGTTGTGAAACACGATTTCCCATGCACAAAGCCATTCCTAATCTGTCCTTGCCTTCCCAAATACATGCACATCATGTCCCTCAGGATTCTCTCCAACAACTTGCCCACCATCGACGTCAGCCTCACTGGTCTATAATTCCCTGGCTTGTCCTTACCACCATTCTTAAATAGTGGCAAAGTGTTGGCCAACCTCCAGTCTCACCTGTGACTATTAATGATACAAATATCTCAGCAAGAGGCCCCACAACCACCACCTTAGATTCCCACAGAGTTCGAGGGTACACCTGTTCGGGTCCTGGGGATTTATCCATTTTTATGCGTTTCAAGACATCCAGCACTTCCTCCTCTGTAATATGGACATTTTTCAAGATGTCACCATCTATTTCTCTACATTTTCTATCTTTCATGTCCTTTTCCACAGTAAATACTGATGCAAAATACTCGTTTAGTATCTCCCCCCAACTCCCGCGGCTCCACACAAAGGTCGCCTTGCTGATCTTTGAGGAGCTCTCATCTCTCTCTCATTACCCTTTGTACTTGATGCATTTGTAATTTGGATTCTCGTTAACTCTATTTGCCAAAGTAATCTCATGTCTCCTTTTTGCCCTCCTGATTTCTCTCTTAAGAAAACTCCTACTGACTTTATAGACTTCTAAGGATTCACTCGATCTATCTGTCTATACCTTACATATGCTTCCTTCAAAGTTTGTGAGAAGATTTGTAGCTCGGGTGCTCGTTGCTGTGGTTCTGTTCGCCGAGCTGGAAGTTTTTGTTGCAAACGTTTCGTCTCCTGTCTAGGTGACATCCTCAGTGCTTGGGAGCCTCCTGTGAAGCGCTTCTGTGGTGTTTCCTCCGGCATTTATAGTGGCCTGCCCCTGCCGCTTCCGGTTGTCAGTTTCAGCTGTCCGCTGTAGTGGCCGGTATATTGGGTCCAGGTCGATGTGTTTGTTGATGGAGTTTGTGGATGAGTGCCAAAATCCCATGCAAGGACCGCACAAAACACTATATAGGACAAACAGGAAGACAGCTAACGATCCGCATCCACGAACATCAACTAGCCACGAAACGACACGACCAGCTATCCCTAGTAGCCACACACGTAGACGACAAGCAACATGAATTTGACTGGGACAACACTACCATTATAGGGCAAGCGAAACAAAGAACAGCCAGGGAATTCCTAGAAGCATGGCACTCATCCACAAACTCCATCAACAAACACATCGACCTGGACCCAATATACCGGCCACTACAGCGGACAGCTGAAACTGACAACCGGAAGCGGCAGGGACAGGCCACTATAAATGCCGGAGGAAACACCACAGAAGCGCTTCACAAGAGGCTCCCAAGCACTGAGGATGTCACCTAGACAGGGGACGAAACGTTTGCAACAAAAACTTCCAGCTCGACGAACAGAACCACAGCATATGCTTCCGTCTTTTTCTTAAGCCTCAATTTCTTTCGTCATCCAGCATTCCCTTTCCCTACCAGCCTTTCGTTTCACCCTAACAGGAATATATTTCTCTGGATTTTCATTATTGCATTTCTGAAGGCTTCCCATTTTCCAGCCTTCCCTTTACCTGCAAATATCTGTCCCCAATCAGCTTTTGAAACTTTTTCCTCATAGAGTGAAAATTGGCCTTTCTCCAATTTAGAACTTCAACTTTTAGTTCTAATCTATCCTTTCCCATTACTATTTTAAAACTAATAAAATTATGGTCGCTGGCCCCGAAGTGCTCCCCCATTGACACCTCAGTCATTTGCCCTGCCTTATTTCCCAAGAGTAGATCAAGGTTTGCACCTTCTCTAGTAGGTACATCAACATACTGAATCAGAAAATGTTCTTGTGCACATTTAACAAACTCCTCTCCATCTAAACCATTAACACTATGGCAGTCCCAGTCCATGTTTGGAAAGTGAAATCCCCTCCCAGAACCACTCTATTATTTTTCCGTTAACTGAGATCTCCTTACAACTTTGTTTTTCAATTTCCCTCTGACTATTAGGGGGTCAATAATACAAAACCAATAAGGTGATCATCCCTTTCATATTTCTCAGTTCCACCCAAATAACCTCCCTGTGTGTATTTCCGGCAATATCCTGCCTAAGTACAGTTGTAATGTGTCCCTTATCAAAAACGCCGCTCCCCCTCCTCTCGTCTCTCTTTCTGTCCTACCTGTAGCATTTGTATCCTGGAACATTAAGCTGCCAGTCCTGTCCATCCCTGAGTCACGTTTCTCTAATTGCTATAATATCCAAGTCTCATGTTCCTAACTATTCCCTGAGTTCATCTGCCTTCCCGGTTCGGCCTTTTGCATTGAAATAAATGCAGTTTAAGTTATCAGTCCGACCTTGTTCTCTGCTTTGTTCCTGTCTTTCCTGACTGTTTGATTTGCCCTTGTTCTCAACTGTACCAATCTCAGATTGACATCTTCCCTCACAAGCTCCCTGAGTCCCACCCACCACCTTACTAGTTTAAATCCTCTTGAGCAGCTCGAGCAAATCTCTCTGTCAGTGTATTAGTCCCCTTCCAATTTAGGTGCAATCCGTACAGATCACTTCGACCCCAAAAGAGATTCCAATGATCCAAAGATGTGAATCCTTCTCCCGAACACCAGCTCCTCTGCCATGTATTCATCTGCTCTATCTTGCTATTCCTGCCCTCACTAGCTCGTAGCACCAGGAGAAATCCAGATATTACTACTCTCGAGGACCTCCTTTTTTATTTCCTGCCTAACTCTCTGTAATTTCCCTTCAGAATCTCAACCTTTTGCCTTCATATGTCATTGGTTCCAATGTGTAAAATGATTTCCTGCTGGTCCCTCTCCTCCTTGAGAACATTCTACACCGTCTCGGAGACATCCTTGATCCTGGCACCAGGGAAGCAACACACCATTCTGATTTTTCGCTGCTGGCCACAGAAATGTCTGTCTGTATGTCAGACTAGTCCCCTAACACAATTGATCGCTTGGAACCTAACATATGTCTCATTACATAGAGCCAGTCTCAATACCAGAATCTTGGCTGTTCCTGTTACGTACCACTGAGTGTCCATCATCCCAGACATTTTCCAAAACAGCATACTTGTTTGAAATGAGGATAGCCACAGAAGACTCCTGCACTATCTGCCTCCTTCTCTTACTTTTCCTGGAGTCAACCCATTTGTGTGACTGAATCTGAGACTTCCTCCCTTCCTATAACTGCCATCCATCACATCCCCTTGCTCTTGTAAAGTCTTCATTGCCTCTACCTGCCTCTCCAACCAATCCATTCGATCGGATAGGATTCGCAACCAGCAGAAGGAAAGGTCAGTCAGAAGAAGGAAAGCGAGGAGGAATGGCTAGAAAGAGAGTCAGGAGATGTGAAAGGAGGTCATTTGAAGTTGGAGAACTCAATGTTGAGTCCTTAAGGCTGTGGGCGGAATATGAGATGTTGTGGTCTGATTCACTGTGGCAACAGAGGAGGGTCATGTCAAAGAGGGAATGGGAAGGGGAAATTGTAGTGAGCGGTGACTGGGAGGTCAGATCAGCCCTTGCGGGCCTGGCTGAGATGTTCAGTGAAACATGCCCTTAGTTTACTTTTGGTCTCACCAATGTAGAGAAGACTACATCAGGAGCACCAGATACAGTAAACTAGGTTGGACGAGAGGTAGGTGAACCTCTGTCTCAGGGAGGACCGTTCAGGGCCCTGGATAGAGATGAGGTGGGTGGTGTGCAGGCAGACTTTGCATCTCTTACTGTTGCAGGGGAACGTACCAGGGATTTGGGATGTTAGTGGGGAGAGTGGCAGAAACCAAGGACTGTCGAAGGGAATGGTCCTTGTGAAAGGCAGACAGAGGTGCGGAGTGGAAGATATTCTTGGTGGTGGGGTCTGGATGGAGTTGGTGGAAGTGTTTAAGGATGATGTATTGGATACAGTGAGTGATGAGGTGGAAGGTGAGGACAAGGGAGACCCTGTCTTTGTTGCTTTTTGTTTAGGGGAAAGTGTGTTTAGAGCAGTGGAGTGAGGAATTTTCCTGAACCCCTGCAACCGTAAAAGATGCTAAACCTGCCGGCACATTACCCCACTCCTCATCTCCATCCAGGGCCCCGAATAGTCCTTCCAGATGAGACAGAGGTTCATCTGCCTCTCTTCCAACCTAGTTTCCTGTATCCAGTGCTCCTGATATGATCTTCTCTGTATCAATGAGACCAAATGTAAACGAAAGGCACATTTCGCCGAGCCTCTCAGTCAGGCCAACAAGGACCAACTTAAACTCCCAATCAGTGCCCACTACAATTCGCCTTCCAATTTCATCTCCAGCTTGACCATCCTTGGCCTCGCCCATTGCCACAGCAGATCAGACTGCAAAGTGGAGGAACTGCATCTCATCTACCACCCGGGCAGCCAAACGCCAGGAGGACTTAACAGTGAGTTCTCTAATTTCAAATAACCTCCAAGCCCATCCCCCGATTCCCTTTCCAGCACCCTCCTCCTCTCTTCCATATCTCTGACCGAGCCTGCCTTCCAGCTACCGACTGGATTCATTCCTCCCATCGACCAAACAGGCCGTACCCTCCATCTGTGCTCACTACTTTCCCCATTCCGCCCGTCTTAACACCGTCCCTTTATCTGCAGCTCCCCTTCCCCAACACCCTGCCCCCATCCCTGAAGAAGGGTTATACCTGAAAAGCTGCCTTTTCCACCTCCTGATGCTGCCCGGCTTGCTGTGTCCTTCCAGCCTCCTGCCCAATTGCCATGGTTTCCAGCATCTGCAGTTTTTTTTCACTCTAACAAAGAAATAGCTCAGGCAAATCAAGTGAACTGTCAGATGAACAGACCAAGTCTGGAAGATTTTCTCCAGTGGAACAGTGGATCACAGAAGACCATAAACACCACAAGATGTAGTAGCAGAAGTAAGTTAAAAATCCCACAACACCAGGTTAGTCCAACACGTTTTATTGAAAGCAATAGCTTTCGGAGCACCACTCCTCCTTCATCAGGTGGTTGTGGTGGTCAAAAAGATTCCAATTAATCCTGTCGTGTGATTTTTAACTTTGTACAACCCAGTCCAACACCAGCAACTCTAAATCAGCAGAAGTAAGTGATTCAGTCACCAAGTCTCCTCCAGCATTCAATCAGATCATGACTGATGTGATCATTCTCAATCCATCTTTCCTGCTTTTAGGACGTACCCCCTCCCCTCTATTACTGAAGATAAACCTGTCCTTCAACTTGGAAGATCACATTCCCAGCTCTTATACACAATTGTGACCAACCGTGAGATCACTTGCTTGAAATAGTTAAAGTAAAATGTCCAGAGATTTTTCAGGACAGTAAGATCTTTGATTGTCTTCATAATAAGCATAAAATAAAACAAAGTTGGTAGCTTTGCCTAATTACTATCAGTGGATCTGAAACGTTACCTTTACTTTATCTCCACAGATGCTCCCAAATCCGCCGAGTTTCTCCAGCGATTCCTCCTTGCGTCACTGGGAGGGACCTCACGTCCTATTGGATGGGAACACGGGATTGACGGGTGTTCTGACCGATCCGAGCTGGACAGGAGCTGAGGCCCGCCCTAAGGGGGGGGAAGGACGCTCGCGGTGTCTCGAGGCCCGCGGCCGTTTAACGGACTCGGCGTGAACGAGCGGCGCGGCACCGAGTGTTGGCGCTGCTCACTGTTTATACCCGGAACCGAGAAATGGCCTGTGGTTTCGGCAAGAGCGGAGTGAGTGCTTTTTTTAATCTTTCCAGTGACGGTAAGAAAACAGGTTCGTTTTTAGTCAACAGACGCTTAGTGTGCAGACAGGCTGGAGGAGGTTACATCAAATATGTTATCGGGTGGAAGGAGTCAGTGAGGTCAAAATGCCAAAAATAATTAACATAACACGCAAACAGACCCTTCGGCCCAAAAAACAATAACAGAAAATGCTGCAAAATTTCAGCAAATCTGACATCCCCTGTGGAGAGAAATCAGAGTTAACGTGTCAGGTGCCGTGGCCGTTTCTCAGGATTGACCTTCACTCGTCCAGACCGGCAGAACATCCTGAACAAAGTTACTAACTTCCTATTGGTCGGCTCAAGAGAGATTGACAGCTTTGTTGTCCAATCAGAACGGGAAGAGGGAGCGAAGGCCCGCCGTGAAGGCTCAGGGATTCTTGGGGTGCGGCATTATCCAACTGTACGCGAGCTCGCGGGGAGGCGCGGCTTTAACCGACTGCACGCGAGTTCGCGGCGTTAACCGACAGTGCGCGAGCTCGCGGGGAGGCGCGGCGTTAACCGACAGTGCGCGAGCTCGCGGGGAGGCGCGGCGTTAACCGACTGCGCGCGAGCTCGCGGGGAGGGGCGGCGTTAACCGACTGTGCAGGAGCCCGCGGGGAGGTGGGGCGGTTTGCAGCTTGAACCTGCGCATGCGCGCTATTTAATGAGGGAGATAGTGGTGGGTTTTCGACTCGACTCGACTGGACTGGAGTGAGAGTTTAATTCTTTCATCCTTCCAGTAAGAAAACAACTTAGATATTCGTCTAATTGTGCAGACGTACTGGGGAGGAGGTCACATCAGACCGTGTCTATATCCCGAGGAAGGAGTGGAGCCAATGAGACCAAGTGACTAACAAAGAAATCAAACAGCACAGAATTTTAAAAAAAAATTTCAAAATATACTTTATTCATAGAAATAAATCTTTGGTACATGTACAATTGGTCATGCAGTTCATATATATCCATGGCATGTCTTAACATTACAGAGAACAGATTGAGTTAATCGAATTTACAGTTATCGTATTTACAGTTCTGTCTATTAACCATCCCTCTGACAGTGGGACTGTCAGAGGATCACGGCTCTCAATTAGCTGTAGCTGTGGGGCAGTGGGTACCCCTGGTTCTCACTGGGTGGGGGGTGGACTTCGGGGGTCCGTTGTTTCCTGGTTGGGTGGAAATACCCTCTTCTTCAGCTATGGCGCTCTGTCTCTTCTGGTGATGACCCTCCTTGCGCCCATCTTCACCATCCGAAGAGCTGGCCATACCTCCCTCGTGCAGCTGCCTTTGCTGGGAGGCTTTGGGGGCCTGGAAGGATTTTCTTTTCCTGTTTTTTTACAGGTATCCACTCCTCTGCCTTCTCGATTACCTCCTTTTCCATTGCTTCCATCTGCCCAGTGAGGGCTAGGATCAGCTACTGTGTCTCTCCGCTGGCTGCCATCTCCTCCACTCCAGCCTGTTCTTCTTTCTGGGTGTTACCACACTCCGTTTCCCTGCATCTGGGTGGACCTAGCTGGTCTTTGGGGGTCCACAGCTCACATTGCCACCTTTGGCCATCTGTGTGTAAATGCCGTTTCCCCCCCCCTGTCTGGGGCAGGTCTAGCACATGTGCCCCGCCTGTCCGCAGAGTTTGCATCTCCTTGCTTCCTGACAGTCGTTGGTCAGGTGACCCTCCAACTTGCCGTTTCTGCAGATGGTCACCTTGCAATCCGACGCCATGTGGCCTGACCTCCCGCAGGTTCAGCACAGTTTTGGCTGCCCTGCATATGTCAGGTAGCGTCTGCTCCATCCAATTGCAAAGCTGGAGGGTGGGTGGAGGATGTTCCCGTTGTCATCGACCCTCAGGGTTACCCTGACCTGCCGCTTGCTGGTCCAGATCCCGAAAGGGTCGACCACATCGGTGCTTTCTCCCTCTACTTGGACGTACCTTTCCAGGAAGGTCAGGGCATCAACTGCTGGAACATAGGGGTTGTACATATGGATTGTAACAACCCGACTCCTCTGTGCAGGAAACACACACACAATGGGATCGCCGACACAATGGACAACAGAAGCTCCCCTTCCTTCTCCTTGAATACCTTCAGGAGCTGCTTGCAATGCTTCACGTTCCTGAAGGTGACGTCGAAGTAGCCTGCCCCACGGAAATCCTGCAGGCAGTACCCATCCTTTTTTTATTTCAGAAATATACTTTATTCATAAAATGACTGGGATCTCTATACAATCGGTCCTGCCATTCTTGTGCTCACATTACATTGCTTTACATACAGACATCGAAATTTATTTTTCATACATACAAGTCTGTACATTTATTATCCAGCTCTTCTGAGAGGTCAGTGGAGCCCAAATGACTGGGTGGGCCCCCTTATCGTCTTAGGCAGGCAGATGTTAGACGTGGTCTTTCCCCACCGCGCCTTGGCGGCAACTACCCCAAGCTTCAACGCGTCCCTCAACACGTAGTTCTCGACCTTGGAATGTGCCACTCTGCAAAACTCAGTCGGGGTCAACTCCTTCAGCTGGAAGATCAACAGGTTTCGGACCAGCCCGAGAGCGTCCTTCACCGGGTTGATGATCCTCAGGCACCGTTGGTGTTCGTCTCGGTGTACGTCCCGGGGAATAGAGCATGGAGTCCCGCGTCATGGCGCTGCTTGGGACGAACCTCGACAAACACCACTGCATTCCTCTCCAGACTTCTTCTGCATAGGCACACTCCAGAAGGAGGTGAGTGACAGTTTCGTCGACCCCGCAGCTGCTCCGAGGGCAGCGTGCGGTGCAGCAGAGAGTCCGGGCGTGCATAAAGGATCTCACAGGCAGAGCCCTTCTCACCACCAGCCAAGCCATGTCTTGGTGCTTGTTGGAAAGTTCTGGCGATGAGGCATTCTACCAAATGACTTAGATAGTCTGCTCAGGGAATCGCTCGATAGGATCCTTCCTCTCCTTTTCCTGAAGGGTCTCAAGGACACTACGTGCTGACCACTTCCTGATGGACTTGTGGTCAAAGGTGTTTTTCTTCATAAACTTCTCCACAAAGGACAGGTGATACAGAACGGTCCATCTACTCGGAGCGTTCCACGACAGCGGGGCCAGGCCATCCTTCACAACACCGGGGACAGGTAGAACCTCAGTACATAGTGACACTTGATGTTTGCGTGCCGGGGATCCACACACAGCTTGATGCAGCCACTCACAAAGGTGGCCATCAGGGTGGGGGTGGCATTGGGTGTATTTGTTTTCCCCCATTGCCCAGATCTTTATACATTGTGTCTCTTCGGACCCGGTCCATCTTTGAAAATCATATAAATTGGAAGATGACTCGGGTGACTGCTGCGGCACAGGTTCTGGGAATAGGCCAGACCTGTGCCAGGTATAACAGCAATGACAGTGTCTCATACCTGATGACCAGGTTTTTTCCCGCGATGGAGAGCGACTGTAGCTTCCATCTGCCCAGTTTCTGCCTCACGTTGTGGACCCTGGACCGGAAGGTTGTTTTGGAGACCTCCAAGGCAAAGAGCGAGGCTTGCTGGCCCTTCACCATCGTTGAGGTCCTCCGTGACATCGACCCCCATCATCTGCAGCAGGAGCAGGTTCTGCATACTTTCTTGGAGCTGGGACAGTTTTCCCCGCCTCTCTCTCGCCTCCTGAACACCTTTTGAGGATGAAAAGCCTCTTGATGTTCCCTTTTACTGTTTCCCACCAGTCCGCGTGGACTCAAAGAGGGCCTTCACGGTTCTCCAACCTGCGTAGTCCCTCTTGAGCTGCTCAATGTTTCCCGGCGTAAACAGCTTTGTGTTCAGCTTCCACCTTCCCTTACCAGACCGCTGATCGTCGTGTAGGTGACAGTCGGCCAGCAGGAGGCAGTGGTCAGATGAGAACACCGGCTTAATGTCGGTGGATCTGACCGACAGCGTTCGGGACGCAAATAGGTAATCTATCCATGAGCGGATAGACCCGTCTGCCCATGACCAGGTGTATCTACGCTGCACTCCATCTGCAGGGGTGCTGAAGACGTCGTGCAGCTTGGCATCTTTTACCATGTCCATTAGCGCTCTGGACATGGCGTCCAGTTTACTGTCACCCCCCCGCCCCCCCCCCCCCCCTCCGCCAGATCGTCCATCTGCATCAATGATGCAGTTGAAGTCTCTGGCCAGAATGACCGGCCCGGATGTAGCCAGCAACAGTGGAAGCTGCTGCAGGACTGCCAACCATTCACTCTTACCCTCTGGGGCGTACACATTAATCAGTTTCAGGGGAGCATTCCTGTACATGATGTCATTGACGAGGAGGCACCCGCCCACCACCTCCTTAACCTCGGAGATGGTGAAGTTGCCTCCTCGCAACAGGATACCCAGGCCGGAGGCGCGGCTACCGTTGCCCCCCCCGACCAAACTGACGGCCCATGTGCCCACAAGATCGACCACCTCCTGTTGCTGCTGAGGTGCGGTATCCCACACTCCTGCAGAAACAGGACGTTGGCTTTAACATTGGTCAGGAAGGCCATCGTAGAAACACATTGCGTAGCTGATTTGATGCTATGCACATTGATGCTGGCAATTCTTATCCCCATTTTAACAGTTTACGAGGTTACCAGTGTCCATTTACTGCTGGTCTTGCCTCTCTGGGGTAGCTGTGTGCATCCCCGTGGTGACAGCAAACTGCTGGACCCTCCCAGGGCTGAGGTAGCTGTCCGGCTCCACGCTGGGGCCATTTCCCCGCTCTGGTGTCTTCAGGTCGGGCCGAGGGTCCGCACAGTCCAGTTCTCCATCTGACAGCGGGGCTATCATAGGACCGTTGCTCCCAGTTACCTGGAGCTGTGGGCCAGTGGGTACCTCTTGGTTCTCACCAGGTCGGGTGTGGTCTTTACCCATCCCCTCAGAGGGATCGTCTTTTCCTGCTTGGGCGGTGCTGCCCTCCTTTTTCCCCGCGGCGCTATGTCTCCTCTTCTGGTGACGACCTCCTTGCGCCTGACCTCACCATCGGAAGAGCTGGTGGTATCCTCGTCGTGTAGGTGTCGCTTCCCCCTTTGCTGAGTGGCTTTGGGGGCCTGGCGAGGTTTTCTCTTCCTGTATTTGACAGTAATCCAATCCTCTGCCTCCCTTGTTCCCTCCTCTTCCATTTCCACTGTCTGTCTTGAAAGAGCTTGGATCGGCTGCTGCATCTTCCCGCTGTCTGCCGTCTGCTCCGCTATAGCCTGCCCTTCTTCTGGGTGCCTCCAGACACCGTTCCCATGCTGTTTTGTGGTACCTTGCTGGTCTTAGGCAGTCCACGGCCCGTGTTTCCACCTCTGGCCATCTGTGCATAGGTGGCGGCACCTCGTCTTGGGCAGACCTTGTACATGTGGCCCGTCTCACCACACAGATTACAGTTTTTGGCCTCTTAACATTCCTTGGTCAGGTGGCATTCCTGCTTGCAGTTTCGATAGACGGTCACCTTACAATCTGCCACCATGTGGCCTGACCTTCCACAGGTTCGGCACACTTTCTGTTGCCCTGTGTATGTCAGGTAACCTCTGCTTCCTCCGATGGCAAAGCTGGAGGGTGGATGGAGGATGTTCCCACTGGCATCGACCCTCAGGGTTACCCTGACCTGTCCTTTGCTGGTCCAGATTCCAAAAGGATCGACCACATTGGTGCTTTCTCCCTCGACTTGGACGTATCCTCTCAGGAAGGTCAGGACATCCACTGCTGAGACATGGGGGTTGTTCATATGGATTGTTACAACCCGACTCCTCTGTGCAGGAAGCACACACAACGGGACCGCCGACAAGATGGAGAATATAGGTTCCCCTTACTTCTCCTTGAAGTCCTTCAGGAGCTGCTCACAATTCTTCACACTCCTGAAGGTGACGTCGAAATAGCCTGCCCCAGGGAATTTTTTTTATTTGAAAAATATACTTTATTCATAAAATATTTTGATGTTCTGTACAATTGGTCATGCCATACGTATATAAACATTCCATTTCTTTGCATACCGAGACATAGTAATCGTTCATATATACAGATATGTATGATTACTATCTACTTATTTAGCTGGGGGGTCAGCGGAGCCCCCTTACTGCGTCAGCCCCCTGTGCTTAGGCAGGCAGACGATACACGGTGGTCTTTCCTCACCGCGCCTTGGCGGCAGCTGCCCCAAGCTTCAGCGCGTCCCTCAACACGTTCTGGAACTTGGAATGCGCCAGACTGCAACACTCCATCGGGCTCAACTGCTTCAGCTGGAAGATCAACAGATTTCTGACCGCCCAGAGAGCATCCTTCACAGATGATCCTCCCGGCACAGTTGCTGTTCGTCTCTGTGTGCGTCCCGGGGAACAGGCTGAAGAGCACGGAGTCCCACGTCACGGCGCTGCTCGGGACGAAACTCTACAAACACCACTGCATTCCTCTCCAGACTTCCGCTGCATAAGGGATGAATGCAGATTTCTCCAGCTACTTCATTTCCCCTCCCCCCACCTTATCTCAGTCCCAACCCTCGGACTCAGCACCGCCTTCTTGACCTGCAATCTTCTTCCCGACCTCTCCGCCCTATCACCCTCACCTTAACCTCCTTCCACCTATCGCATTCCCAATGCCCCTCCCCCAAGTCCCTCCTCCCTATCTTTTATCTAAGCCTGCTTGGCACACCTTCCTCATTCCTGAGGAGTGGGGCTTATGCCCGAAAAGTCGATTCTCCTGCTCCTTGAATGCTGCCTGACCCGCTACGCTTTTCCAGCAACACATTTTTCATCTTCCTCTGCATAGGCACATTCCAGAAGGTGTGTGACAGTCTCACTCCCACCACAGCCACTTTGAGTGCAGCGTGCGGTGCAGCAGAGAGTCTGGGCATGCATAAAGGATCTCACAGACAGAGCCCTTCTCACCACCAGCCAAGCCATGTCTTGGTGCTTGTTGGAAAGTTCTGGCGATGAGGCATTCTGCCAAATGACTTTGACAGTCTGCTCAGGGAACCGCTCGATAGGATCCGCCCTCTCCTTTTCCAGAAGAGTCTCAAGGACATTATATGCTGACCACTTCCTAATGGACTTGTAGTCAAAGGTGTTTTTCTTCATAAATTTCTCCACGAAGGACAGGTGATAAGGAATGGCCCAACTACTCGGAGCGTTCCGCGGCAGCGAGGCCAGGCCCATCCTTCGCAACACAGGGGATAGGTAGTACATAACCCCAGTACATAATGAGACTTGGTGTTTGCGTACTGGGGATCCACGCACAGCTTGATGCAGCCACTCACAAAGGTGGCCACAGGGTGAGGGTGGCATTGGGCGTGTTTTTTCTCCCCATTGCCCAGGTCTTTGTACATTGTATCTCTTCGGACCCCGTCCACCTTTGATCTCCGCATGAAGTGGAAGATGGCCCGGGTGACTGCGGTGGCACAGGTTCTGGGAATAGGCCAGACGTGCCACATATAATGATACTGACAGAACCTCACACCTGATTAGCAGGTTTTTTTCCCACGATGGAGAGCGACCGTTGCTCCCATCTGCGTAGTTTCTGCCTCATTTTCCTGATCCGTTCCTCCCAGGTCTTGGCACACGCCCCAGCCCCAAAAACCAAATACCCAGCACCTTCAGGTGGTCTGTCCTGACAGTCAAGGGAATTGAGGATTGGTCTGCCCAGTTCACAAAGAGCATGGCCTCGCTCTTGCCTCGGTTTACCTTGGCCCCTGAGGCCCGTTCGAACTGGTCACATATGCACATGAGTCTGTGCACGGACAGCGGATCCGAGCAGAAAACAGCGACGTCGTCCATGTACAGGGAGGCCTT
Source organism: Chiloscyllium plagiosum (assembly GCF_037043375.1). Taxonomy (NCBI): domain Eukaryota; kingdom Metazoa; phylum Chordata; class Chondrichthyes; order Orectolobiformes; family Hemiscylliidae; genus Chiloscyllium; species Chiloscyllium plagiosum. The sequence continues at coordinate 29,967,935 of NW_028270178.1, read as the reverse complement.
AACCTGCAGTCTCCCGCTGCCAGGAATGTTCACCCCTCTCAGGCTCGCATCCTTCCTGATGGACTCGGCAAAAGGCTCTATGCAGCACACAAACAAGGCAGGAGAGAGAGAGGGCAGCCCTGCCTGACTCCAGATCTGACTGGGAAGCTATCTGATTCCCACACATTGATTGAGACTGCACTGACAATGTTGGTGGAGAGCAGTCTGATCCCATTGCAGATTTCCTCCCCAAAGCCCATTTTGGAGAGAACATCTCTCATATACGTGAGTGATATCCTGTCAAAGGCTTTCTCCCGGTCCAGGCTGATCAGGCAGGTATCCAACCCTCTATCCTGCACGCAGGCGATCGTATCCCTGAGGAGTGCGAGACTCTCAGCGATCTTCCTGCCTGGTACAGCATCGGTTTGGTTAGGGTGAATCACCAACCCCAGAGCAGACCTGACCCGGTTGGCGATTACCTTTGACAGAATTTTGTAATCCGCATTCAACAGTGAGATTGGTCTCCAATTTCTGAGTTCCTCACTCTCCCCCTTCCGCTTGTAGATGAGAGTGATGATGCCTTTCCTCATGGATTCACTCATGGTACCTGCCCGAAGCATACTGACATACACCTCCAGCAGGTGCTGGCCAATCAAGTCCCACAGAGCGGAATAGAGCTCGACCGGTACGCCGTCGCTTCTGGGAGTTTTATTCTTTTCGAAGGACTCGAGGGCCTTGGTCTGCTCGTCCAGAGACAGCGGCTGGTCCAGCCTCTCCTGTGTTCTGTCATCTAAGACCTCCGTGATAGAGGACAGGAACGACTGGGAGGCCAGGCTGTCAGTTGATTTCGCATCATACAGACTGGCATAGAAGGATTTGCTGATCCTCATCACATCAGCTGAGATGATGTTATCGAGCCATCATTTTCCTTCAGGCTGCTGAGCACCTTCTGGAAGAAGAAACGTGAGCACGTCTCGTCTTGCTTCACCGAGTGGACATTGGAATGGAAGATTATCTTGGAGGCCTCCGAGGCAAAGACCATGGCTTGCTGGCCTTTCACCTCCTTGAGGTCCTCCGTGACATTGACCCCCATCTTCTGCAGCAGGAGCAGGTTCTGCATATTTTTCCTGGAGCTGGGACAGTTTTCCCTGCCTCTCTCTAGCCTCCTGAACACCTTTCAGGATGAAGAACCTCTTGATGTTCCCTTTTACTGTTCCCCCCCCCCCCCCCCCCCCCCCCCACCTCCGAGACTTTTTTTATTTCAAAAATATACTTTATTCATAAAATATTTTGATCTGTACAATTGGTCGTGCCAGACATACATAAACATTCCATTTCTTTGCATACAGAAACAGAGTAATCATTCATATATACAGGTCTGTATGATTACTATCCACATATTGAGCTGGGGGGGTCAGCGGAGTCCCCTTACTGTGTCGGCCCCCTGTGCTTAGGTAGGCACTCATTACACGGTGGTCTTTCCTCACCGTGCCTTGGTGGCAGCTGCCCCAAGCTTCAGCGCGTCCCTCAACACGTAGTCCTGAATCTTGGAATGTGCCAGTCTGCAACACTCTGTCGGGGTGAATTCCTTCAGTTGGAAGATCAACAGGTTTTGGAGACTGCCGAGAGAGTATCCTTCAACAAGTTGATGATCCTTCAGGCACAGTTGATGTTCGTCTCGATGATCTCCCACGTCATGGCGCTGCTCGGGACGAACCTGGACAAACCGCACTGCATTCCTCCCCAGACTTCTTATGCATAGGCACATTCCAGAAGGAGGTGTGTGACTGTTTTGCACCCCCCCCCACCCGCCCACCGCAGTCGCTTCGAGGGCAGCGTGCGGGAGAGAGTCCGGGCGTGCATAAAGGATCTCACAGGCAGAGCCCTTCTCACCACCAGCCAAGCCGATCTCCAAATCATTAAACTCTGCCAACCCCGTCTGTTGAAATGAACAGAACCATGGTGGACCTGAAGTTCGATCGAGTGAATCAGCCACAAATGATTTGGCTTTGACTCCAAATATTCCAAGTGATATTTACTACCTTAGAATTGCAAATCAAGATTCATAGAGTCATGGAGTTGTACAGCGCGGAAATAGACTCTTTGTTTAAGTGGCTGGCATCCATCAGATAACTTTGATGAACCGAGTCCCACTTGCCAGCATTTGGCCAATAACCCTCTGAATCCTTCCCATTCATATACCCATCAAGATGCTTTTCAAATGTTGTAATTGTACCCTCCTCCACCACCTCCTCTGGCAACTCATTCCACACACATACCATTCTCTGCATGAAAAAAGGTTGCCCCTCAGGCCCCTTTTAAATCTATCCTCTCTCAAACTAAACTTGTGGCCTCTTCTTTTGGACTCCCCTACCTTGGGGAAAAATGCCCCGCATGATTTTATAAATGTCTCTAAGGTCACCCCTCAGCCTTCAACACCCCATCACCCCATACGGAACATTGTCACCCACCTTGCTGAAGTCCATGTAGACAACGTCTGTTACTCTGCTTCATCAATCCTCTTTGGCACCTCTTCAAAAACCTCAATCAAGTTAATAAGAGACCATTTCCCATACAAAAAGCCATGTTAACTATCCCTAATCTGTCCTTGCTTTTCCAAGTGCATGTAAATCCTGATCTTCAACATACCGTGCAGTAACTTACTTATCACTGACATCAGGTTCACCAGAACTATATTGCTGTTATGGTGCAGTCAGTACATTATTAAAACAAGTGGTTTAGCATGATCTTAGCAATCAGAATGCAAAGTCTAAAATGCAAAATAAATCATAGAACTTCCTCACCTGCTCTACTCCTCATAGTATTCATGAAAATTGTCCAATTCAGTTTGTGGTCAAGTCTTGCTTCCTTGATATTGAAAGCAGTGGATTAACGGAAATGTATCTGAATAGCAAGTGGGATCATTTGGATTCTTTCTTACTCGGGATGCTCACTGCCAGGCAGGGTTATGACTTTTCTACCCCTTGTCACTTTTCACCTCAACTTCTTTGAATGCTGTCACGGATTGCTTCAGTGTCTGAGTAGCTGGAAATTATGTTGCACGTAAAGCAACCGATTGGGTACACACACACTTCAGGTCTCATGGTAGATAGAAAATGATTGACCAAACCAAGCGCTGGCCGTGGTGAGGTCAAAGAGTCATAGAGATGTACAGCATGGAAACAGATCCTTCGGTCTAACCCATCGTGCTGACCAGACATCCCAACACAATCTAGTCCCACCTGCCAGCACCTGGCCCATATCCCTCCAAACCCTTCCTCTTCATATACTCATCCAAATACCTCTCAAATGTTGCAATTTTACCAACCTCCACACATTCTCTGGCAGCTCATTCCATGAACGTACCACCCTCTGCGTGAAAAGGTTGCCCCTTAGGATATGTTTATATCTTTCCCCTCTCACCCTAAACCGATGCCCTCTAGTTCTGGACTCCCCGACCCCAGGGAAAAGACTTTGTCCATTTATCCTATCCATGCCCCTCATAATTTTGTAAACTTCTATAAGGTCACCCCTCAGCCTCTGACGCTCCAGAGAAAACAGCTCCAGCCTGTTCAGCCTCTCCCTGTAGCTCAAATCCTCCAACCCTGGCAACATCCTTGTAAAACTTTTCTGAACCATTTCAAGTTTCGCAACATCTTTCCGATAGGAAGGAGACCAGAATTGCACACAATATTCCAACAGTGGCCTAACCAATGTCCTGTATAGCCACAACATGACCTCTCAATTCCTGTACTCAATACTCTGACCAGTAAAGGAAAGTATATCAAACGCCGCCTTCACTATCCTATCTACCTGCGACTCCACTTTCAATGAGCTATGAACGTGCACTCCAAGGTCTCTTTGTTCAGCAACAGTCCCTAGGACCTTACTATTAAGTGTATAAGTCTTGCTAAGATTTGCTTTCCCAAAATGCAGCACCTCGCATTTATCTGAATTAAACTCCATCTGCCACTTCTCAGCCCATTGTCACATCTGGTCCAGATCCTGTTGTAATCTGCGGTAACCCTCTTCGCTGTCCACTACACCTCCAATTTTGGTGTCATCTGCAAACTTACTAACTGTACCTCTTATGCTCATCCAAATGCCTCTCAAATGTTGCAATTTTACCAACCTGCACACATCCTCCGGCAGCTCATTCCATGAACGGACCACCCTCTGCGTGAAAAATCATTTATGTAAATGACAAAAAGTAGAGGGCACAGCACTGATCCTTGTGGCACTCCACTGGTCACAGGCCTCCAGTCTGAAAAACAATTATCCTCAACCTCCCTCTGTCTTCTATCTGGTGAGCCAGTTCTATATCCAAATGGCTAGTTCTCCCTGTATTCCATGAGATTTTAACCTTGCGAATCAGTCTCCCATGGGGAACCTTGTCGAACGCCTTACTGAAGTCCATATATATCACGTCTACTGCTCTGCCCTCATCAATCTTCTTTGTTACTTCTTCAAAAAACTCAATCAAGTTTGTGAGACATGATTTCCCACGCACAAAGTCATGTTGACTATCCCGAATCAGTCCTTGACTTTCCAAGTATATGTACATCCTGTCACTCAGGATTTCCTCCAACAACTTGCCCACCACCGAGGTCAGGCTCACCGGTCTATTGTTCCCTGGCTTGTCTTTACCACCCTTTTAAATAGTGGCACCACGTTTGCCACCTCCAGTCTTCCGACACCTCACCAGTGACTATCGATGATACAAATATCTCAGTAATCGGTCCAGCGATCACTTCTCTAGCTTCCCTCAGAGTTCTCGGGTACTCCTGATCAGATCCTGAGGATTTATCCACCTTTAACCGTTTCAAGATATCCAGCACTTTCTCCTCAGTAATCTGGACATTTTGCAAGATGTCACCATCTATTCCCTGCGATTTATATCTTCCATATCCTTTTTCACAGTAAATACTGATGCAAAATATTCATTTAGTATCTCCCCCATTTTCTGTGGCTCCACACCAAGGTCACCTTGCTGACCTTTGAGGGGCCCTATTCTCTCCCTAGTTACCCCTTTTCTTTAATATATTTGTAAAAATCCTTTGGATTCTCATTAATTAGATTTGCCAAAGCTATCTCATGTCCCCTTTTTGCCTTCCTGATTTCCTTCTTAAGTATGCTTCTACTTCGTTTATACTCTTATAAGGTTTCACACGATCTATCCTGTTTATGTTGGAGATGATTGTGATGCACCGTCATGGAAAAGTTGTACTGCTGAGATGATAGTCTTGTGGTCACCAGAAACATTTCCCTTTGTGATATGGATAACTCTAACCAGTGGAGAATGTATCCCTTGATTCCCATTGACTTCTGTCCCAGGCGCTCATTCAGCTATATTTGACCAAATGCTGCAAAGAGCTCTCACTCTCTCTCGTCTTTCCTGTTCAGTTTCTTTGTCCATGCTCTGGTGTAACAGTAGACTAGAGTAGAATAGAGTAACTTTTTCTTATTTGTCATTTCTACCATATGCAACTGATCCAGTAAAAACTAGATAGTGTTCCTCCAGTACAGAGGATGCTCCATGGACAGCACAAACTACAGACTTGTACATGGAATAAGAAATGCAAAACACAGGTTACAGTGTAACAAAAGAATGATGGATAATAGACACTTTTCTAGCAACAATATGTAAAAATTTCAGATTGGAAAGAGTCAAATCATTAAGAAGCCTGATGGCTTGGGGAAGGAAACTTGCACAGTCTGGCTGTGAGAGATCGTACGTCCTGGTATCTTCTGTCAGATGGCAAGTGGGAGAAGAGTTTGAGTGAGGGGTGTGTGGGGTCTTCCACAATGCTCTTAGCCTTTTGGATGCAGCGCGTGGTGTAAATGTCTGTAATGGAGGGAAGCGAGACCCCAATGATCAATTCAGACTGCATTGAGTTCTGGACCTCTGTGGATCCAGTGGACTCGAACTCAGAGTGTGTTTAGTCAGTTGTTGCAAATATTGATATTTTCCTCTTAACTCTCCCAATGTTGGAGCAAAACTGGAGCAGCAAAACTGGAGCAGCTTGATTAGCCTCAGGTCTGATTTTGCAGGACAAACAGTTCTTGATTTTCTGAAGCGTCTCTGACATTAACATCGGTTTTGAATTGATTTTATTGTCAAAACAATTCAAAAGTCACTTTACTGTTAGTGATGCTGTAGGAAATCAAGACACTCGGTTCACTGTGCCTACAAAATCATTCATTCCTGTTATGACTGAATACAGAAAGACAAACCCAAACAATGTAGTGCATGAAAGAGAGGAAAGGCAGACAGGCTCCCGAATCATTTTATATCGTTACGAGAGGAGCAGGACAACCGAAACAGGGAGGGACAGGAAAACGAGTGAATTCCCGATCAGATTTTTAAAATTAATTTGTACTATAGTTTACTGTTCTAATCTCAATTGTGTACAATAAACAAATATTATTTTCTGTAAAAGCCGACTCTCAGTTCTTTTACTAACTATAAAGATTTAAATACACTGTGTGGCAGGCACATCAATGGAGACATAGCTGAAAGGGGATCAGCACTGGGAGCTAAATATCCAGGGATATGCATCCTATCAAAAAGGCAGGTGGGCAGATGGAATTGGGTTGCCTTGTTAGTAAAAAATGAAATTAAGTCAATAGCGCTAATCAAAGTACAGTTGGATGATGTAGAATCTGTGTGGATAGGGTTGAGGAAACACAAAGGTTAAAAAAAGTCATAACGGGAGTTATCGACAGGCCTCCAAATAGTAATCAGGATTTGGGACATAAGATACAGCAAGAAATAGAAAAGGCATGTGAGAAAGGTAAGGTTACAGTGATCATAGGGGATTTCAATATGCAGATGGATTGGGGAAAAAACAGATGGTCATGGATTGCAAGAAAAGGAATTTGTGGAACGTGTACGGGATGGCTTTCTGGAGCCCACTAGGGGACAGTCAATACTGGAGTTAGTGTTGTGCAATGAGGCAGATTTGATAAGGGCACTTACGGTGAAGGGACTCTGAGGAGGCAGTGACCATAATATAATTGTATTTACTCTGCAGTATAAGAGGGAGAAGGAGGAATCAGATGTAACAGTATTACAGTTGAATAAAGACAACTACAGAGGCATGAGGGAGAAGCTGACCGGAATGATTGGGAGAGGAGCCTAACAGGACACACAGTGGAACAGCAATGGCAGGAGTTTCTGGGAGTCATTCGAGAAACACAGCAACCATTCATGCCAAGGAAAAAGAAGCGTACTGAAAGAAGGATGAGGCAACCTGGTTGACCAGGAAAGTCAGGGACAGTATAAAAGCAAAAGAGAAGACATAAAATGTGGCAAATGGTAATAGGAAGCCGGAGGATTGGGAAGCCTACATAGACCAACAGAGGGCAATGCAGAAAGAAATCAGGAGGACAGGAATAAATCTGAGGGTAAACTAGCCGTTAATATTGGGAAAGGTTGCAAGAGTTTCTTCAGATAGAAAAAGGGCAGGAGAGAGACATAAGTGGACACTGGTCCTCCAGCAAAATTATCTGGAGAAATTGTAGTGGGAAACAAGGAAATGGCAGCGGAACTGAATAAGTACTTTGTGTCAGTCTTCATGGGGAAGACACAAATCATATCCCAAAAATTCAAGAGAGTCAGGGGAGGAGATAAGTATAGTAGCCATCACCAAGGAGAAGGTGCTAGAAAAATGGAAAGGTCTGAAAGTGGATAAATCACCAGGACCAGAGGGCCTACAGACCAGAGTTCTCAAAGAGGAAGCTGAAGAGCTAATGGAGGTTTTAGCAATGATCTTTCAGGTATCACTGAACTCATGGCGGATCCCGAGGAACTGGAAAATTCCTTACTTTGAAGCAGTGAGAGAGTCTAGCAGGTGGTATATTATGAAAAGTTTCTGTATGTGAGAGAGTTATACAGAGTGAGAAGAGGAGAGGAGAGAGTATTAAGTATTTGTGTGTGAGCGATAGAGAGAAAGTGCAGCAGAGGGTACATTGATAAAGATTTGTGCGTATGAGTGCAGCACAGAGGGAATTAGTACAATGCCTGTGTGAGAGAGAGACAACACGATGCACGGTACATCGAGGGATGGGGAGACACAGTTAATTTAGGATTTGTGTGTTACGCAGAGAAAGTACAGCAGAGGGCAATTTATTAAAGATTTGTGTGAGTGAGACAGAGTGATACGGAGATAGCCCAGCAGGGGAGAGATAATGACATATTATTGTCTGAACGAATGTGTGATAGATAGAAAGTGAAGCAGAGAGGATATTATTAAACATTTGTGTGTGTGTGTGAGTGAGAGAGAGAGACAATACAATAGAGTGCAGAGGAGAGATGCACGTTATTCGAGATTTGTATGTCATCAGTTACAGGGAAGCTTTGACCTGCAGGCCCTTGCTGCCTGGAATAGTTCCCCTCTCAGACTCTCATCCTTCCTCAATGACTCAGCAAAAGGTTCCAGAGAACACGCAGACAAGGCAGGAGAGAGTGTGCCGCCCTGCCTGACTCTGGATCCATTGGGAAGCTTTCTGATTCCCACCCATTGATTTAGACCACGCTAAAGACGTTGGTGGAGAGCAGTCGGATCTAATTACAAATTCCCTCCACACAACCCATTTTGGAGACCACGCCCCACATTTAGGAGTGTGATATCCTGTCAAAGGACTTCCCCAGGCTCAGGCTGATGAGGCCATCCCTCGTGTCCCGTGTGTAGGTGATCATCTCCCTGGAATGGTCCTGCCTGGTACAGCACAGGTTTGGTTGGGGTGAATCACCAATCCAAGAGCAGTTTGCCAGTTGGTGATAATGTATGAACATTTCTCTTCTCGAAAAAAAGTTGCCCCCTATGTTCAATTTAAAACTTTCTCCTCTCACTGTGAGCAATGCCCCCAGTTTTGAAATCCCCCACCCTGGGGAAAAGACCCTAACCGATTGCCCTCATGATGTTACAATTCTCAAATGTTAATTTCTATTTTATATTGATCCTAAGGATAAGCTTGAACAAGGCTGTTGTAATTTTGTTCAAAAATAAAGGTATTGACACTGAACCATCAGGTAAAATCACCATTGTCCCACTCTCTCATGAGAGAGAGGGAGAGAGAGATGACTGGTGGTGGTGGACTGAGGGGCCCCACGCTTCATGAGAGTGGGAGAGTTGAGAAGGAGAATCCTTGATGGCAACCTCAGCCAATGCAGGAATTAAGCCCACATTGTTGGCCTCATTTTTTTGTGCAAACCAGCCTCCACCCAACTGACAGAACCGGTCTCCAACAGTGAAAGAACTTGCCATGTTTCTGAGAATGGAAATTCTGAAGCCCTTTTGAGAATAATTTTCAGATTCGACGGAATTGATAATTGATCAGTTGTGACAGTGTGATAGATGGATGAAGCTTGTAACAGCTGATCTCACAAGAGTTAAATCTAAAGGGACCCCAATTAACAAGGAGTGAACCGTAACTCTGTCCATGGCCGTGTGGTTCATGGAGATGAACAGGCAGGGTCTGAGAAACATGTACTATAGAAGAGTTTTCAGCTCTGCAGTGTGATTGACAGAGACGCTGTGGGCTTCAGTATCAATCCTTTTCCAATCACTAATCCGAACAACCAGATTAAGTTAATGGCAAATTGCAATTTGGGGAAAATCTTGATGCATCCTTACAGAGCCATCTGTGATAGTGGGGAAATCAGGCAGAGAACATGTGCTCTGGCTTCCAGCCCATAACTGCCGAGTGCCAATTGGTCAGGCCGTTCATTTGGAGCCTGCTAATGGGCTGAGTCACTGAGCCCATTGAAGCAACGTTTTTCCAAATTACTCACATAGAACACAACAAATGCTTTCCCCTGCCCTGGAAGGAAATATTGGAACAGTCAGTCAGTGAAGATGTTCATCCCCAAACACAGCTGCTGTCCCACCCCCAGCCCTGCCGTCCTTTCCCCATCACCACCATCCACAATTGGTGCCAAGATTCTTTTGCTTATCAGGACACCAATGTTGATAATGATCCGTTGATGATGGTTTCTGGGAAATACAACACTCAGACACGAGAATCACTTGCACTCACTGCTGGTATGCCCTTCAGTTACTTTTGTTCAGACAGTTCCTTCAGAAATGTCACTATCTACATCTAGATAGGGACACTACCACTGGCCAACAAGTGCTCGGAGCAGATTTGCTCCTTATTAATTAACAAAATACTTGGTGTGAGTGGATGTTGCACAGAGCTCTGTGACTGCTCTCTGAACCGAGGCTGAGTTGGAGCCTCACTTTAAAATTGAAAGGCTGGAAGTTGAGAGGGGATTTGAGAAGGAGCTTTTCCCCCCAGAGGGTGGTGGAGAATCTGAAATGCACCGTCGGGGAAGGGTGGTTCAGATAAGAAACCTGGAAACCTTTAAAACGTTCGAGGATGAGTACTTGAAGTGTCATAACATTGAAAGCCTTGAGCCTAATGTGGGAAAGTAGGACGACTGTAAGTAGTCAGGTATTTTTGGCCGTCCAGGCTGGATGGGCCGAAGGATCATTTTCAGCCATGTCCCCTTCTATGTCCCAAGGGATTGAAATGTGAGGGCAGTACAGTGGGAGCGCCTCACTGCTGGAGGGTCAGCCCTGCGAATGATGGCCAGTCAGAGGGTCAGTACTGAGGGTGTGCTGCCCAGTCAGAGGGTTAGTACTGAGGGAGTGCTGCATTGTCAGAAGGTCAGTATTGAGGGAGTGCCACACCGGCAGAGGGTCAGTACTGTGGGACTGCTGCACAGTCAGAGGGTCAGTACAGAGGGAGTGCCACACTGTCAGAGGGTCAGTACTGAGGGACTGCTGCCCAGTCAGAGGGTCAGCACTGAGGGAGTGCTGCCCAGTCAGAGGGTCAGTACAGAGGGAGTGCCACACTGTCAGAGGGTCAGTACTGAGGGACTGCTGCCCAGTCAGAGGGTCAGCACTGAGGGAGTGCTGCACTGACAGAGGGTCAATACTGAGGGAGTGCTGCACTGACAGAGGGTCAGTATTGAGGGAGTGCCACACTGTCAGAGGGTCAGTACTGAGGGAGTGCTGCCCAGTCAGGGGGTCAGTACTGAGGGAGTGCTGCACTGTCGGAGGGTCAGTGCTGAGGGAGTGCTGCCCAATCAGAGGGTCCGTACTGAGGGAATGCTGCACTGTCAGAGGGTCTGTACTGAGGGGGTGCTGCACTGTCAGAGGGTCAGTACTGAGGGAGTGCTGCACAGTCAGAGTGTCAGTGCTGCGGGAATGCTGCCCAGTCAGAGGTTCATCACCGAGGAAGCACTATTCTTTTGGAGTTTTGCTAGATAAATCTTTCTGGGTGTTATTTGAATTATTGTGGCTTGTATGGTGAATAATAAAAAGAACATGATCGACCATTTTATGGGATGATGTTGTCACGACATTGATCATCTAACATCCCAATCTGAAAAGGTATGCCAAGTGCTGCCATTCGCAAAATGTTGTTGCCTTCTTCACCCATTGTGGCAAGTGTGCTCTCATTGAGTCTAAAGAACAGCAGAAACTGAGTCACATCTTCCAGATCAATGACAATAAAGGCATCAGTTCACCAACTGGATCCTGACCCACAGCCAATCCAAGACCCCTCAACCCAGAATCCTCAGGCAGGTCCCTCGACCCCAGCCAATCCTGAACCCGGGAGCCTCAGCTTACTGTCAATTCAGGTCCTGGGCCTCCTGACCCCTATCTAAATAGGAACCCCCTGGCGATCCTCCATCATTCTGGGCCCCCTGACCCTCCCCAGCCAATCAGGACCTCCAACAATCTTCCATCATTACGGGCTCACTGATTCTGAGCCAATCAGACTCCCACCCCCCCATGCCCCCACAAACCTCTGTCATTCTGGGCCCCCTGACCCCCAGCCAATCAGGAACAACCATTTCCTGGAGAAGGTCAATGTATCGGGAGCTCCTCTTCCCATCCTGTGCTGCCCAATGTTACACTGAAAACCAACATATTCAGCATTAACACTCCCTTGCTGAAAGTGAATAGGACCTACTGGCCCTTGCATTGACTGACCAACTTGAATTGCCAACTTTCCATTGCATACCCAGCTCACATGCCTGAGGGACCCAGTCAGAAGTCAGAACTAAACCTGAAATAACTCCATCGAGGCCGGAATTTGTCCCTAAGTCACTCTTTATTTAAACGAACATTCCTTAACTTTAGTACTGCCTCATTCAGAGACAGAGTGTCAATATCTCTGACACTTTCTATATCAGCTAGGGTTCCATGGTTGGACCAGATTAACCGCCCCAGTCAAGGACCTCATACTGTAAGGGGACCAGCTGGCTGGCATTGTTACTATGACGACGAATTCCCTGAAACGACGGACATATTAAAATTCAGAAATGTAAAAGTGGGTCTTGAGATCCAGTGGATCTGTCCTTCTTTCTAAGTCAGAAGTCGGGACGCAAGCTACAGAATAGTCCTGTGGCCTGTCTGAGCAGATTGATTCCTACAATATTGTTAAACATCAGCTTACACGAGCATCCCCTCCCTGGGAGCAAACACAGCATTGTGTGGTGGTGCAGTGAGCAAACTGACGAAAACACAAATCCCTTTACAGAGACAACTTTCAGCTACAAGTCATGAAGCTTCCACACTCTCTCACCTTTTGGGAAAATCCATTCAATATAAACAGAACTAATTGCAGTTTCTTGTCCTAAACACAGTCATCCTTTCTAAAAAAAATCTTCCTTGATCAACCTGCTTTTACACAGCTCTGTAGCAGGTGGGACTTGAACCTGGGTCATTACGTCTGGGGGGTGAGGGCGGGGAGCGGTTAGGGACACTGTCACTACAGCTCAAGGGGGTGTTTAGTTCCCCTTTTTCAATGTTACAGTGGACTGTTTACCCCTTGCAATTTGAATTCACAGAGAGTGGGATCACTTCAGGCTGAATTTTGTTCTCACTTCTCTCAAAGGTACCCTCACACTTCTGTCTTTAATTTTTCATTTTCAATCAAGAAGTGTGTGTTTCTCCTTCCCATACCCAGCAACCCATCAGATTTCACCTCTGCAGCCTCAGGCCCTCAAATAAACACTGGGTGCTGGAGAAACTCAACAGGTCTGGAAGCATCTGCAGAGAGCGCGAGCAGAGTTCAAATCCAGGTATGAGAGTGCTTCAGAGTAAATCCCAATCTTGTGGCACTGCAACATTGGAAATTGTTAGTGCCAACATCTCAATCAAAGTCTCAATCAATCATTGTCCTGCTTTTTGAATCACAGAGGTCTACACTGCAGAAAAAAGGCCCTTCAGCCCATTGATTCTGTGCCAGTCAAAAACAACCATCAAACCATGGTAACCTCATTTCTCAGGGCCTGACCAATAACCTTGTACGCCTGGGCATTGCAAGTGCACATCTGAATAGTTCTTCAACGTTTTGTATGTTTCTGCCTGTAACACCCTTATGGCAGAAAATTCCAGTTTCTCACCAACCTCTGGGTGAAAATCTTTTTCCTTCATTCCTGAAACCTTTGAGGATAGGAGTTGGGAAGTCATGTTGATGTTCTATATGATGCAGGTGGGGCCTGTTCCGGAATACTGTGTCTAGTTCTGATCTCCCTGTTATAGGAAGATATTGTTAAACTGGAAAGGGTTCTGAAAAGTTTTACAAGGATGTCGCTGGGACTAGAGGGTTTAAGTTATATGGAATGGCTGAATAAATTGGGCCTTGTTTTCGCTGGAGCGATGGAGGTTTAGAGGGGACCTTATAGAGTTTTATAAAATCATAAGAGGCATAGGTAAGGTGAATGTCAGATGTCTTTTCCATCGGGTGATGGATTTCAAGACGAGGGGCATATTTTAAAGTGAGAGGAGAAAGATGTAAAAGAGACATGAGGGACAGTTGTTTTGCACAGAGAATGGTTCATGAGTGGAATGAACCTCCAGAGGAATTAATGGATGTGGGTACAGTTCCCATGTTTAAAACATATTTGGATAAATGGGAAAAGGTTTGATATGGACGTGGAGCAGGCGGTGGAACGAGTTTCGTTTGGGATTATGGCTAGCATGGACTCATTGGGTCAAAGGCTCTGTTTCCATCCTGGATGACTTTATGACTCACATTCCCTTTAAACCTCCTAATCCCTTTCCTTCAATATCTGCACCTCCTTCCAGTCATTAACGGATCCTTCCATCAAGGGGAAAATTTAGATTAGATTCCCTACAGTGTGGAAACAGGCCCTTCAGCCCAAACCGACCCTCCAAAGAGTAACCCACCCAGACCATTTCCCTCTGACTAATGCACCTAACACTATGGGCAATTTAGCATGCCCAATTCACCGGACCTGCACATGTTTTGGACTGTGGGAGGAAACCCACACAGACACAGGGAGAATGCGCAAACTCCACACAGGCAGTCACCGGAAGCTGGAATTAAACCTGAGACCCTGGTGATGTGAGGCAGCAGTGCTAACCATTGAGCCACCGCGTGACCTTTTCCTTCCTGTCTACCTGAATAATGCCTCTCATTATTTTGTATATCTCAGCATTGTCATACAGTTATAGAGATGTACAGCACGGAATCAGACCCTTTAGTTCAACTGATGACCAGATATCCGAAATGAATCTAGTCCCATTTCCAGTACTTGGGCCATATCCCTCTAAACCCTTCCTATTCATTTATGCATCCATATGCCTTTTAAATGTTGTAATAGGACCAGCCTCCACCACTTCCTCCGGCAGTTCATTCCATACACGCACCACCCTCTGTGTGAAAACATTGCCCCTGAGATATTTATATCTTTTATATCTTTCCCCTCTAAACACTAAACCTATACCCTCTAGTTCTGGACTCCTCCACCCCCCAAAAATACCTTGTCTTATTTTCTATCCATGCCCCTCATGAATTTATAAACCTCTATATGGTCACTCCACAGCCTCCGATGCTCCAGGGAAAGCAGCCCCAACCCATTCAGCCTCTCCCTGTAGTTCAAACCCTCCAACCCTGGCAACATCCTTGTAAGTCTTTTCTGAACCCGTTCAAGTTTTACAACATCCTTTCAGTCGGAGGCAGAGTAGAATTGCAACACAATATTCTGACAGTGGCCTAACCAATGTCCTGTACAGCCACAACGTGACCTCCCAACTCCTATACTCAGTGTTCTGACCAATAAAGCATACCAAACACCTTCTTCAATATCCTACTTACCTGTGACTCCCCTCTCAATCTTCTGTGGTCTAAGGACAATGACCCAATCTTTTCAATCTCTCTTCATAACTGAAACTCTCCAGCTCAGGCAACATCCTTGCAAGTCTCTTGTACATCCTCTCCTGTTCTATCACATCCATCCTATAATGTGGATTCCAAAAATGCACATAACAAGCTCACTGTCCCCGAACCAATGTTTTATCCAGTTCCAATGTAACCTCCCAGCTCAAACTCTGTGCTCAACAAGTGAAGGCAATATTCCATCAGTTTACCACCTGACCTGGTGCTTAAGTGACCTGTGAACATGCGCATCAAAGTCCCTCTGATCTTCAGTGTTTCCCAGTGTCCCATAATTCTTCATGGATTCCCTGACCATATTGGTTCTCCTGCAATCTAAGTCTAAATTCCTCACTACTTAGCACCACACTAGTTTGCATATCGTCCAGGAACTCATTGATCAATCCTCCTACATTCAAGTCAAAATTATTTCCATAAAACCAGAAACAGCGAGGGCCCCCAATACTGGTCCCTTCAAGATGCCACTGGGCACAAGCTTCCCGTGACAGAAACACATCTCAATCCCTGTCACCCTCTGCTTCCTGCCACTCAGCCAACTGAGGATCCAATTTGCCAAATTCCCTTGGAACCCATGGGCCCTTATTTTGCAATCAGTCTCCGATGCGGGACCTTATCAAAAGCCCCACTGACGTCCAAGTAAACGACATCAAATGAATTGCTGCCATCTGCACGTCTGATCACCTCTTTGAAAAGGTCAATTATGTTGGTCAGACATGACCTCGCTTTAATAAAACTGCCCCGACTGTTCTTGATTAATCCCTGCCTGGTCCAAGTGCAAATTAATTCTGTCCCTGAGTATTGATTCCAATAGTTTCCTTGGCGGTTAGACTGATTGGCCTGTCGTTTTCTGGTTTCTCCCTCCTCCCTTCTTGAAGAACTTGTCACGTTGGCTGTTTTTAATTGATGTCTGCAGCCAAGTGTTAGGCCTCTCATACAGACTGGGGAAGGTAGAAAGGGACAGTGGCAATGTCTTTACCTCTGAGCTAGGAGATCCAGGTCCAAGTCCCAACTGCTCCAGAGGATTACAGTACCATCATTGATCAGGTTGGTTCAGAAAATATCTCCAAGCTATGTTTGATACACCTGGAATTGTCTGCTTTCTCTCCTGATGAGAAAATCCTAATGACTGAGTTAATCCTGAATAGACATTCTGACAGCACCTCTATACCTGAATGTCACTGCGTTTTATCAATCTAATGATACATATCCCTTCCATCCGAACCTCTTTTGGGAGTTTTACAGCATTCACTTTATCCCCATTAAGCAAGTCCATGGAGTCAGGCAGCAATTGCAAATGATTTGTTGGATCTTCTTGTGTACAATCTCTTGCATCGACAGGATTAGTCTGTTTGGGTGCCTGCTTTTATAAAGCGTCTTCAAGCAACAAGTGACGATAGATTCAGAATGGTTTTGCTCCAATCCATGGTTAAGATACGTTCTCATGTTATTTTTGAATGATTTGTTTTCAAAGTCCCAACCTCCTAAAATGGGGACTGGCCTCCACCTCAAATTATGACACCAGAGCGATTTGGGGACCCTGATGAAATGATCAGGGAATTGTACCTGTACCTTTCTACAATCTGGAGCCTGTCCCACCAGACAGTGCTCCTCAAT
The DNA here is from genome assembly GCF_037043375.1 of Chiloscyllium plagiosum. Taxonomy (NCBI): domain Eukaryota; kingdom Metazoa; phylum Chordata; class Chondrichthyes; order Orectolobiformes; family Hemiscylliidae; genus Chiloscyllium; species Chiloscyllium plagiosum. The sequence goes on along the minus strand of NW_028270178.1, from coordinate 29,951,120 downwards.
ACCTCAGAACGTACCCCCAGCTCTCAGTGTGTTACTGCCAAAGATCCTCAGACACCACCTCCACAAAAACGTTCACACCGTCAACACCTCCGAAAGCAATCTTACTGCTCTCGATAAACTGTGTTCCTCCGAAGCTTCTTCTCACTGTGATGACCCACAGCTACTCCAGGATTGGAACCCAGGGCCCAGAACAATTCCTTGAGTCTCTGGATTAATCACAGAATCCCTACAATATGGAAGTAGGCCGTTCGGCCCATAAGGTCCACACTGACCCTCTGAAGAGAATCCCACACCCTGCTCTATCCCTGTGACCCTTCATTTCCAAAAGCTAACCCACCTCACCTGCACATTCCTGAGCAATGTCAGTAATTTAACATGGCCAATCCACACAAACCTGCATATCCCTGAACACTGTTGGTAATTTAACATGGCCAAACAACCCTGACCTGCACATCCCTGAACACTGTGGGGAATTTAACATTGCCAATCCACCGTGACCTGGACATCCCTGAACACTGTGGGTAATTTAACATGGCCAATCCACCTCGCCTGCAGATCCGTGAACACTGTTGGTAATTTGACCTGGCCAATTCACCCTAACCTGCACATCAATGAACACTGTTGGTAATTTAACATGGCCAATCGACCCTGACCTGCACATCCCTGAACACTGTGGGGAATTTAACATGGCCAATCCACCGTGACCTGCACATCCCTGAACACTGTGGGTAATTTAACATGGCCAATCCACCTCGCCTGCAGATCCGTGAACACTGTTGGTAATTTAACATGGCCAATCCACCCTAACCTGCACATCAATGAACACTGTCGGTAATTTAACATGGCCAATCCACCCTAACCTGCACATCCCTGACCACTGTCGGTAATTTAACATGGCTAATCCACCCTGACCTGCACATCCCTGAACTCTTTGGGTAATTTAACATGGCCCATCCATCTAACCAGCACGTCCCTGAACACTGTTGGTAATTTAACCTGGCCAATCGACCCTGACATGCACATAGCTGAAGAGTGTGGGAATTTAAAATGGCCAATTCACCCTGACCTGCGCATCACTGAACAGTGTGTGCAATTTAACATGGCCAATCCACCTCGCTTGCACATTCCTAAACACTGTGGGTAATTTATCATGTCCAATCCACCCAGACCTACACATCCCTAAATACTTTGGGTAATTTAACTTGGCCTTTCCACGGAACCTGCACATCCCTGAGCACTGTGGGGAATTTAACATGGCCAATCCACCCTAACCTGCATATCCCTGAACACAGTAGGGAATTTAACATGGCCAATCCACTCTAACCTGCACATCCCTGAACACTGTAGGGAAGTTAACATGGCCAATCCACCCTAACCTGCACATCCCAGAACACTGTGGCTGATATAACATGGCCAATCCACCTCGCCTGCACATCCGTGAACACTGTTGGTAATTTAACATGGCCAATCCACCTTTATCTGCACAACCCTGAACACAGTAGGGAATTTAACATGGCCAATCCACCGAACCTGCACATCTATGAACACTAGGGAATTTAACATGGCCAATCCACCCTAACCTGCACATCCCTGAACACTGTAGGGAATTTAACATGGCCAATCCACCCTAACCTGGACATCCCAGAACACTGTGGGTAATTTTACATGGCCAATCCACCTCGCCTGCACATCCGTGAACACTGTCAGTAATTTAACATGGCCAATCCACCTTTATCTGCACAACCCTGAACACAGTAGGGAATTTAACATGGCCAATCCACCCTAACCTGCACATCCATGAACACAGTAGGGAATTTAACATGGCCAATCCACTCTAACCTGCACATCCCTGAACACTGTGGGTAATTTAACGTGGCCAATCCACCGAACCTGCACATCCCTGAACACTAGGGAATTTAACATGGCCAATCCACCCTAACCTGCACATCCCTGAACACTGTGGGTGATTTAACATGGCCAATCCACCCTAGCCTGCACATCCCTGAACACTTTGGGTAATTTAACATGGCAAATCCACCTCGCCTGCACATCACTGAACACTGTCGGTAATTTAACATGGCCAATCCACCCTAACCTGCACATCAATGAACACTGTCGGTAATTGAACATGGCCAATCCACCGTAACCTGCACATCCCTGAGCACTGTGGGTAATTTAACGTGGCCAATCCACCGAACCTGCACATCCCTGAACACTGTGGGTAATTTAACATGGCCAATCCACACAAACCTGCACATCCCTGAACACTAGGGAATTTAACATGGCCAATCCACCCTAACCTGCACATCCCTGAACACTGTAGGGAAGTTAACATGGCCAATCCACCCTAACCTGCACATCCCAGAACACTGTGGGTGATTTAACATGGCCAATCCACCTCGCCTGCACATCCGTGAACACTGTCGGTAATTTAACATGGCCAATCCACCTTTATCTGCACAACCCTGAACACAGTAGGGAATTAAACATGGCCAATCCACCCTAACCTGCACATCCATGAACACAGTCGGGAATTTAACATGGCCAATCCACTCTAACCTGCACATCCCTGAACACTGTGGGTAATTTAACATGGCCAAACCACCGAACCTGCACATCCCTGAACACTAGGGAATTTAACATGGCCAATCCACTCTAACCTGCACATCCCTGAACACTGTGGGTGATTTAACATGGCCAATCCACCCTAGCCTGCACATCCCTGAATTCTTTGGGTAATTTAACATGGCAAATCCACCTCGCCTGCACATCACTGAACACTGTCGGTAATTTAACATGGCCAATCCACCCTAACCTGCACATCAATGAACACTGTCGGTAATTGAACATGGCCAATCCACCCTAACCTGTACATCCCTGACCACTGTCGGTAATTTAACATGGCTAATCCACCCCGATCTGCACATCCCTGAACTCTTTGGGTAATTTAACATGGCCCATCCATCTAACCAGTACATCCCTGAACGCTCTTGGTAATTTAACCTGGCCAATCGACCCTGACATCCACATAGTTGAAGAGTGTGGGAATTTAAAATGGCCAATTCACCCTGATCTGCGCATCCCTGAACAGTGTGTGCAATTTAACATGGCCAATCCACCTCGCCTGCACATTCCTAAACACTGTGGGTAATTTAACTTGGCCAATCCACCTTTATCTGCACAACCCTGAACACTGTCGGTAATTTATCATGTCCAATCCACCCAAACCTGCACATCCCTGAACACTGTGGGGAATTTAACATGGCCAATCCACCCTGACCTGCACATCCCTGAACTCTTTGGGTAATTTAACATGGCCAATCCATCTAACCAGCACATCCCTGAACGCTGTTGGTAATTTAACCTGGCCAATCGATCCTGACATGCACATAGCTGAAGAGTGTGGAAATTTAAAATGGCCAATTCACCCTGACCTGCGCATCCCTGAACAGTGTGTGCAATTTAACATGGCCAATCCACCTCACCTGCACATTCCTAAACACTGTGGGTAATTTAACATGGCCAATCCACCTTTATCTGCACATCCCTGAACACTGTGGGTAATTTATCATGGCCAATCCACCCAAACCTACACATCCCTGAACACTGTGGGTAATTTAACATGACCAATCCACCCTAACCTGCACATCCCGGAACACTGTGGGTAATTTAACATGGCCAATCCACCCTAACTTGCACATCCCTGAACACTGTGGGTAATTTGACATGGCCAATCCACCCTAACCTGCACATCCCTGAACACTGTGGGTAATTTAACATGGCCAATTCACCGAACCTGCACATCCCTGCAGACTGTGGGTAATTTAACATGGCCAATCGACTCTAACCTGCACATCCCTGAACACTCGGTAATTTGACATCGCCAATCCACCCTAACCTGCACATCCCTGAACACTGTGGGTAATTTAACATGGCCAATCCAACCTTACATACACATCCCTAAAGACTGTGCTTAATTTAACATGGCTAATCCACCCTAATCTGCACATCCCTGAACACTGTCGGTAGTTTAACATGGCATTTGCACCGCACCTGCACATCCCTGAACACGTTGGATAATTTAACTCGGCCAATCCACTCGAACCTGCTCATCCCTGAACTCTGTCGGTAATTTGACATGGCCAATCCACCATAACCTGCTCATCCCTGAACACTGTAGGTAATATAACATGGCTAACCCACTCTGACCTGCACATCCCTGAACACTGTAGGTAATTTAACATGTCCAAAACGCCCAAGCTGCACATCCGTGAACACTGTCGGCAATTTAACATGACCAATCCTACCTTATGCACACATCCCTGAACAATGTCGGTAATTTGACATGGCCAATCCACTCTGACCTACACAGCCCAGAACACTGTAGGTAATTTAACATGGCCAATCCAGCCGGACCTGCACATCCCTGAACAGTGTCGGTAATTTAACATGGCCAATCCAACTCGCCTGCAATCCCTGAAAACTGTCTGTAATTTAACATAGCCAATCAACCCTAACCTGCACATCCCTGAACACGGTGGATAATTTAACATGGCCAATCCACCTCGCCTGCACATCTCTGAACACTGTGGTTAATTTAACATGGTCAATCCACCCGAACCTACACATCACTGAACACTATCGGTAATTTAACATGGCCAATCCACCCTAACCTGCACATCCCTGAACACTGTGGGTAATTTAGCATGGACAATCCACCCTGACTTACACCTCCCAGAACACAGTAGGTAATTTAACATGGCCAATCCACCTCGCCTGCACATCTCTGAACACTGTCTGTAATTTATCATAGCCAATTCACCCGAACATACACATCCATGAACACTGTCAGTAGACTATCATGGGCAATCCACCCTCACCTGCACATCTCTGAACACTGTGGTTAATTTAGTACGGCCAATCCACCTTAACTTGCACATCCCTGAACGCTGTACGGAATTTAACATGGCCAAGCCACCGTAACCTGCACAACCCTGCACACTGTGGGTAATTTAACGTGACCAATCCACCCAAACCTGTGCATACCTGAACACTGTGGGTAATTTATCACGGCCAATCCACCATAACCTGCACATCCCTGAACACTGTCGGTAATTTGACATGGCCAATCCAACCTGACCAGTACATCCCTGAACACTGTGGGTAATATAACATGGCCAATCCACCCTAACTTGCACATACCTGAACACTGTTGGTAATTTGACATGGCCAATCTACCCCAACCTGCACATCCCTGAACACTGTTGGTAATTTTACACGGCCAATTCACCCTTACCGGCACATCCCTGAACACTGTGGGAAATTAAACATGGCCAATCCACCCTAACTTGCACATACCTGAACACTGTTGGTAATTTGACATGGCCAATCTACCCCAACCTGCACATCCCTGAACACTGTTGGTAATTTTACACGGCCAATTCACCCTTACCGGCACATCCCTGAACACTGTGGGAAATTAAACATGGCCAATCCACCCTAACCTGCACATCCCTGAACACTGTCGGATTATTAACATGGCCAATCCGCCCTTACGTACACATCCCTAAACAGTGTCGGTAATTTAACATGGCCAATATACCTCGCCTGCACATCCCTACCCACTGTGGGTTATTTAACATGGCCAATTCACCTCGCCTGCACATCCCTGAACACTTTTGGTAATGTCACCTGGCCAATCCACTCTGATCTACACATCCCAGAACCGTGTAGGTAATTTAACATGGCCAATCCTGCCTGACCTGCACATTCCTGAACACTGTGGGTAATTTAACACGCCAATCCACCCTGACCTGCACATCCCTGAACACTGTTAGTAATTTAACATGGCCAATCCACACTGACCTGCTCATCCCTGAACAGAGTCGGTAATTTAACATGGCCAATCCACCTCGCCGGCACATCCCTGAACACTGTCTGTAATTTAACATAGCCAATCCACACTAACGTACACATCCCTGAACACTGTCGGTATTTTAATATGGCCAATCCACCCTAACCTTCACATCCCTGAACACTGTCCTTAATTTAACATGGCCAATCCATGCTGACGTACACATCCCTGAACTTTTTGGGTAATTTAACATGACCCATCCACCTAAAAAGCACATCCAGTACCACTGTGGGTAATTTAACATAGCCAATCCACCCTGACCTGCACATCCCTGAACTTTTTGGGTAATTTAACATGGCCCATCCACCTAAAAAGCACATCCAGTACCACTGTGGGGAATTTAACATGGACAATCCACTCTAACCTGCACATCCCTGAACACTGTAGGGAATTTAACATGGCCAATCCACCCTAACCTGCACAGCCCTGAACACTGTGGATAATTTAACATGGCCAAAACACCTAACCTGCACATCCCTGTACACTGTGGGGAATTTAACATGGCCAATGCACCCTAAACTACACATCCCTGAACACTATAGGTAATTTGACATGGCCAATCCACCCTAACCAGCATATCCCTGGGACACAGTGGATAATTTAACATGGCCATTCCACCCTGACCTGCACAAACCTGAACACTGTCGGTAATTTAACATGGCCAAAACACCTAACCTGCACATCCCTGTACACTGTGGGGAATTTAACATGGCCAATGCACCCTAAACTACACATCCCTGAACACTATAGGTAATTTGACATGGCCAATCCACCCTAACCTGCACAGCCCTGAACACTGTGGATAATTTAACATGGCCAAACCACTTCGCCTGCACATCTCTGAACACTGAGGGTAATTTGACATGGCCAATCCACCCTAACCTGCACATCCCTGAACACTGTCGGTAATTTAACATGGCCAATCCACCCTAACCTGCACATCCCTGAACACTGTCGGTAATTTAACATGGCCAATCGAACCTGACCTGCACATCCCTGAACAGTGAGGGCAATTTAAAATGGCCGTGTGTAATTTAACATGGCCAATACACCTCGCCTGCACATCCCCAAACACTGTGGGTAATTTAATACGGCCAATCCACCCTGACCTGCACAATCCTGAACACTTTTGGTAATGTATCATGTCCAATTCACGCGAACCTACACATCCCTGAACACTGTGGGTAATTTATCATGGCCATTCCACCCTAACCTGAAAAACCCTGAACACTGTCGGTCATGGACAGGTTAGGTGGATTGGCCAATCCAACTTTACGTACACATCCCTAAACACTGAGGCTAATTTAACATGGCCAATCCACCCTAACCTCCACATTCCAGAACACAGTCGCGTAATTTGACATGGCCAATCGACCCTAACCTGCACATCCCTGAACACTGTTGGTAATTTAACATGGCCAATCGACCCTGACCTGCACATCCAGGAACACTGTGGGTAATTTTAACATGGCCAATCCACCCTAACCTGCACAGCCCTGAACAATGTGGATAGTTTAACACGGCCAATCCACCCTGACCTAGACATCGCTGAACACTGTGGGTAATTCAACATGGCCAGTCCACCCCGACCTGCACATCCCGTAACACTGTGGGTAAATTAATATGGCCAATCCACCCTGACCTGCACATCCCTGAACACTGTGGGTAATTTAACATGGCCAATCAACCCTGACCTGCACAGCATTGGACTGTAGGAGGAAACCGGTGCACCCGGAGGATACCCATGCAGTCACGCGTAGAATGTACAAACTCCACACAGACAGTCCTCTTGATGGTGTGAGGCAGTGGTGCGACCCGTTGAGCCACCGTGAAAACCCCAAGATCTCCTCCCCATTGTTAAATGTTTGAGGTTTATTACCGGGGAGTGTCAAACTTGTCTAGTGTTTAGTTCAGAAAGAGTGGTGTCAAGGCCAATGCCCCCATAAGCTCAAGATGCTCCATCTCCCTCCAAAAAAGAATTTATATCCATTTCAAAAAGATACTTGATTCATAAGATATCTTTATATACAAACATCGTCATGAAAGTACTTTGGTTGTGTACAGTCTTTGGAACAAAACACAAACACAACATTTTGGACTGTCATGGCCTTTCGTACAAGTTGGTCATTTTGGGAGGTTGAATAAGGCAAGGACGGACACAATGATTGGTCAGTCCCTTCGGGAGTACTGAGGGTCAAAGGGACATTGGTGTACAAGCCCATAGACCCATGAGGGTGCAGCACAGCTCAGCGGGCTGGGGAAGGAGCTACACGTGATACTGGTACCCCTTACGGACAGCACGGTGGCTCAGTGGTTAACACTGCTGCCTCAAAGCCCCATGGGACCTGGGTTCGATTCCCGGCATCAGGCGGCTCTCTGTGTGGAGTTTGTACATTCTCCCCATGTCTACATGGGTTTCCTCCCAATCCCAGGCTGTGCTAAATTGTCCAGTGTGTTTCGGTTAAGTGTGTTAGTCAGGGGGTAGATGTAGAGTAGTAAGGGAATAGGTCGGTGTGGGTTACCCTTCATAGGGTTGGTATGGACTTGTCAGGCCAAAGGGCCTGTTTCTACACAGTAGCGATTGTATAAGATTTTCTTGGCTGATTATCTGAAGCATTAAATCTGAGCTGTTCCTTCTTAATTAATATCATAAAGTTAAATTATATGGAGCTTTGTGAATGGCCGAGTGCCTGTATTCTGTGTCTGTTCTGCCCTGCACACCTCTCTCCGAATACAGTATCTTACAAAGCCACAAACCTGTTTTTCAACTTCCAGCTAAAACAGCCTCAGGGCCATTGAAAACCTGCTACATTGCTCAGTTACATTTGAATGACTGGGTCCGATCAAATGCTCAAGCAAGCAAGCACACAGCTTGCTGGAGAATCTCAGCAGATCTGGCAGCTTCGGTCATGAGAGAGAAACAATTAGCATTTCAAGTGACCCTTCCTCAAACCGGTCTGTTCTGAAAGAACGTTCCTGAAGAAGGTCACCGGACTTGAGGCATGAACTCTCTCTCTCTCTGTCTCTTTCTCTGTCTCTCTGTCTCTCTCTCTGTCTCTGTCTCTGTCTCTGTCTCTGTCTCTGTCTCTCTCTCTGTCTCTGTCTCTGTCTCTCTCTCCCTTCACACAGATGCTGCCGGACATGCTCAGATTTCTCCAGCAATCAGTATTTATTTGTTTCAGGTCTCCAGCGCCAACAGGTATTTGGTTTATTTTCGTGTTGAATTCTCAAGCTTGATCTATTAAAGGGATTGAATTTCTACAGCAGGAAAGGGGTCAGTTAGCTCAGCTAGCTGGCTCCTGATGGCAACGTTGAGGGGTCAATTTCAATCATGTCTGAATTGACCATTAAGATCCCAACTATTCAACCTCAGCTGAGGTGTGTGATCCACCAATCATCTCTCTCTCCTCTCTCTCTCCTCTCTCTCACCCTCTCCTCTCTCTCTTTCTCGCTCCCTCTTCTGATGAGACAATAGCTCTTGGGTAGTTTCGGTCGACAGTAACTTTCCAATTTAAAGGGACACTCCAGTAAGAAGAGAGCTCTCAGCATGATTCAGGTCAAACTCCAGGATCTCCCTGTCGAAGATCACTATGGGCCACCCCAGGACAGCAGCAGGAGAGGACAGCGCACTCCCACCTTCTTCACAACAATGAGGGCGTGTAGTTACTATTCACTCGCCAAATTTGAAATTAATTGTAACACAAGGTCACACTGGGTGGTGACAAAGACTGTTCCTGTACCTCTATTAAAATCGCCATAACAGATAAGCCAGGGTTGGTTTGAAAATGACAGGGATAGCATTTTGAGGGTTTGTGTTTATGTGAGATCGCATCTACTGTCTGAATGTTGGAAATCGCGGGTCAGCGGGTTGGAGCCGGATTGAAATGTCAGAGGGTTGGTACTGAGGGAGTGCCGCACTGTCAAATGGTCAGTACTGAGGGAATGCTGCACTCTCAGAGGCAGTGCCGCACTGTCATAGGGTCAGTACTGAGGGTTTGCCGCACTGTCAGAGGATCAGTACTGTGGGACTGCTGAACTGTCAGAGGGTCAGTACAGAGGGAGTTTCGCACTGTCAGAGTGTCAGTACTGAGGGAGTGCTGCACTGTCAGAGGGTGAGTACTGAGGAAGTGCCGCACTGCCAGAGGGTCAGGACTGAGTGAGTGCTGTACAGTCAGAAGGTCAGTAGTGAGGCATTGCCGCTTTGTCAGAGGGTCAGTGCTGAGGGAGTACCGCACTGTCAAAGGGTCTGTACTGAGGGAGTGCTGCACTGTCAGAGGGTCTGTACTGAGGGAACACCGCTCTGTCAGAGGGTCAGTGCTGAGGGAGTGCCGCACTGTCAAAGGGTCAGTACTGAGGGAGTGCCACACTGTCAGAGGGTCAGTATTGAGAGAATACTGAACTGTCAGAGGGTCAGTACTAAGGGAATGCTGCACTGTCAGAGGGTCAGTACTGAGGGAGTGCTGCACTGTCAGAGAGTCGGTACTGAGGGAGTGCTGCACTGTCAGATGATCAGTACTGAGGGAGTGCTGCACTGTCATATGGTCAGTACTGAGGGAGTGCTGCACTGTCAGTGGGTCAGTACTGAGGGATGGCAGCACGGTCAGATGGTCAGGACTGAGGGAGTGCTGCACTGTCAGAGGATCAGTACTGAGGGATTGCCGCACTGCCACAGAGTCAGTACTGAAGGTGTGAGAAACTATCAGAGGGTCAGTCCTTATGGAACGCCGCTCTGTCAGGGGGTCAGTCCTGAGGGCCTGCTGCACTGTCAGAGGGTCAGTACTGAGGGAGTACTGCACTGTCAGAGTGTCGGTACTGAGAGAGTGCCACACTGTCAGAGGGTCAGTACTGAAGGAGTGCTGAACTGTCGGAGGGTCAGTAATGAGGGAGTGCTGCAATGTGAGAGGGTCAGCAGTGAGGGAGTGCCGCACTGTCAGAGGATCCGTACAGAGGGAGTGCCGCACTGTCACATGGTCTGTACTGAGGGAGTGCTGAACTGTCAGAGGGTCAGTACTGAGGGATGGCAGCAAGGTCAGATGGTCAGGACTGAGGGAGTCCTGCACTGTCCGAGGATCAGTACTGAGGGAGTGCCGCAGTGTCAGAACGGCAGTACTGAGGGAGTTCTGTACAGTCAGAAGCTCAGTCGTGAGGGAGTGCCGCACTGTCAGATGGTCAGTACTGAGGTTTTGCCGCACTGTCAGAGGTTCAGTACTGAGGGAGTGCTGAACTGTCAGAGGGTCAGTAATGAGGCACTGCCGCAATGTCAGAAGGCCAGTACTGAGGATATGCTGCATTGTCATTGGGTCAGTACTGTGGGAGTGCCACACTGTCAAAGTGTCAGTACTGAAGGACTGCAACACTGTCAGAGGGTCTGTACTGAGGCAGTGACACACTGTCAGAGAGTCAGTACTGAAGGAGTGAGACACTGTCAGAGGATCAGTACTAAGTGAACGCCGCTCTGTCTGAGGGTCAGTACTGAGGGAGTGCTGCAGTGTCATTGGGTCAGTACTGAGGGAGTGCCGCACTGTCAGCGTATCAGTACTGAGGGAGTGTAGCACTGTCAGAGGATCAGTACTGAGGGAGTGCACCACTGTCAGAGAGTCATTACTGAAGGAGTGAGACACTGTCAGAGGGTCAGTACTGTGGGAACGCTGCACGGTCAGTGGGTCAGTACTGAGGGAGTGCCGCACTGTCACATGGTCTGTACTGAGCGAGTGCTGCACTATCAGAGGGTCAGTACTGAGGGATGGCAGCCCGGTCAGATGGTCAGGACTGAGGGAGTGCTGCACTGTCAGAGGATCAGTACTGAGGGAGTGCCGCAGTGTCAGAACGGCAGTACTGAGGGAGTTCTATACAGTCAGAAGCTCAGTCGCGAGGGAGTGCCGCACTGTCAGATGGTCAGTACTGAGGTTTTGCCGCACTGTCAGAGGTTCAGTACTGAGGGAGTGCTGAACAATTAGGGGGTCAGTACTGAGGGAGTGCCGCACGGTCAGAGGATCAGTACTGTGGGAGTGCGACACTGTCAGAGTGTCAGTACTGAGGGAGTGTTGCACTGTCAAAGGGTCAGAACTGAAGGTTTGCCGCACTGTCAGAGGGTCAGTACTGAGAGAGTGCCACACTGTCAGAGGGTCAGTTCTGAGGGTGTGTTGCACTGTCAGATGATCATTACTGAGGGAGTGCCGCACTGTCAGAGTGTCAGTACTGAAGGAGTGCAGAACTGTCGGAGGGTCAGTACTGAGGGAGTGCTGCACTGTCAGAGCGTCAGTACTGAGGGAGTGCCGCACTGTCATTGGGTCAGTACTGAGAGAGTGCCACACTGTCAAAGGGTCAGTACTGAGGGAGTGCCACACTGTCAGAGGGTCTGTACTGAGGGAGTGCCACACTGTCAGAGAGTCAGTACTGAGGGAGTGCCACACTGTCAAAGGGTCAGTACTGAGGGAGTGCCGCACTGTCAGAGGATCCATACTGAGGGAGTGCTGCACTGTCACATGGTCTGTACTGAGGGAGTGCTGTACTGTCAGTGGGTCAGTACTGAGGGATGGCAGCACGGTCAGATGGTCAGGACTGAGGGAGTGCTGAACTGCCAGAGGGTCAGTACTCAAGGAGTGAGACACTGTTAGAGGGTCTGTACTGAGGGTTTGCCACACTGTCAGAGGACCAGTACTGAGGGAGTGCTGAACAGTCAGCGGGTCAGTACTGAGAAAGTGCTGCAATGTGAGAGGGTCAGTAGTGAGGGAGTGCCGCACTGTCACATGGTCTGTACTGAGGGAGTGCTGCACTGTCAGAGGGTCAGTACTGAGGGAGTGCTGCACTGTCAGAGGGTGAGTACTGAGGAAGTGCCGCACTGCCAGAGGGTCAGGACTGAGTGAGTGCTGTACAGTCAGAAGGTCAGTAGTGAGGCATTGCCGCTTTGTCAGAGGGTCAGTGCTGAGGGAGTACCGCACTGTCAAAGGGTCTGTACTGAGGGAGTGCTGCACTGTCAGAGGGTCTGTACTGAGGGAACACCGCTCTGTCAGAGGGTCAGTGCTGAGGGAGTGCCGCACTGTCAAAGGGTCAGTACTGAGGGAGTGCCACACTGTCAGAGGGTCAGTATTGAGAGAATACTGAACTGTCAGAGGGTCAGTACTAAGGGAATGCTGCACTGTCAGAGGGTCAGTACTGAGGGAGTGCTGCACTGTCAGAGAGTCGGTACTGAGGGAGTGCTGCACTGTCAGATGATCAGTACTGAGGGAGTGCTGCACTGTCATATGGTCAGTACTGAGGGAGTGCTGCACTGTCAGTGGGTCAGTACTGAGGGATGGCAGCACGGTCAGATGGTCAGGACTGAGGGAGTGCTGCACTGTCAGAGGATCAGTACTGAGGGATTGCCGCACTGCCACAGAGTCAGTACTGAAGGTGTGAGAAACTATCAGAGGGTCAGTCCTTATGGAACGCCGCTCTGTCAGGGGGTCAGTCCTGAGGGCCTGCTGCACTGTCAGAGGGTCAGTACTGAGGGAGTACTGCACTGTCAGAGTGTCGGTACTGAGAGAGTGCCACACTGTCAGAGGGTCAGTACTGAAGGAGTGCTGAACTGTCGGAGGGTCAGTAATGAGGGAGTGCTGCAATGTGAGAGGGTCAGCAGTGAGGGAGTGCCGCACTGTCAGAGGATCCGTACAGAGGGAGTGCCGCACTGTCACATGGTCTGTACTGAGGGAGTGCTGAACTGTCAGAGGGTCAGTACTGAGGGATGGCAGCAAGGTCAGATGGTCAGGACTGAGGGAGTCCTGCACTGTCCGAGGATCAGTACTGAGGGAGTGCCGCAGTGTCAGAACGGCAGTACTGAGGGAGTTCTGTACAGTCAGAAGCTCAGTCGTGAGGGAGTGCCGCACTGTCAGATGGTCAGTACTGAGGTTTTGCCGCACTGTCAGAGGTTCAGTACTGAGGGAGTGCTGAACTGTCAGAGGGTCAGTAATGAGGCACTGCCGCAATGTCAGAAGGCCAGTACTGAGGATATGCTGCATTGTCATTGGGTCAGTACTGTGGGAGTGCCACACTGTCAAAGTGTCAGTACTGAAGGACTGCAACACTGTCAGAGGGTCTGTACTGAGGCAGTGACACACTGTCAGAGAGTCAGTACTGAAGGAGTGAGACACTGTCAGAGGATCAGTACTAAGTGAACGCCGCTCTGTCTGAGGGTCAGTACTGAGGGAGTGCTGCAGTGTCATTGGGTCAGTACTGAGGGAGTGCCGCACTGTCAGCGTATCAGTACTGAGGGAGTGTAGCACTGTCAGAGGATCAGTACTGAGGGAGTGCACCACTGTCAGAGAGTCATTACTGAAGGAGTGAGACACTGTCAGAGGGTCAGTACTGTGGGAACGCTGCACGGTCAGTGGGTCAGTACTGAGGGAGTGCCGCACTGTCACATGGTCTGTACTGAGCGAGTGCTGCACTATCAGAGGGTCAGTACTGAGGGATGGCAGCCCGGTCAGATGGTCAGGACTGAGGGAGTGCTGCACTGTCAGAGGATCAGTACTGAGGGAGTGCCGCAGTGTCAGAACGGCAGTACTGAGGGAGTTCTATACAGTCAGAAGCTCAGTCGCGAGGGAGTGCCGCACTGTCAGATGGTCAGTACTGAGGTTTTGCCGCACTGTCAGAGGTTCAGTACTGAGGGAGTGCTGAACAATTAGGGGGTCAGTACTGAGGGAGTGCCGCACGGTCAGAGGATCAGTACTGTGGGAGTGCGACACTGTCAGAGTGTCAGTACTGAGGGAGTGTTGCACTGTCAAAGGGTCAGAACTGAAGGTTTGCCGCACTGTCAGAGGGTCAGTACTGAGAGAGTGCCACACTGTCAGAGGGTCAGTTCTGAGGGTGTGTTGCACTGTCAGATGATCATTACTGAGGGAGTGCCGCACTGTCAGAGTGTCAGTACTGAAGGAGTGCAGAACTGTCGGAGGGTCAGTACTGAGGGAGTGCTGCACTGTCAGAGCGTCAGTACTGAGGGAGTGCCGCACTGTCATTGGGTCAGTACTGAGAGAGTGCCACACTGTCAAAGGGTCAGTACTGAGGGAGTGCCACACTGTCAGAGGGTCTGTACTGAGGGAGTGCCACACTGTCAGAGAGTCAGTACTGAGGGAGTGCCACACTGTCAAAGGGTCAGTACTGAGGGAGTGCCGCACTGTCAGAGGATCCATACTGAGGGAGTGCTGCACTGTCACATGGTCTGTACTGAGGGAGTGCTGTACTGTCAGTGGGTCAGTACTGAGGGATGGCAGCACGGTCAGATGGTCAGGACTGAGGGAGTGCTGAACTGCCAGAGGGTCAGTACTCAAGGAGTGAGACACTGTTAGAGGGTCTGTACTGAGGGTTTGCCACACTGTCAGAGGACCAGTACTGAGGGAGTGCTGAACAGTCAGCGGGTCAGTACTGAGAAAGTGCTGCAATGTGAGAGGGTCAGTAGTGAGGGAGTGCCGCACTGTCACATGGTCTGTACTGAGGGAGTGCTGCACTGTCAGAGGGTCAGTACTGAGGGAGTGCTGCACTGTCAGAGGGTCAGTACTGAGGGATGACAGCACGGTCACATGGTCAGGACTGAGGGAGTGCTGCACTGTCAGAGGATCAGTACTGAGGGATTGCCGCACTGCCACAGAGTCAGTACTGAAGAAGTGAGACAATGTTAGATGATTAGTACTGAGGGAATGCCGCTCTGTCAGAGGATCAGTACTGTGGGGTTGCCGCACTGCCACAGAGTCAGTACTGAAGAAGTGAGACAATGTTAGATGATTAGTACTGAGGGAATGCCGCTCTGTCAGCAGTTCCATAAAAGGTTATAGTGCGCTGTAATGTTCTATGTTGTAGTAGTCTAAATTCCTTAATTATTAGTGTGGTTCTATAAAGGGCCTGTCCTGCGCTGTCATGTTCTATGTTGTATTAGTCTAACTTCCTTTATTATTCAAGCGGTTCCATAAAGGGCCTGTACTACACTGTCATGTTCTATGTTGGATCAGTCTAACTTCCTTTATTAGCCAAGCGGTTCCATAAAGGGCCTATACTTGTGAGACGTGATTTCCCATGCACTAAGCCATGTTGACTATCCCTAATTAGTCATTGCCTTTCCAAATACATGTACATCCTGTCCCTCAGCATTCCCTCTTACAACTTGCCCACCACCGATGTCAGACTCACTGGTCTATAGTTCCCTGGCTTGTCCTTACCACTCTTCTTAAGCAGTGGCACCATGTGAGGCAACCACCATTCTTCCGGCACCTCACCTAAGACTATCCATAGTACAAATACCTCAGCAAGAAGCCCAGCAATCACTTTCCTGGTTTCCCACAGAGTTTTTGGGTACACCTGATCAGATACTGGGGATTTAGGCGTTTCAAGACATCCAGTACTTACTCCTCTGTAGTCTGGACAGTTATCAAGATGTCATTATCTATTTTCCTACATTCCATGTCCTTTTCTATAGTAAATACTGATGCAAAATACTTGTTTAATATCTCCCCCCTCTCCTGTGGCTCCACACAAAGGCCGCCTTGCTGCTCCTTGAGGGACCCTATTCTTTCCCTAGTTACACCATTGACCTTAATGTATTTGCAAAAACACTTTGCATTCTCCTTAATCCTATTTGCCAAAGCTATCTCATGTTCCCTTTGTGCCCTCCTGATTTCCCGCTTAAGTATACTCCTACTTAAGTGAAATGTTGTAGTGTTCTCATTTATTATCTCAGCTATGCCCTCATTCTCCATATGATACCTTGTCCCCACTCTTTCCTATAAGTGCCCATTTACTATTTAAAGATATTTTCGAAGTAACCTGTTCAGAGATGTTACTTTGCATCTGAGGAACTGGTGGAGCTTGAATCTGTGCCTTCTGGCTCAGAGGTAAGGATACTACAACTGTGCCAAAAAAGCCCCTTCTTTTCCTAAGTGTAGGTTAACCATGAATCTAATCTCATGTGCTCTCTTCTCTCCTCTTCTAGACCACCTCCATGCTTTCCACCTACAGTTCAGGGTTAATGAAGTCAAGAAAAAAACCTAAAACTGACATGAGAAGTAAATTTTATTAAATATGTTTACATAACATGAGTCTGAATTCCATTTAAAAGTACAGGGGAATGTTCAGACAACTGCTGCAGTTAGTTATTTTCCAAGCAGCTGTTCTTCACCACAATAAAGGAAGTAGAACTTTGTGAATCCGTGGTTTAATCCTTCCTGCTCAGCAGTCAGGTAAGAATCAACCTTAAAGTTCTCAACCGCTCCTATCATACCTGCCTGCACTACTACACCTCACAGTGAGTTCTAGACACCTACCATTCAGTGTAAAAAAAAAACTCGCCCCTCACATCTCCTTTGAACTACCCTTTCTCATGTTAACTGCATGCCCCCTAGTATTAGACATACCAACTCTGGGGAAAAGGATTCTCACTGTCAACTCTATCTCAATTGAACAGACTTCTAACAAGCCTCCCCTCCACTTCCACTGCACCACAGAAAACAACCCGAATTTTTAAGCCTCTCCTTATAGCTCATACCCTCTAGACCAGGCAGCATCCTGGTCACTCTCTTCTGCACCCTTTCCAAAGCCTCCTTATTCTTCTTATGTGTCAACCAAAATTGAACACAATGTTTTAACAGAGGAACAACATTATCTACTCGCCAGGCCTTGCGACCTCTCCAGTGACTAAGGAGGATACCAAGACCATGGTCAAGGCCCCAGCAATCTCTTGGCTCACTCAATAACCTGGGTTAGATACCATCAGGACCTGGGGACTTATTCACCTTTACACTCTTCAGGTGACCCAGCACTACTACTTTCTTGATTTCAAAATGTTGCAGCATATTAGCATGCTCCACACAAATCTCACTATTCCCCACACCCCTCTCTTGGGTGAATACTGATACAAAATACTCATTTCAGATCTCACCCACATCCTCAACCTCCAAGCGCACATTTCCTCCTTTATCCTTGAGTGGTCATTGGTTGTACCTTCTCCCAAGTTATCCTCATATTTTTGATGTATGTATAGAATGCTTTGGGATTCTCTTTAACTCGAATTGCCAAGGTCATTTCAAGGCCCCTTCTTGCTCTCCTAATTCTCTGTTTGAGATTTTGTCCTCTGTTCTTTATATTCCTCACAGGCCCTGTTCAATTTTAGCTTCTTAAACTTTATATATGCTTCTGTTTTCCCTTTTGATGAAATTCACAATTTTCCCGTTATCCATGGTCCCCCTGACCTTGCCATCTTTATCCTTCCTCCTTTCTGGAACATGCTGGTCTCAATATTGAACTCCTGGGAACGCCACTCCAAACATTGCTCCAGATGGAAAAATATCCATTGATCATTGCTTTCTCTTTCCTTATACTCAAGTCAATTTTGTTTCTGAGTTGCCACTTTCACTTGTACAATTAACTGTAACCTTCCTCACTAATCTTATGGAAATCCATCTCTATCATATCTGTAACGCTGCCCTCATCTACCATTTCCATTAATTCAAAACCTTACAAAAGTTACCAATACACAATTTCCCATTGACTTTTCCTAATCACCTCACCTTTTTTCACGTGACCACGAGCTTTACCCTGAATAAACGTTGCCCAGAGCTCTCCCATCACCAGAGTTAAACAGACAGGGATGTAACTGCCAAGAATGACCGCACAACCCTCTTTAGAACAAGCCTGCAATGTCAATACTCCAGTCTCATGACACCTACTCCCATTCCAGGGGAGGCTGCAATGTCAATCCTCCTGTCTCTGACACCTCCTCCCAGCCCAGGGGAGACTGTGATGTCAAACATCCAGTCTTCTGACACTTCCTCCCAGTCCAGGGGAGACTGTAATGTCAACCTTCCAGTCTCCTGACACCTCTTCCCAGTCCAGGGGAGACTGTAATGTCAATCCTCCAGTCTCCTGACACCTCTTCCCAGTCCAGGGGAGACTGTAATGTCAATCTTCCAGTCTTCTGACACTTCGTCGCAGTCCAGGGGAGACTGTAATGTCAACCTTCCAGTCTCTTGACACCTCCTCCCAGACCAGGGGAGACTGTAATGTCAATCTTCCAGTCTTCTGACACTTCGTCGCAGTCCAGGGGAGACTGTAATGTCAACCTTCCAGTCTCTTGACACCTCTTCCCAGTCCAGGGGAGACTGTAATGTCAATCTTCCAGTCTCCTGACACCTCTTCCCAGTCCAGGGGAGACTGTAATGTCAATCTTCCAGTCTCTGACACCTCCTCCCAGTCCAGGGGAGAATGTAATGTCAATCCTCCAGTCTCCTGACACCTCCTCCCAGTCCAGGGGAGACTGTAATGTCAATCTTCCAGTCTTCTGACACTTCCTCCCAGTCCAGGGGAGACTGTAATGTCAACCTTCCAGTCTCCTGACACCTCTTCCCAGTCCGGTGGAGACTGTAATGTCAATCTTCCAGTCTCCTGACACCTCTTCCAAGTCCAGAGGAGATTGTAATGTCAATCTTCCAGTCTCTGACACCTCCTTCCAGTCCAGGGGAGACTGTAATGTTAATCCTCCAGTTTCTGACACCTCCTCCCAGTCCAGGGGAGACTGTAATGTCAATCTTCCAGTCTCCTGACACCTCTTCCAAGTCCAGAGGAGATTGTAATGTCAATCTTCCAGTCTCTGACACCTCCTCCCAGTCCAGGGGAGACTGTAATGTTAATCCTCCAGTTTCTGACACCTCCTCCCAGTCCAGGGGAGACTGTAATGTCAAGAGACAGAGGGTGAGAACAGAGTGGGTGAAACTGAGGGGCAGAAACAGTGGGCGAGAAACAGAGGGGCTCAAACAGAGGGGCTGAAACAGCGGGCGAGAATCAGAAGGGCTGAAACAGAGGGGTTGCAACAGAGGTATGTGACACCTCCTCCCATTCTAGGGGAAACTGTAATGTTGGGGCCAATGGCCCCACAGTCTCTCCTCTCACTTCACTCAGAATCCTCGGATGTGTCTCATCCTGTCCCGGTTTCCCGCTAACCACGAGTGTTAGCACCATTTGGACGGTTACATGGAAACGACAGGTTTCCTCCTCAGTATAGGCGAAAGTGAGGACTGCAGATTTTGGAGATCAGAGTCTAGATTAGAGTGTGCTGGAAATGTACATCAGGTCAGGCAGCATTCAAGGAGCAGGAAAAGCGACGTTTCAGGCAAAAGGCCTTCATCAGGAATGAAGGCAGGGAGCCTCCGGGGTGGAGAGATCAAAGGGAGGGGGTGGGACTGGCAGATGGTAGCCAAGAGTACGATAGGTGGATGGGGGTGGGGATGAACATGATAGCTTAGAGAGGAGGGTGGAATGGATCAGTGGGAAGGAAGATTAGCAGGCGGACAGGTCATGGAGGGGACACATGCGGTCCACCCATCACCAATGTTTAGTGGCAGCATTATGTATAATTGACAAAACGCACTGCCGTAATTCACCAATGCTCCTTAAACAGCATCTTCAAATCAACAACTGACATCTTCCGATAGACAAAGGTAGTCGATCTGCATATTCCCAACCAAACCACTCATCATCCTTACTTGAATAGATCTCCCTTCAGAAAAGATGCCATCTGCCAGTGGACCATAGAGCTGCCCTCTCATTAGTAAGACACGACTGGTTGTGAGTTTAACCTGAGAGTCACTGTGCCTCAGGGGAGAGCTGAGTTTGAGAAGGTGGAACCTTCATGGTGACCTCAGCCTGTGTCGGAATTGAACCTGTGCTGTTGGTGCCACGCTACATCACAAACCAGCCGTAGAGCCAACACTGCTGCAGGCTGTCAGTTAGTACAGTTGGCTGGACAGCTGGTGCGAGATGTAGAGTGACGGGGTCAACCTCAGTTTAAAATCACCAGCCGTTGTCTCTCTCGATGAGACAACATGCCTCTGGAACTTGGACAGAGTGTGCCTCTATTAAACTCCTGGACAATCCCTTTCCCTCCTTCCCTTCACACCACCGACTGTGTTCCTACACTGTCAGGACTGCAGGGACACAGGAAAGCAGCTCCCATCACATTCTCCAGGGCAATAAACTCTGACCCAGCCATCAAACCCCAATCCCCCGAAATATTCGATGAATCACACCTGAACAAAACATTTTGACAGCCATGATTATGATAACCAGAACATTCAGACAAATGTACCAGTAAAATTGTTGGATATGCAAACATTTGGCAGACTCTTTGAGATGGAGACCGACTGAATGAGTGTGAAAGTAAGAATGAGAAAGAGAGAGAGAGCCAGAATGTGTGAGAGAGAGAGAGAGACAGGAAGAAAATGGGAGTGACAGTTGCTGAATTCAGTTCAACCTGATTTTCACGATGATGCAAAACATTGAACAGAGAACAGTGCCGACTGAATTTTCTTCTAAACATTTCTAAACTGTGAAGTATTTTCAGACAGGACTATCAGGAAGTGGTTAGTCCATGTAGCAACTCCTGTACTCAGTACTCTGACCAATAAAGGAAAGCATACCAAACGCCTTCTTCACTATCATATCAACCTGCGACTTCACTTTCAAGGAACTATGAACCTGCACTCCAAGGTGTCTTTGTTCAGCAACACTACCTAGGACCTTACCATTAAGAGTATAAGTCCTGCTAAGATTTGCTTTCCCAAAATGCAGAATTTGTCTGAATTAAACTCCATCTGCTACTTCTCAGCCCATTGTCCCATTTGATCAAGATTCTGTTGTAATCTGAATTAACCTTCTTCGCTGTCCATTATACCTACAATTTTGGGGTCATCTGCAAACTTACTAACTATACCTCTTATGCTCGCATCCAATCCTTGTGTCTCAGATGTGAATATAGTTTTCGTGATCCAAGGTTGGGCAGTGTTTGTGCTCGAGAGCAATTAAACATAGTGCCTGTGCCAACAGTGCAACAAATCGCTTACTGTCATTTCAATGAGAGTGTGTTCTGTAACCAGCACTGAAATTGCAGTTCGATGAGAAGAGTATTGTTATCTCTGATGTAACTATTGAGTAACACAAGTATCAGGAGAGTACAGTACCTGCTAGAGTGAGCAGTTTTACATTCAAACCGGCAATGTTTGCTTACTGTTAGTGTGAGGATATAGTGGTATAGTAATTAGTGCTGCTGCCTCAGTTCCAGGGCCCCCGGTTTGATTCCAGTCTCAGGCAACTGTGTGTGTGGAGTTTGCATACTGTCCCCGTGTCTGCATGAGCTTCGTCCAGGTGCTCCGGTTTCATCCCACAATCCAACGATGTGCAGTTTTGGGGCATTAGTCAGAGGTAAATATAGAGTAAGAGAAGAGGGGAATGGATCTGGTTGGGTTACTCTTTGGAAGTATGGTGTCGACTTATTGGGGCCAAATGGTCTGTTTCCAGACTGCAGGGATTCTATGTTAACAAAAGTACTAATTTGAAGGGCATAGGGAACGAGACCTTGAGCAACAGCTGGTTCAGGGTGACCTGTCTGAGAAGACTTCCCATCACCTGTGGAGATAGGCTCACTGTCAGTACTTCAAAATCTTAGGTTCCAGTTGTAAATATTGTATTATGGAATTATCTAATGTTATTGCCAACTCTTTCTTTCAATATGTAGCATATAAAACAAACTAAGTATATTTGTTAAATGACTATTAATGATGTAACTACTTAGTTAACACAATTGACTTCCTGCAGGTTTGGTGCTAGAATTAGAACCAGAATTAGATTTTATCGTCATGTGTGATGAAGAATAGGAATACATGAGTCCGTTGAAAATGTACAAAGTCTCCATTCTCTGGTATAACCTTGGTTACAAAACCAGAATTAAAAACAAACAGCAGAAATAACAGAAAGCCAAAAGGCAAGCAAAACATCCAGACATTAAAAGTTGAAGTGTTTTCTCCGTAAGTGTGTTTGGAACCACCAATGCAGGCACACAGGCCCAGCCATGGCCTGGAGTCTTGGTCAGCCTGCGCGTCTGAGGAGTTACACCCACCAGCTCAGACTGTCAGGAGGCTGCTACCATTCCACACACCTCTCGCTGCTCTGCAGATGTCACTTATTTAACCAGTGCAAAAGGCTAACTATGCTCTTACTAAGAGAAGGCACAAATAATCTTGGCCGTCCTATCACTGCGCATCGCCCGTCTATCTACTCTCTATGGCTGGAAGAGCTTTTACATTCTGGGATATGAACATATTGTAACCTGATGACAGTGAGGGTTTCAGTATCCCTCTGTTTGATCGCAGTCAGACCCCTTGTACTGGACAGGTCAAAGTGTGACCTCACAGTGTCAGTGTTATCTCACCACGTACATCACAGAGAGAGAGCTGACATCACAATCGGTTTGTAACCTGGCTTTGTCTGAGCCACAAGGCTGCACGAGGAAACCCACGGAAGGCAAGGTCACTGCACTGACTGTGTCTCAGGCTGATCTGTCTGGGAGTGAGAGTGATCAGACAGAGGATCAAAGCAGTTTCACTTTACACAACACAATGCTGTGAAAAGACCATCAGGGAGGTAATCAAGCAGAAGATGGTGAGGTTTCAAAGGTTAATCTAAAGTTCTTCCTCTTGCACTGACTAAGGGTTGGAAGGGGAATGGGAATTAATGTTCCACTGTTCATGAAAACGGCATTTAGCATTTATTTAAACTTGTAAATTGTCCAGATCTGATTATTAGCATGGGTCAGAAATTTTAATCCAAAATGTAATTCTTCTTTTCTCACTTTACCAATCCCTGCTTCATTGGAGGATGATACAGAGATAGAAAGGGATATAGTTGCTGTAAAAGGTTACAGCGATAAGTAATGGTGTACAGGCTGGAAGATGATACAGAGATAAGGAGATTTGCGGGGAATTGAGGAGATAACAGTAATATGAGCCGTTGTAGGTGATGGAGGAAGTTCCAGATATGTCAGGAGTAGCAGGGATGGGAGGTGATTGCAGAGATATAGAGGACAGGAATATCTGGAGGAGGTGACAGCAATAGGAAGATGTGTGAGAGCTGGAGGAGTTTTCAGAGATAAGGGCATTTGTTGGTTTTGGAGGAGGTTACACAGACGGGCATTGGTGCTGGATGAAATTACAGAATTATAGAGGCTCTTGGGGTGGAGGAGAGTACAGAGACAGGAAGGTATGTATGGAATGGAGGAGGTGATGAAGGTAGGAAGTGGTGTGGGAGATGGATATACCACAGAGACAGAGAATGATGTAGATGGTGGAGGTGGTTCAATATATAAGGAGGGATGTAGCTGCTGGAGAATATTTCAGAGCTAGGGAAAGATGGGGGATCCAGAGATAGAGAGAGATATAAATACTGGAATTTATTGTAGTCAGGTGTACCCTAAGACAGTGAAAAGCTTTGTTTGTGAGCAGTACAAGTAGACCAAATAAGCAAGGGCATACAGACCATAGGGTGTTTTGATAAAGTGAAGCACAAAGTTTACATTGCATAAGGGATGGATGAAGCAAACGCAATATTAACAGGATCAGCTCAATTTGAATTTAGTGAAGGAGATGGCAGAGATAAGGATGCAGGGTGGGCCGGAGGTAGTTACAAATTTAGGGAAGCAGGAGATTGTACGGAGATAGAAAGTTGGAGGGACTTGGAGAAGGTGTAGGGGCTGGAGAAGGTTTCAGAGATATGGGCGTCGCTGGGATCAGAGGTCATGGAAGTGGGAGGGGACAGGTGTTGGAGCTGGAGAAGGTTACAGAGATAGGGAGCGGTATAGCTGGGGTCAGAGGTCATGGAGGGTGGGAGGGGAGAGGTGTTGGGGCTGGAGGAGGTTACAGAGATAGGGAGGTGTATAGCAGGGTCAGAGGTCATGAAGGTGGGAGGGGAAGGGTCTTAAGCCTGGAGGAAATTCGAGATTAATCCAGAAGCTCAGATTCAATTCTTGCCACAGCAGATTGCAGAATCTGTCCTGAATATATGCTTGGAATTAAGAATATACTGATGACATTTTCATGGGACATGGGACATAGAACATTACAGCGCAGTACAGGCCCTTTGGCCCTTGATGGTGCGCTGACCTGTGAAATCAATCTGAAGCCATGTAACCTACAGTATACCATTTTCATCCATATGTTTATTCAATGATCATTTAAATACCCTTAAACTTAGTGCGTCTCCTATTGTTACAGGGAGTACGTTCCACGCCCCTACTACTCTCTGAGTAAAGAAACTACCTCTGACATCTGTCCTATATCTATCACCCCTTAAGTTAAAGTTATGCCATTCGCACGAGCCATGACCATCTGAGGAAAAAGGCTCTCACTGTCCACCCTATTGGATCCTGTGATTATCTTATATGTCTCAATTAAGTCACCTCCCAACCTTTTTCCTCATAAGACCTTCCCTCCTTACCAGGCAATGTCCTCGTAAATCTCCTCTGAACACTTTCCAAAGCTTCCACACACCTCCTATAATGCGGTGACCAGAACTGCACAGAATACTCCAAGTGCAGCTGTTAAAGTGTAGATTTGAGATGGCCCAGGAAATCCCTTGTGGACTCAACCTGTAAGGCTCTATCTTGGTTCGTCCCCAGAGATCGCACTCTTTGGTGGTCTGGAATAAAAAATAACCTCTTACAAACAATTTAGTTTAATTTTAGTCATCCCCTTTATTTACTAATAGCATTACTGTTACAACATAACACTGATACCTATAAGATAAATTAACTGGGTTGAGGCAAATATTCTTAATGCCTTACTCTCCCTGCCTGTCTGTTTTCTAATGTGTAGCAAATGTATTGTATAATTCAACATGACATTTAGTCTAAATGTTTAAGAACAAGCTTTAAGGCTATAGACATTCTCATTCTATCTTTTTGACATTTCATGACAACTACATAGCTTAGCTGAAAAATGTGTTACTGGAAAAGCGCAGCAGGTCAGGCAGCATCAAAGGAGCAGGAGAATTGACATTTCGGGCGTAAGCCCTTCTTCTGCTTATGCCCGAAACATCGATTCTCCTGCTTCTTGGATGCTGCCTGACCTGTTGCGTTTTTCTAGCAACACATTTTTCAGCTATGATCTCCAGCATCTGCAGTCCTCACTTTCTCTCAACTACATAGCTTATACAAGTGTAATTAGTCCATTTAGTTGATCTGTATTCTCAATAAGTCAAGTGCATCCTCTGGCGAGTCATCATCCATAGGAGCAGAGTCTGAAAGATACTGGATTTCAGCATGAGAGTTCGCGCATGGAGGTACATGGGTAGACAAGGGTTGATTAACTAGCTTCCTCTTTGGCTTTGGCAAAAAGCAATATACGGTCCAATTCCTGCATAAGCAGTTGACAATGTATATTCCCAGGATGAGATCAAGGACAATCAGTACGTCCCACATGATCCATCCGCACAGCGACTATAGCCAGCAGGTAACACTTCATCCACATGGATCAGATGACGATTTGGTAGCTATCTTCCCTGCGTCTTGGCCCATTTTGTTGATAACATCTGTGTCGTCCAAAATATCTTTTGAGAAATCATTGTTGTAGGCGCAACACCGCGGGCCAATGACTGAACAAACACTTCCTTCTTTAGCAAGGAGGACGTCTAGCACGAGCTGATTCTGAAGCACCATCATCCGGGTCTCCTGCAACTCTTTGTTCATCAGCTTCAAAGCGTGTGCAGTTGAATTGACAATCTTTGAATGTCATATGCAAGGTCACTTATCTGATCTAGGGCCATCTCACCACCCAAGCCAGGAAAAAGACCTCCCAGCAACTTGGACCACCAGGTTTGTTGATGGAAGAAGTTGTGTAAGTCCTGAATAGTTTTTCCTCTACTTTTTGTTCCGTTTATCATCTCCTTCAGGTACCTCATGGTGGATGGTGAAAAGTAGTACAGTGTGTCCTGGAACACAATGTCCGTACCAATTATTGGGTTAATATGGGTAACAGAGGGGCCTCTAACCCCAAATACTACACCGGGCTCTATCCTCAATTACTACCAGAAGTCTCAAACCCCCACCAAACCCAGGGGCCTCTAACCACAATTAATACAGGGATGTCTAACCCCACAAAGCACGGGGGCCTCTAACCCCACAAAACACATGAGCGTCAAACCCGAGTTACTATAGGGGGCTCAAAACCCACAAAACACAAGGGGGGTCTAAAACCAACTACTACAGGGGCCTCTAACACCATCAAAACACCAAAACAGGAATTGAACCCAGGTCTCTAGCACTGTGAGGCATCAGAACTAACCACTGTGCCACCATACTACCAGGGACTGCAACCCGTTTTACTACAGGGGCCTCTAACCCCAGGAAACACAGGTGCCACTAATCCCACAAAGCATACGGGCCTCTAACCCCACAAAATATAGAGGCCTCTAAACCCAATTATTACCTGGCGTCTCAAACCCCACAAAACAGAGGGGCCTCTAACCCCAATTAATACAGGTGCGTCTAACACCACAAAGCACAGGGGCCTCCAACCCCAGTTACTTCAGGGCCTCACATACCACAAAACACGGAGGGGGGGTCTAAAACCAATTACTACAGGGGCCTCTGACCCCATTTCTTACAGGGGACTGTAACAGTACAAAACACAGGGGCCTCTAACCCCAAATACTACAGGGCACTCTGACCACACAAAAACATGGGCCTCTAATACCACAAAACACAGGGGCCTCCAACCCCAATTAATACAGGGTCTCTAACTCCCAATTACTACAGGGCACCCTAACTCCAATTACTGCAGTGGACTCTAACCCCAATTACTATAGGGATCTCTAACGTCAATTATTAGAGGGGCCTTGCACCCCACAAAGCACAGGGACCTGGAACACCACACACACACCAGCCTTCAACTCTAATTATGGCAAGGGCCTCAAACCCTACAAAACATGGGGGACTCTAACCCCAGTAAACACAGGGGCCTCTAACCCCAACACTACAGGGTACTCTAATCCCAAATACTACAGGGGATTATAGCCCCACAAAACACAGGGGCCTCGAACCCCAATTACTACAAGGGCCTCCAGCCCCAATTAGTAAGGCGTCTGTCACCCCACAAAGCACAGGGGCCACGAACCACAAAACCCATGTGTCTCTAACCCCAATTACTGCAGGAGCCTCTAACCCCAATTACAATAGGAGGCTCTAAACTCAATTACAAAAGGGGGCTCTGGGTGCTCTAACCCCACAAAACACAAGAGCCTCTAACCCCAATTACTACAGTGGCCTCTAACCCCACAAAACAAATGTGCGTCTGACACCAATTACTAAAGACGCTTCTAACCCTACAAAACACAGGGACTTCTAACCCCAATTACGATAGGGGCCTCTAACCACACAAAAACAGGGGGCTCTAACCCCACTAAACCCAGGGGGCTCCAACCCCAATTAATTCAGGGGATTCTAACCACATTTACGACCGGGCATTCTAAACCCACAAAGTACAGGAGTCCATAACCCCACAACACACAGGAGCCTCTAACCCAATTACTACAGGGGGCCCGAACCCCACAAAACACAGGGGGCTCCAGCCACAATTACGACTGGGGGCTCTAAGCCAAATTATGACAGGGTACTCTAACACCACAAAACACTGGGGCATCCACCCCCAATTACTACAGTGAACTCTAATCCCACAAAACACAGGGGTCTCTAACCCCAATTACTACATGGGACTCTAACTCCAATTACTACAGGAGTCTCTAACCCCAATTAGAACAGCAGCCTCTAATGCCACAAAACACAGGGACTCGAACCCCACAAAACACAGGGGGTCTAAAACCAATTATTACAGGGGCCTCTAACCCCAATTACTCCAATGGCCTCTAACACCTGTTAATGCAGGGGACTCTAACCCCAAGTTCTACAGGGGCTTCTAACCCCAATTCCTACAGGGGCCTCTAACACCATAAACCACAGGGGCCTCTAACCCAAAGTATTACAGGGACACTAACCCCAATTACTACAGGTGTTTCTAACCCCACGAAACACAAGTGCATCTGACCCCAATTGCTACAGATGTCTCTGACCCCACAAAACACAGTTGCCTCTAACCCCACAAAAAAATAAGGGTCTCTAACCCCACAAAACACACGTGTGCCTGACCCCAATTACTACAGATGCCTCTAACCCTACAAAACACAGGGGCATTTAACCCCAATTACTACAGGGGCCTCTAACCACACAAAATACAGGAGGCTCTAACCCCACTAAACACAGGGGCCTCCAACCCCAATTAATACAGGGAATTCTAACCAGATTTACGACCGGACATTCGAAACCACCAAAGCATAGGAGTCTCTAACCCCACAACACACAGGGGCCTCTAACCCCAATAACTGGAGGGGGCCCTAACCCCACAAAACACAGGGGGACTCTAACCCCACAAAACACAGGGGGGTCTAAAAGCAATTATTACAGGGGCTCTAACCCCAAACACTACAGGGGGTCCCAACCCCACAATACACAGGGGGCTCCATCCCAATTACGACTAGGAATTCTACGCTCAATTACTACAGGGTACTCTAACATCACAAAACACAGGAGCATCCGCCCCTTACTACATGGGACTCTAACTCCAATTACTACAGGGGTCTCTAACCCCAATTAGAACAGTGGTCTCTAATGCCACAAAGAACAGGGGACTCTAACCCCACAAAACACAGGGTGGTCTAAAACCAATTATTACAGGGGCCTGTAACCCCAATCACTAAAGGGGGCCCTACCCCCACAATACACAGGGGGCTCTAAGTCCAATTATTACAGGCGCCTCTAACCCCAGTTAGTACAGGGGCCTCCAACCCTAATTCCTACAGGGCACTCTAACCCCAATTATTACAGGGGCCTCTAACCCCACAAATTCCGGGGTCTCGAACCACACGAAACACATAGGCCTCTAACTGCAATAATGACAGCGAGCTCTAACCTCAGTTATTACAGGGGCCTCTAATCCTAATTATTACAGGGCCTCTAAACCCACAAACCACATGGGCCTCTAACCCCACAAAACACACCAGCCTCCAATCCCAATTACTACAAGGGCCTCAAACCGCACAAAACATAGGGGACTCTAACCCCACTAAACACAGCGGCCTCTAACCACAATACTACAGGGCCCTCTAACCCCACAAAACAAAGGGGACTCTAACACGAATTACTACAGGTTGTTGTGACCTCAATTAATGCAGAGGGATACAAGCACAATTACTACAGGGGCTTCTAACCCCCACAAAGCACAGAGGTCTCTACCCCCACAAAACACAGGGGCCTCTAATCAGAATTGCTACAGAGCACTCTAACCCCAATTACTACAGGGGCGTCTAACCACACAAAACACAGGGGATTCTAACCCCACAAAACACACGGTACTCAAACCACAATTACTAAGGGGCTTCTAACTCTACAAAGCTCAGGGGCGTCTAACCCCACAAAACACAGGGGTCTCTAACCCCCAAACACACATGGGGTCTAAAACCAATTACTACAGGGGCCTCTAATCCCAATTACGACATGGGACTCTAACTCCAATTACGACAGGGCACTCTATCCCGAATTACGATAAAGGTCTCTCACGCCATGAAACACAGTGGCCTCTCACCCCAACTATTACAGAGCACTCTAACCCCAATTACTACAGCGCCCTTAATCCCACAAAACACAGGGGACTCTAACCCCATTAAACACAGTGGGGTCTAAAACCAGTTACTACAGTGGCCTCTCACCCCAACTATTACAGAGCACTCTAACCCCAATTACTACAGCGCCCTTAATCCCACAAAACACAGGGGACTCTAACCCCATTAAACACAGTGGGGTCTAAAACCAGTTACTACAGGGGCCTCTCACCACAGTTAATACAGAATACTCTAAACCCAAGTTCTACAGGGGCTTCTCACCCCAATTACTACAGGGTCCTCGAAAGCCACAAAACACAGGAACATCTAACCCCGATTACTACAGAGGCCTCTATCCCCACAAAAAACAGGGGCCTCTAACCCCACAAAATACAGGGGCCTCAAGCCCCACAAAACACAGAGGGCTTCATACACCACAAAACACAGAGGCCTCTAATCCCACAAAACACAGGGGCTTCTAACACCACAAAACATAGGGGCCTGAAACACCACAGAACGCAGGAGTCTTTAACCCCAAGTACAAAAGGGCAGTCGAACCCCAATTACTACAGGGGCCAATAACCCCACAAAACATAGGGGACTCTAACCCCCCTAAACACAGGGGCTTCTAACCCCAATACCACAGGGGCCTCTCACCCCACAAAACAAAAGGACCTATAACCCAAATTAATACAGTGTACTCTAAAGCCAAATACTGCAGGGGCCTCTAACCCAATTACTATAGGGGACTCTAGCCCCAATTAGTAAGGGGCCTCTAACCCCAATTCCTCCTGGGCGCTCTAATCCCAGTTACTACAGGGGGCTCCAGATTCAATTACAACATGGACCTCTAACCCCACAAAACACAGGGGCCTCTAACCCCAAAACCTCACGTGTCTCTAACCCCAATTACTGCAGGGGCCTCTAACCCCTATTACAACAGGGGGCTCTAACCTCAATTACAAAAGGGCTCTCTAACCCCACAAAACACAGGGGCCTCTAACTCCAATTTCTACAGGGGCCTCTAACCCCAATTACAACAGGGGACTCTAACCCCAATTACTAAACGACAATCCAACCCAATTACTACAGGGGCCTCTGACCCCAATTATTACAGGGGACTCTAACCCCAATTACTACAGAGGGCTCTAACCCCAAGTATTACAGGGCACTCTAACCCCAATTATGACAGGGGACTCTAACCCCAATTACTACAGGGCACTCTAACCCCAATTACCACATGGGACACTAACCCCAATTACCACAGAGGACTCTAACCCCAATTACTACAGAGGGCGCTAACCTGGTGAAATACCAGTGCATGCTGAAACCAATTACTACAGATGCCTCTGACCCCACCAAACGCAGGGGAGTCTCATCCCAATTACTACAGGGGGATCTAACCCCATAAAACACAGAACATCTAACCCCAGTTACTACAAGGGACTCTAACCCCACTAAACACAGGAGCCTCCAACCCCAAGTAATACAGGGGATTCTAACCACAATTACTACAGGGCACTCTAAACCTACAAAGCACAGGGGTCTCTAAACGACAACACGCAGGGGCATCTAACCCTAGTTACTAGAGGGGGCTGTAGCCCCGATTTATACCCGGGCCTCTAACCCCACGAAGCACAGGGGCCTCGAACCCGACTAAACACAGGGGGCTCAAACCCCAGTTACGACAGGGGCCTCGAAGTCCACAAAGCACAGGGGCCTCTAACTCCAATTATTACAGGGGCATCTAACCCCACTTACTGCAGGAATCTCCAACCCCAATTACTACAGCGAGCTCTAACCCCAATTATTACAGGGTCTCTAACCTCCTATTATGACAGGTCACTCAAACCCCAATTACTCCAGTGCACTCTAACCCCAATTACTACAGGAATTTCTAACATCTATTATTACAGCGGTCTGACCCCCCCACCCCACCCACCCGCCCCCACCCCACCCCCCCCACACTCCCCACCCCCCCACCCCCCCACACCCCCCACCCCCCCCACACCCCCCACACCCCCCACCCCCCCCACACACCCCACCCCCACCCCCCCACCCCCCCCACACCCCCCAACGGCCTCTATCCATGCAATACTATAGAAGGCTCTAACCCCAATTACTACGGGCCTCTAATGCCACCCTACATAGGGGCTTCTAACCCATATCACTACATTGGCCTCTAACTCCAATTACTACAGGGCACTCTAACCCCAATTACTACAGGGGGCTGTAACCTCAATTAATACAGGGGCATCTAACCCCACAAAACACAGGGGCCTCTAACCCCACAAAAAACAGGGGCCTTTAACCTCACTAAACACAGGGGCCTCTAACCTCACAAAACACAGGGGCCTCTAACCTCACAAAACACAGGAGACACAAACCTCAGGAAACACAGGGGCCTCTAACCTCAGAAAGCACTGGGGCCTCTAACCCCTCAAAGCACTGGGGCTCTAACCTCACAAAGCACAGTGCCCTATAACCCCACTAAACACAGGGGCCTCTAACCCCAATTACTACAGGGGACTCTAACCACACTGATTCACTGATGTTAAGACAAATGTTCTTAATTGCCTTACTCTCTCTGCCTATCTACTTTCTAATGTGCAGCAAATGTGTTCTATAATTCAACATTACATATTAGTCTAAATCTTTAAGGACATAGTTTTTGGCTGTAGACTTTTTCACAGCTGCACTAGAGTTTTGTCCAGCCGAATCATGACCTCATGGCACCAAAACTCAATCTCTCTAACAATAAAAGCTAACACACCATATGCCTTCTTAACAGCCCCATCAACCTGGGTGGCCTATGTACATGAACACTGAAATCTCTCTGCTCATCCACACTGCTAAGAATCTTACCATTAGATCAGTACTCTGTATTTCTGTTACTTCTTCCAAAGTGAATCACCTCACACTTTTGCGCATTAAACTCCATTTGCCACGTCTCAGCCCAGCTCTGCAGCTTACCTATATCCCTCTGTAACCTACAACATCCTTCGGCATTATCCACAACTCCACCGCCCTTAGTGTCATCTGCAAATTTACCAACCGATCCTTCTACGCCCTCATCCAGATCATTTATAAAAATGACAAACAGCAGTCGACCCAAAACAGATCTTGACGAAACCCCACTAGTAACTGAATTCCAGGACGAACATTTCTCATCAACCACCACCCTCTGTCTTCTTTCATCCAGCCAATTTCTCACCCAAACCACTAAATCACCCTCAATCCTATGCCTCTGTATTTTCTGCAATAGCCTCCTGTGGGGAAACTTATCAAACGTTTTCCTGAAATCCATGTGCTCCACATCAACCGCTTTACCCTCACCCACCTGTTTGCTCATCTTCTCAAAGAACTCAATAAGTTTTATGAGGTACAACCTACCCTTTACAAAAGCATGCTGACTGTCCCTAATCAACTTATTCCTCTCCAGATGATTATAAATCCTATCTCCTATAACATTTTCCAACACTTTACTCACAACCGAAGTAAGGCTCACTGGTCTATAATTACCAGGTCTATAATTGTCTGTTCTCTACTTCTTGAAGAAGGGAACAACATTTGCTATCCTCCAGTCTTCTGTCACTATTCCTGTCGACAACGACGGCATAAAGATCCAAGCCAAAGGCTCGGCAATCCCCTCCGTGGCTACCCAGAGAATCCTTAGATCAATCCCATCTGGCCCAGGGGACTTACATTTGTTTACATTTTCCAGAATTGCTAACACCCCGTTTTTGTGAACCTCAATTCAATTTAGTCTCGTGACCTGTATCTCAGTATTCTCCTTGACAACATTGTATTTTTCTTGCGTCAATTGTCAGAAAAATCGTTTTGGCTCACAGATGTCTATAGAGAAGGAAACCTGCCATCCTCACCTGGTCTCCTACATTTGGTTCCAGACCCACAGCACTGTGGTTGACTGTTAATTGCCTTCTGAAATAGCAAAGTAGACTGGCAGCAGGCTGGAAGAATACAGTAACCAGGCAGCATCAGGAGGTGGAGAAGTCAATGCTTCTGGTGTAACCCTTCTTCAGGATTGGGGGTGGGTGTGGGGGGAGCTACAGATAAAGGGAGTGCTGGGAGCAGGGTGGTGAAGTGGGGATAGGTGAAGACAGATAGAGGGTATGACCTGGTTTGTCACTGAGAGGAATGAATATGGTTGGTGGCAGGGAGCAATGGAAGGGAGGGCGAGTGGCTGGGAAGGGAGTCGGGTTTGGGGAACGAGATTATTTGAAAAGGGAAAATTCAACGTTGAATCCTCCTGGGCTGTAGATTGCCTGTGTGAAACATGAGGTGTTGTTCCTTCAATGTGGTTCATTGTGGCAATGGAGGAAACCCAGGATGGTCATGTTGGAAAGGGAGTGAGAAGGGAATTGAAATGGACGGTGATTGGGTAGTCCATTCGGCCCCTGTGGGCCCAGCTGAGATGCTCGGTGAACCGTTCCCTAAGTTTACGTTTGGTGTCCTCGATGTAGAGAAGACCACTTTGGGAGCATCTGATGCGTAATTTATTTTGGAAGAGAGACATTGAACCTCTGTCTCACCTGGAAGGATTATTTGGGGCCCTGCATGGAGGTGTGGGAGGTGGCATACCGGCAGGTTTTGCATCTTTTCCCAGTTGCAGGGGGAAGGTACCGGGGTTTTGGGGGGTTATTGGGAAGAGTGGCACAAACTAAGGATTGTTGAAGGGAATGGTCCTTATGGAAGGCAGAGGGGGTGTGGAGGGAAAGATGTTCTTGGTGGTGGGGTCTAGGAGGAGTTGGTGGAGGATGATGTGTTGGATGTGGAGACTGGTGAATGGTAGGTGAGGATAAGGGGATCTCTGTCTTTATTGCATTGGGGGTTAGAGCATTATAACAGGTAATGGAGCTTGTTTGTCAGAGGGCTATCTGGATGACAGAGGGAGGAAAAGCATATTGTGTGAAATAGGTGGACACCTGGGATGCTCGCAATTGGAATGTCTCCACATCCGAGCAGTTGTGGCGGAGACAGAGGACACTGGAGAATGGGATAGAGTTCTTGCTGGATACTGGGTGGGAGGAAGGGCAGTCCAGGTAATTATGGGAGTCTGTGGGATGGTCGTAAACTTCCGATTGGAGACTGCCACCAGAGAAGGAAATAATGAGGTCAAGAAAGTGGAGGGAGGTATCCGAAATGGGCCAAGTGAATTTGAGGGTGGGGTGGGAGTTGTGGGTGAAGTCGATGAACTGCTCCAGTTCAGCCTGGGTATAGGATGCTGCACTGATGCAGTCATCGATGGAATGGTGGAAGAGTTGGAGAACAGTGCCTGTGCAGGTACTGAAGAGGGACTGTTCAATATAGCTGACAAAGAAGCAGGCGTAGCTGGGGCCCATCCGTGTAACCTTGGCCACCCCTTTGATTTGGAGGAAATGGGAGGAGTTAAAGAAAATGTTATTAAGGGTGAGGACCAGTTCGGTGAGGTGGAGGAGGGTATTGGTGGAGGGGGACTGGATGGGTCCTTTCGAAAGGAAGAAGCAGAGGGCCTGGAGGCCAGCCTTATGGGGTATGGATGGGTACAAGGACTGCATGTCCATAATGAAGATAAAACACTGGGGATCAGGGAACTGGAAGTTGCTGTAGAGATGGAGGGCATGGTTGGTGTCGCGGGTGTAGGTGGGAAGTGTCTGAATTAAGGGAAGAGGATGGAGTTGAGGTAGGATGGAGTTGAGGTAGCATGAGATGTGTTCAGTGGGGCAAGAGCTTGCTGAGACGATGGGTCAGCCGGGATAGTTGGGTTTGTGGATCCTGGGGAGCAGGTAGAAACGCGCAGTATGGGACTGGGGGATTGTGATTTTGGAGGCA
This sequence comes from Chiloscyllium plagiosum, assembly GCF_037043375.1. NCBI lineage: Eukaryota > Metazoa > Chordata > Chondrichthyes > Orectolobiformes > Hemiscylliidae > Chiloscyllium > Chiloscyllium plagiosum. The sequence goes on along the minus strand of NW_028270178.1, from coordinate 29,914,882 downwards.
GTGGAGGGGAGATCACTGGAGACAATGACGGGCGAAACAATGCGGGTGATGTTCGCCTCATGGGTCACGGTGGGGTCGTTGGAAAGAGGGAGTTAGGACGAGGTGTCGGAGAGTTGGCATTCGGTCTCTGCGCCCTAGAGGACCATTGTCCAGACTACCACAGCCCTGGGGACAGTGAGAGAGACGGAGTGGGGTCAGTCTAATGTCCCCAGGTGTCAGTGACAGAGACACCGTGGGGTCAGTCTAATGTCTCCAGCGGTCAGTGACACAGACACAGTGGGTTCAGGCTGATACCCCCAGGGGTCAAAGAAAGAGCCACAGTGAGGTCAGTCTAATGTCCCCAGTTGTCAGTTACAGAGACACAGTGTGGTCGGTCTAATGTCCCCAGTGGTCAGTGACAGAGACACAGTGGGGTCAATCTAATGTCCCCAAAGGTCAATGATTGAGATATAGTGGGGTCAGTCTAATTTCCCTGGAGTTAGTGACAGAGACACAGTGGGGTCAGTCTAATGTCCCCAGTGGTTAGTGATAGAGACACAGTGGGGTCAATCTAATATCCCCAGAGGTCAGTGACAGAGACACAATGGGTTCAGTCTAATGTCCCCAGGGGCAAATGACAGAGACACAGTGGGGTCAGTCTAATGTGCCCAGGGGTCAATGATAGAGACATAGTATGGTCAGCTTAATGCCCCTAGGGGTCAGTGACAAAGACACAGTGGAGTCTGTGTCATGTCCCCAGGGGTCAGTCTAATGTCCCCAGGTGTCAGTGACAGAGACACCGTGGGGTCAGTCTAATGTCTCCAGCGGTCAGTGACACAGACACAGTGGGTTCAGGCTGATACCCCCAGGGATCAATGAAAGAGCCACAGTGAGGTCTGTCTAATGTCCCCAGGGGTCAGTGACAGAGGCACAGTGGGGACAGTCTAATGTCCCCAGGGGTCAGTGACAGAGTTAAAGTGGGCTCAGTATAATGTCCGCAGGGGTTAGTGACAGAGACACAGTGGGGTCCGTCTAATGTCCCCAGGGGTCAGTGACAGAGACACAGCGGGGTCAGTCTAATGCCCACAGGGTCAGTGACAGAGATACAGCGGGGTCAGTCTAATATACCCAGGGGTCAATGACAGATACACAGTGGTGCCATTTTAATGTCCCCAGGGGTCAGTGACAGAGACAAAGTGGGGTCGGTCTAATGTCCCTCGGGTTCAATGACAGAAACAGAGTGGGGTAGGCCTAATGCCCCCAGGTGAGTAACAGGGACACAGTGGGGTCAGTTTAATGTCCCCAGGGGTCAGTGACAGAGACTCAGTGGGGTCTGTGTAATGTCCCCAGGGGTCAGTCTAATGTCCCCAGGGGTCAGTGACAGAGACACCGTGGGGTCAGTCTAATGTCTCCAGCGGTCAGTGACAGAGATACAGTGGGTTCAGGCTGTTACTCCCAGGGGTCAGTGACAGAGCAAAAGTGAGGTCTGTCTAATGTCCCCAGGGATCAGTGACAGAGACACAGTGGGGTCAGTCTAATGTCCCCAGCGGTCAGTGACAGAGTTAAAGTGGGGTAGGTCTAATGCCCCCAGGTGAGTAAAAGGGACACAGTGGGGTCAATTTAATGTCCCCAGGGGTCAGTGACAGAGACTCAGTGGGGTCAATCTGACGTGCCCAGGTGTCAGTGACAGGGACACAGTGGGTTCAAGCTAATGTACCCAGGGGTCAGTGACAGAGACAAAGTGTGGTCGGTCTAATGTCCCCCGGTGTCAGTGACAGATACACCATGGATCAGTCTAATGTCCCCAGGGATTAGGGTTAGAGACACAGTGGGGTCAGTAAAATGCCCCCAGGGGTCAATGACAGAGACACAGTAGTGTCAGTTTAATGTCCCCAGGGATCAGTGACAGTGATACAGTGGGGTCAGTCTAATACCCCCAGGGGTCAATGGCAGTGACACCGTAGTGTCAGTTTAATGTCCCCAGGGATCAGTGACAGTGATACAGCGGGGTCAGTCTAATACCCCCAGGTGTCAGTGACAGTGACACAGTGGAGTCAGTCAAATGCCCCCAGGTATCAATGACAGAGACACAGAAGGGTCAGTATAATGTCCGCAAAGGTCAGTGGCAGAGACACAGTAGAGTCAGTGTATTGTCCCAAGGGGTCAGTGACTGAGACACAGTGGGGTCAGTAAAATGCCCCCAGGGGTCAATGACAGAAACACAGTAGTGTCAGTTTAATGTCCCCAGGGATCAGTGACAGTGATACAGTGGGGTCAGTCTAATACCCCCAGGGGTCAATGACAGAGACACAGTAGGGTCAGTTTAATGTCCCCAGGGATCAGTGACAGCGATACAGTGGGGTCAGTCTAATACTCCCAGGTGTCAGTGACAGTGACACAGTGGAGTCAGTCTAATGTCCACAGGGATCAGTGACAGAGGCACAATGGGGTCAGATTAATGTCCTGAGGGATCAGTGACAGAGTCAAAGTGGGGTCAGTAAAATGTCCCCAGGGGTCAGTGACTGAGACATAGTTGGGTCAGTCTAATGTCCAAAGGGGTCAGTGGCAGAGACATAGTAGCGTCAGTCTAATGCCCCCAGGGTCATTGACAGGTACACAGTGGGGACGGACTAATGTCCCCAGGAGTCAGTGTCAAAGACACAGTGGAGTCAGTCCAATGTCCCCAGCGGTCAGTGACAGAGATACATTGGGAAAATTCTAATACCCCCAGGGGTCCGTAACAAGGACAGAGTGGGGTCAGTCTAATGTTCTCAGAGGTAAGTGACTGAGACACAGTTGGGTCATTCTAATGTCCCCACGGGTCAGTGGCAGAGACATAGTGGGGTCAGTCTAATGTCCCCAGGGGTCAGTGTCAAAGACATAATTGGGTCAGTCTAATGTCCCCAGGGGTCAGTGACAGAGACACAGTGGGGTCGGACTTCTGTCCCCAGGGGTCAGTGTCAGAGACACAGTGGGGTCAGTCTAATGTCCCCAGCGGTCAGTGACAGAGACACAGTGGGGAAATTCTAATACCCCCAGGGGTCGTAACAAGGACAGAGTGGGTCAGTCTAATGTCCCCAGAGGTCAGTGACTGAGACACAGTTGGGTTAGTCTAATGTCCGCAGGGGTCAGTGGCAGAGACATAGTGGGGTCAGTCTAATGCCCCCAGGGGTCATTGACAGAGACACAGTGGGGAAAGCCGAATACCCCCAGGGGTCCGTTACAGGGACAGAGTGGGGTCAGTCTAATGTCTCCAGAGGTCAGTGACCGAGAGACAGTGGGGACAGTCTAATGTCCCCAGGGCTCAATGACAGGGACAAATTAGAGTCAGTTTACTTTCCTCAGGGGTCATTGACAGGACACAGTGGGGAAAGCCGAATACCCCCAGGGGTCCGTAACAGGGACAGAGTGGGGTCAGTCTAATGTCTCCAGAGGTCAGTGACAGAGTCACAGTGGGGTCAGGCTAATGCCCCCAGGGGTCATTGACAGGTACACAGTGGTGTCAGTCAAATGCCCCCAGGGGTCAGTGACAGAGACACAGTGTGGTCGGACTAATGTCCCCAGGGGTCAGTGTCAGAGACATAGTTGGGTCAGTCTAATGTCCCCAGGGGTCAGTGACAGAGACATAGTGGGGTCGGACGTCTGTCCCCAGGGGTCAGTGTCAGAGACACAGTGGGGTCAGTCTAATGTCCCCAGCGGTCAGTGACAGAGACACAGTGGGGAAATTCTAATACCCCCAGGGGTCCGTAACAAGGACAGAGTGGGTCAGTCTAATGTCCCCAGAGGTCAGTGACTGAGACACAGTTGGGTCAGTCTAATGTCCGCAGGGGTCAGTGGCAGAGACATAGTGGGGTCAGTCTAATACCCCCAGGGGTCATTGACAGAGACACAGTGGGGAAAGCCGAATACCCCCAGGGGTCCGTTACAGGGACAGAGTGGGGTCAGTCTAATGTCTCCAGAGGTCAGTGACCGGGAGACAGTGGGGACAGTCTAATGTCCCCAGGGCTCAATGACAGGGACAAATTAGAGTCAGTTTACTGTCCTCAGGGGTCATTGACAGGACACAGTGGGGAAAGCCGAATACCCCCAGGGGTCCGTAACAGGGACAGAGTGGGGTCAGTCTAATGTCTCCAGAGGTCAGTGACAGAGTCACAGTGGGGTCAGGCTAATGTCCCAAGGGGTCAGTACAGAGACACAGTGGGGTCAATCTAATTCCCCCATGGGGTCAATGACAGAGACACATTGGGGTCAGTCTAATGTCCCCAGGGGTTAGTAATGGAGACAGTGGGGTCTGTTTAAAGTCCCCAGAGGTAAGTGACAGAGACACAATGGGGTCAGTCTAATGCCTCCAGTGGTCAGTGACAGAGACAAAGTGGGGTCAATCTAATGTCCCAAGGGGACAGTGACAGAGACACATTGGGTTCGGTCTCATGTACTCAGGTGTCAGTGACGGATACTCAATGGAACAGTCTAATATCCCCACGGTACAGTGACTGAGACACAGTGGGATCAGTCTAATACCCCCAGGTGTCAGTGACAGAGACACAGCGTGGTCAGTCTAATGCCCCCAGGGGTCAGTGACAGAGACACAGTTGGGTATGTCAAATGCCCCCATGGGTCAATGACAGAGACACAGTGGGGTCAGTTTAATGTTCCCAGGGCTCAGTGACAGAGAGACCGTGAAGTCAGTGTAATGTCCCCAAGGGTCAGTGACAGAGACACAGTGGGGTCAGTCTAATGTCCCCTGGGGTTAGTGATGGAGATACAGTGGGGTCTGTTTAAAGTCCCCAGGGGTAAGTGACAGAGACACAGTGGGGTCAGTCTAATGCCTCCAGTGGTCAGTGACAGAGACACAATGGGGTCAATCTAATGACCCCAGGGGACCGTGTCAGAGACACAGTGGGGTCGGTCTAATGTCCCCAGGTGTCAGTGACATGTACACAATGGATCAGTCTAATGTCCCCAGGGTACAGTGACTGAGATACAGTAGGTTCAGCCTAATGTCCCCAGGGGTCAGTGACAGTGACACAGTGGGGTCAGTCTAATGCGCCCAAGGGTCAGTGATAGAGACACAGTGGGGTCAGTCTAATGCCCCCAGGGGTCAATGACAGAGACACAGTGGGGACAGTTAAATGTTCCCGGGGTCAGTGACAGAGAGACAGTGGAGTCAGTCTAATGTCCCCAGTGGTCAGTGACCGAGAGACAGTGGGGACAGTCTAATGTCCCCAGGGCTCAATGACAGGGACAAAGTAGAGTCAGTTTACTGTCCTCAGGGGTCAGTGACAGAGACATAGTGGGGTCAGTCTAATTCCTCCAGGGGTCAGTGACAGGTGCACAGTGTGGTCAGTCTAATTCCCCCAGGGGTCAGTGTTAGAGACACAGTAGGGTCAGTCTTAAGACTCCAGCGGTAAGTGACATAGTCACAGTGGAGTCAGTCTAATGCCCCCAGGGGTCAGTAACAGGGACAGAGTGGGGTCAGTCTAATGTCCCCAGAAGTCAGTGACAGAGACACAGTGGGGTCATTCTAATATCCCTAGGTGTCAGTGACAGAGACATAGTGGGTTTGGTCTAATGTCCCTAGGGGTCAGTGACAGAGTCACAGTGGGGTCAGTCTAATGCCCCCAGGGGTCAATGACAGAGACACAGTGGAGTCAGTCTAATGTCCCCAGGGGTCAGTGACAGAGATACAGTGGGGTCAGTGTAATGTCCCCAGGGGTCAATGAGAGAGACCCAGTGGAGTCAGTCTAATATCCCCAGGGTTCAGTGACAGAGACACAGTGGGGTCAATCTAATGTCCCCAGAGTTCAGTGACAGAGACACAGTGTGGTCAGTCTAATGTCCCCAGTAGTCAGTGACAGAGACACACTGTGGTTGGTTAATGCCCGCAGGTGTCAGTGACAGAGGCACAGTGGAGTCAGTCTAATGTCCCCAGGGGTCAATAACAGAGACACAGTATTTTTGGTCTAATGTCCCCAGGGTTCAGTGAAAGAGACACAGTGGGATCAGTCTAATGCCCCCAGTGGTTAGTGACAGAGACACAATGGGGTCAATCTAATGTCCCCAGGGGTCAGTGACAGAGGCACCGTGGGGTCGATCTGATGTCCCCCGGGGTCAGTGACGGATACAGAATGGGTTAGTCTAATGTCCCCAGGGCTCTGGGACTGAGACACAGTGCGGTCAGTCTAATGTCGCCAGGGGTCAGTGACAAAGAGACAGTGGGGTCAGTCTAATGTCCCCAGGGATCTGTGACAGAGACACAGTGGGGTCAGTCAAATGCCACCATGGGTCAATGACCAAGACACAGTAGGGTCAGCTTACGGCCCCCAGGGGTCATTGACAGAGACACAATGGGGTCAGTTTCATGCCCCAGCAATCAGTTTCAGTGACACAGTGGGGTCAGTCTAATGTCCACAGGGGACAGTGAGAGAGACACAGTGGGTTCAGTCTAAATGTCCCCAGGGGTCAGTGACAGGTACACAGTGGGGTCAGTCTAAAGCCCCCAGGGGTCAGAGACAAGTACACCGCGGAGTCAGTCTAATGTCCCCAGGGGTCAGTGACAGAAACAGAGTTGGGTCAGTCTAATGTCCCTGGGTTCAGTGACAGAGACACAGTGGGGTCCGTCTAATGTCCCCAGGGGTCAGTGACAGTGTCAAAGTGGGCTCAGTATAATGTCCCCAGGGTGCAGTGACAGAGACGCAGTCGGGTCAGTCTAATGTCCCCAATGGTCAGTGACAGAGACATAGTGTGGTCAGTCTAATGACCCTAGGGGTCACTGACATGTACACTGTGGGTCAGTCTAATGCGCCCAGGTGTCGGTGACAGAGACACAGTGGGGTCGGTCTAATGTCCCCAGGGGTCAGTAACAGAGACAGAGTGGGGTCAGTGTAATGTCCCCAGGGTTCAGTGAGAGAGACACAGTGGGATCAGTCTAGTACCCCGGGGTCAGTAACAGGGACAGAGTGGGGTCAGTCTAATGTCCCCAGAGGTTAGTGACAGAGACACAGTGGGGTCAGTCTAATGCCCTCATGGATCAGTACCAGGGACACAGTGAGGTCAGTCTGATGCCACCAGGGGTCAGTACCAGGGACACAGTGGCGACAGTCTAATGTCCTCAGGGGTCAGTGACAGAGACACAGTGGAGTCAGTCTAATGACCCCAGGCGTTAATGATAGTGACACAGTGGGCTCAGTCTAATGTCCCCAAGGGTCAGTGACAGAGACGCAGTGGGGTCAGTCTAATGTACCTAGGGTGCAGTGTCAGAGACACAGTGGGTTTGGTTTAATATCCCCGGGGGTCAGTGACAGAGACACAGTGGGGTCAGTCTAATGCCCCCAGGGGTCAGTACTAGGGACACAATGAGGTCAGTCTAATGTCCCCAGGGTCAATGACAGAGAAACAGTGGGGTCAGTCTAATGTCCCCAGGGGTCAATGACAGAGGCACAGTGTGGTCAATCTAATGTTCCAAGGGTTCAGTGACAGAGACACAGTGTGGTCAGTTTAATGACCGCAGGGGTCAGTGATAGAGACACAGTGGGGTCAGTCTAATGTCCCCAGTGGTTTGTGACAGAGACACAGTGGGGTCAATCTAATGTCTCCAGAGGTCAGTGACAGAGTCACAGTGGGGTCAGGCTAATGCCCCCAGGGGTCATTAACTGGTACACAGTGGTGTCAGTCAAATGCCCCCAGGGGTCAGTGACAGAGACACAGTGTGGTCGGACTAATGTCCCCAGGGGTCAGTGTCAGAGACATAGTTGGGTCAGTCTAATGTCCCCAGGGGTCAGTGACAGAGACACAGTGGGGTCGGACGTCTGTCCCCAGGGGTCAGTGTCAGAGACACAGTGGGGTCAGTCTAATGTCCCCAGCGGTCAGTGACAGAGACACAGTGGGGAAATTCTAATACCCCCAGGGGTCCGTAACAAGGACAGAGTGGGTCAGTCTAATGTCCCCAGAGGTCAGTGACTGAGACACAGTTGGGTCAGTCTAATGTCCGCAGGGGTCAGTGGCAGAGACATAGTGGGGTCAGTCTAATGCCCCCAGGGGTCATTGACAGAGACACAGTGGGGAAAGCCGAATACCCCCAGGGGTCCGTTACAGGGACAGAGTGGGGTCAGTTTAATGTCCCCAGAGGTCAGTGACCTAGAGACAGTGGGGACAGTCTAATGTCCCCAGGGCTCAATGACAGGGACAAATTAGAGTCAGTTTACTGTCCTCAGGGGTCATTGACAGGACACAGTGGGAAAGCCGAATACCCCCAGGGGTCCGTAACAGGGACAGAGTGGGGTCAGTCTAATGTCTCCAGAGGTCAGTGACAGAGTCACAGTGGGGTCAGGCTAATGTCCCAAGGGGTCAGTACAGAGACACAGTGCGTTCGGTCTAATGTCCCCGGGGTCAGTGACAGAGACACAGTGGGGTCAATGTAATTCCCCCAGGGGTCAATGACAGAGACACATTGGGGTCAGTCTAATATCCCCAGAGGTCAGAGACAGAAACACAATAGGGTCAATCTAATGTCCCCAGGGTTCAGTGACAGAGACACAGAGGGGTCAGTCTAATGTGCCCAGTTGTCAGTGACAGAGACACAGTGTGGTTGGTCTAATGTCCCCAGGGGTCAGTGACAGAGACACAGTGGGGTCAGTCTAATGTCCCCAGGGGTTAGTAATGGAGACACAGTGGGGTCTGTTTAAAGTCCCCAGAGGTAAGTGACAGAGACACAATGGGGTCAGTCTAATGCCTCCAGTGGTCAGTGACAGAGACAAAGTGGGGTCAATCTAATGTCCCAAGGGGACAGTGACAGAGACACATTGGGTTCGGTCTCATGTACTCAGGTGTCAGTGACGGATACTCAATGGAACAGTCTAATATCCCCACGGTACAGTGACTGAGACACAGTGGGATCAGTCTAATACCCCCAGGTGTCAGTGACAGAGACACAGCGTGGTCAGTCTAATGCCCCCAGGGGTCAGTGACAGAGACACAGTTGGGTCTGTCAAATGCCCCCATGGGTCAATGACAGAGACACAGTGGGGTCAGTTTAATGTTCCCAGGGCTCAGTGACAGAGAGACCGTGAAGTCAGTGTAATGTCCCCAAGGGTCAGTGACAGAGACACAGTGGGGTCAATCTAATGACCCCAGGGGACCGTGTCAGAGACACAGTGGGGTCTGTTTAAAGTCCCCAGGTGTCAGTGACATGTACACAATGGATCAGTCTAATGTCCCCAGGGTACAGTGCCTGAGATACAGTAGGTTCAGTCTAATGTCCCCAGGGGTCAGTGACAGTGACACAGTGGGGTCAGTCTAATGCGCCCAAGGGTCAGTGATAGAGACACAGTGGGGTCAGTCTAATGCCCCCAGGGGTCAATGACAGAGACACAGTGGGGACAGTTAAATGTTCCCGGGGTCAGTGACAGAGAGACAGTGGAGTCAGTCTAATGTCCCCAGTGGTCAGTGACCGAGAGACAGTGGGGACAGTCTAATGTCCCCAGGGCTCAATGACAGGGACAAAGTAGAGTCAGTTTACTGTCCTCAGGGGTCAGTGACAGAGACATAGTGAGGTCAGTCTAATTCCTCCAGGGGTCAGTGACAGGTGCACAGTGTGGTCAGTCTAATTCCCCCAGGGGTCAGTGATAGAGACACAGTAGGGTCAGTCTTAAGACTCCAGCGGTAAGTGACATAGTCACAGTGGAGTCAGTCTAATGCCCCCAGGGGTCAGTAACAGGGACAGAGTGGGGTCAGTCTAATGTCCCCAGAAGTCAGTGACAGAGACACAGTGGGGTCATTCTAATATCCCTAGGTGTCAGTGACAGAGACATAGTGGGTTTGGTCTAATGTCCCTAGGGGTCAGTGACAGAGTCACAGTGGGGTCAGTCTAATGCCCCCAGGGGTCAATGACAGAGACATAGTGGAGTCAGTCTAATGTCCCCAGGGGTCAGTGTCAGAGATACAGTGGGTCAGTGTAATGTCCCCAGGGGTCAATGAGAGAGACCCAGTGGAGTCAGTCTAATATCCCCAGGGTTCAGTGACAGAGACACAGTGGGGTCAATCTAATGTCCCCAGAGTTCAGTGACAGAGACACAGTGTGGTCAGTCTAATGTCCCCAGTAGTCAGTGACAGAGACACACTGTGGTTGGTTAATGCCCGCAGGTGTCAGTGACAGAGGCACAGTGGAGTCAGTCTAATGTCCCCAGGGGTCAATAACAGAGACACAGTATTTTTGGTCTAATGTCCCCAGGGTTCAGTGAAAGAGACACAGTGGGATCAGTCTAATGCCCCCAGTGGTTAGTGACAGAGACACAATGGGGTCAATCTAATGTCCCCAGGGGTCAGTGACAGAGGCACCGTGGGGTCGATCTGATGTCCCCCGGGGTCAGTGACGGATACAGAATGGGTTAGTCTAATGTCCCCAGGGCTCTGGGACTGAGACACAGTGCGGTCAGTCTAATGTCGCCAGGGGTCAGTGACAAAGAGACAGTGGGGTCAGTCTAATGTCCCCAGGGATCTGTGACAGAGACACAGTGGGGTCAGTCAAATGCCACCATGGGTCAATGACCAAGACACAGTAGGGTCAGCTTACGGCCCCCAGGGGTCATTGACAGAGACACAATGGGGTCAGTTTCATGCCCCAGCAATCAGTTTCAGTGACACAGTGGGGTCAGTCTAATGTCCACAGGGGACAGTGAGAGAGACACAGTGGGTTCAGTCTAAATGTCCCCAGGGGTCAGTGACAGGTACACAGTGGGGTCAGTCTAAAGCCCCCAGGGGTCAGAGACAAGTACACAGCGGAGTCAGTCTAATGTCCCCAGGGGTCAGTGACAGAAACAGAGTTGGGTCAGTCTAATGTCCCTGGGTTCAGTGACAGAGACACAGTGGGGTCCGTCTAATGTCCCCAGGGGTCAGTGACAGTGTCAAAGTGGGCTCAGTATAATGTCCCCAGGGTGCAGTGACAGAGACGCAGTCGGGTCAGTCTAATGTCCCCAATGGTCAGTGACAGAGACATAGTGTGGTCAGTCTAATGACCCTAGGGGTCACTGACATGTACACTGTGGGTCAGTCTAATGCGCCCAGGTGTCGGTGACAGAGACACAGTGGGGTCGGTCTAATGTCCCCAGGGGTCAGTAACAGAGACAGAGTGGGGTCAGTGTAATGTCCCCAGGGTTCAGTGAGAGAGACACAGTGGGATCAGTCTAGTACCCCGGGGTCAGTAACAGGGACAGAGTGGGGTCAGTCTAATGTCCCCAGAGGTTAGTGACAGAGACACAGTGGGGTCAGTCTAATGCCCTCATGGATCAGTACCAGGGACACAGTGAGGTCAGTCTGATGCCACCAGGGGTCAGTACCAGGGACACAGTGGCGACAGTCTAATGTCCTCAGGGGTCAGTGACAGAGACACAGTGGAGTCAGTCTAATGACCCCAGGCGTTAATGATAGTGACACAGTGGGCTCAGTCTAATGTCCCCAAGGGTCAGTGACAGAGACGCAGTGGGGTCAGTCTAATGTACATAGGGTGCAGTGTCAGAGACACAGTGGGTTTGGTTTAATATCCCCGGGGGTCAGTGACAGAGACACAGTGGGGTCAGTCTAATGCCCCCAGGGGTCAGTACTAGGGACACAATGAGGTCAGTCTAATGTCCCCAGGGTCAATGACAGAGAAACAGTGGGGTCAGTCTAATGTCCCCAGGGGTCAATGACAGAGGCACAGTGTGGTCAATCTAATGTTCCAAGGGTTCAGTGACAGAGACACAGTGTGGTCAGTTTAATGACCGCAGGGGTCAGTGATAGAGACACAGTGGGGTCAGTCTAATGTCCCCAGTGGTTTGTGACAGAGACACAGTGGGGTCAATCTAATGTCTCCAGAGGTCAGTGACAGAGTCACAGTGGGGTCAGGCTAATGCCCCCAGGGGTCATTGACAGGTACATAGTGGTGTCAGTCAAATGCCCCCAGGGGTCAGTGACAGAGACACAGTGTGGTCGGACTAATGTCCCCAGGGGTCAGTGTCAGAGACATAGTTGGGTCAGTCTAATGTCCCCAGGGGTCAGTGACAGAGACACAGTGGGGTCGGACGTCTGTCCCCAGGGGTCAGTGTCAGAGACACAGTGGGGTCAGTCTAATGTCCCCAGCGGTCAGTGACAGAGACACAGTGGGGAAATTCTAATACCCCCAGGGGTCCGTAACAAGGACAGAGTGGGTCAGTCTAATGTCCCCAGAGGTCAGTGACTGAGACACAGTTGGGTCAGTCTAATGTCCGCAGGGGTCAGTGGCAGAGACATAGTGGGGTCAGTCTAATGCCCCCAGGGGTCATTGACAGAGACACAGTGGGGAAAGCCGAATACCCCCAGGGGTCCGTTACAGGGACAGAGTGGGGTCAGTCTAATGTCTCCAGAGGTCAGTGACCGAGAGACAGTGGGGACAGTCTAATGTCCCCAGGGCTCAATGACAGGGACAAATTAGAGTCAGTTTACTGTCCTCAGGGGTCATTGACAGGACACAGTGGGGAAAGCCGAATACCCCCAGGGGTCCGTAACAGGGACAGAGTGGGGTCAGTCTAATGTCTCCAGAGGTCAGTGACAGAGTCACAGTGGGGTCAGGCTAATGTCCCAAGGGGTCAGTCCAGAGACACAGTGCGTTCGGTCTAATGTCCCCGGGGTCAGTGACAGAGACACAGTGGGGTCAATCTAATTCCCCCAGGGGTCAATGACAGAGACACATTGGGGTCAGTCTAATATCCCCAGAGGTCAGAGACAGAAACACAATGGGGTCAATCTAATGTCCCCAGGGTTCAGTGACAGAGACACAGAGGGGTCAGTCTAATGTGCCCAGTTGTCAGTGACAGAGACACAGTGTGGTTGGTCTAATGTCCCCAGGGGTCAGTGACAGAGACACAGTGGGGTCAGTCTAATGTCCCCAGGGGTTAGTAATGGAGACACAGTGGGGTCTGTTTAAAGTCCCCAGAGGTAAGTGACAGAGACACAATGGGGTCAGTCTAATGCCTCCAGTGGTCAGTGACAGAGACAAAGTGGGGTCAATCTAATGTCCCAAGGGGACAGTGACAGAGACACATTGGGTTCGGTCTCATGTACTCAGGTGTCAGTGACGGATACTCAATGGAACAGTCTAATATCCCCACGGTACAGTGACTGAGACACAGTGGGATCAGTCTAATACCCCCAGGTGTCAGTGACAGAGACACAGCGTGGTCAGTCTAATGCCCCCAGGGGTCAGTGACAGAGACACAGTTGGGTCTGTCAAATGCCCCCATGGGTCAGTACTAGGGACACAATGTACCTAGGGTGCAGTGTCAGAGACACAGTGGGTTTGGTTTAATATCCCCGGGGGTCAGTGACAGATACACAGTGGGGTCAGTCTAATGTCCCCTGGGGTTAGTGATGGAGACACAGTGGGGTCTGCTTAAAGTCCCCAGGGGTAAGTGACAGAGACACAGTGGGGTCAGTCTAATGCCTCCAGTGGTCAGTGACAGAGACACAGTGGGGTCAATCTAATGACCCCAGGGGACCGTGTCAGAGACACAGTGGGGTCGGTCTAATGTCCCCAGGTGTCAGTGACATGTACACAATGGATCAGTCTAATGTCCCCAGGGTACAGTGACTGAGATACAGTAGGTTCAGTCTAATGTCCCCAGGGGTCAGTGACAGTGACACAGTGGGGTCAGTCTAATGCGCCCAAGGGTCAGTGATAGAGACACAGTGGGGTCAGTCTAATGCCCCCAGGGGTCAATGACAGAGACACAGTGGGGACAGTTAAATGTTCCCAGGGGTCAGTGACAGAGAGACAGTGGAGTCAGTCTAATGTCCCCAGTGGTCAGTGACCGAGAGACAGTGGGGACAGTCTAATGTCCCCAGGGCTCAATGACAGGGACAAAGTAGAGTCAGTTTACTGTCCTCAGGGGTCAGTGACAGAGACATAGTGGGGTCAGTCTAATTCCTCCAGGGGTCAGTGACAGGTGCACAGTGTGGTCAGTCTAATTCCCCCAGGGGTCAGTGATAGAGACACAGTAGGGTCAGTCTTAAGACTCCAGCGGTAAGTGACATAGTCACAGTGGAGTCAGTCTAATGCCCCCAGGGGTCAGTAACAGGGACAGAGTGGGGTCAGTCTAATGTCCCCAGAAGTCAGTGACAGAGACACAGTGGGATCATTCTAATATCCCTAGGTGTCAGTGACAGAGACATAGTGGGTTTGGTCTAATGTCCCTAGGGGTCAGTGACAGAGTCACAGTGGGGTCAGTCTAATGCCCCCAGGGGTCAATGACAGAGACACAGTGGAGTCAGTCTAATGTCCCCAGGGGTCAGTGTCAGAGATACAGTGGGTCAGTGTAATGTCCCCAGGGGTCAATGAGAGAGACCCAGTGGAGTCAGTCTAATATCCCCAGGGTTCAGTGACAGAGACACAGTGGGGTCAATCTAATGTCCCCAGAGTTCAGTGACAGAGACACAGTGTGGTCAGTCTAATGTCCCCAGTAGTCAGTGACAGAGACACACTGTGGTTGGTTAATGCCCGCAGGTGTCAGTGACAGAGGCACAGTGGAGTCAGTCTAATGTCCCCAGGGGTCAATAACAGAGACACAGTATTTTTGGTCTAATGTCCCCAGGGTTCAGTGAAAGAGACACAGTGGGATCAGTCTAATGCCCCCAGTGGTTAGTGACAGAGACACAATGGGGTCAATCTAATGTCCCCAGGGGTCAGTGACAGAGGCACCGTGGGGTCGATCTGATGTCCCCCGGGGTCAGTGACGGATACAGAATGGGTTAGTCTAATGTCCCCAGGGCTCTGGGACTGAGACACAGTGCGGTCAGTCTAATGTCGCCAGGGGTCAGTGACAAAGAGACAGTGGGGTCAGTCTAATGTCCCCAGGGATCTGTGACAGAGACACAGTGGGATCAGTCAAATGCCACCATGGGTCAATGACCAAGACACAGTAGGGTCAGCTTACGGCCCCCAGGGGTCATTGACAGAGACACAATGGGGTCAGTTTCATGCCCCAGCAATCAGTTTCAGTGACACAGTGGGGTCAGTCTAATGTCCACAGGGGACAGTGAGAGAGACACAGTGGGTTCAGTCTAAATGTCCCCAGGGGTCAGTGACAGGTACACAGTGGGGTCAGTCTAAAGCCCCCAGGGGTCAATGACAGAGACACATTGGGGTCAGTCTAATATCCCCAGAGGTCAGAGACAGAAACACAATGGGGTCAATCTAATGTCCCCAGGGTTCAGTGACAGAGACACAGAGGGGTCAGTCTAATGTGCCCAGTTGTCAGTGACAGAGACACAGTGTGGTTGGTCTAATGTCCCCAGGGGTCAGTGACAGAGACACAGTGGGGTCAGTCTAATGTCCCCAGGGGTTAGTAATGGAGACACAGTGGGGTCTGTTTAAAGTCCCCAGAGGTAAGTGACAGAGACACAATGGGGTCAGTCTAATGCCTCCAGTGGTCAGTGACAGAGACAAAGTGGGGTCAATCTAATGTCCCAAGGGGACAGTGACAGAGACACATTGGGTTCGGTCTCATGTACTCAGGTGTCAGTGACGGATACTCAATGGAACAGTCTAATATCCCCACGGTACAGTGACTGAGACACAGTGGGATCAGTCTAATACCCCCAGGTGTCAGTGACAGAGACACAGCGTGGTCAGTCTAATGCCCCCAGGGGTCAGTGACAGAGACACAGTTGGGTCTGTCAAATGCCCCCATGGGTCAGTACTAGGGACACAATGTACCTAGGGTGCAGTGTCAGAGACACAGTGGGTTTGGTTTAATATCCCCGGGGGTCAGTGACAGATACACAGTGGGGTCAGTCTAATGTCCCCTGGGGTTAGTGATGGAGACACAGTGGGGTCTGCTTAAAGTCCCCAGGGGTAAGTGACAGAGACACAGTGGGGTCAGTCTAATGCCTCCAGTGGTCAGTGACAGAGACACAGTGGGGTCAATCTAATGACCCCAGGGGACCGTGTCAGAGACACAGTGGGGTCGGTCTAATGTCCCCAGGTGTCAGTGACATGTACACAATGGATCAGTCTAATGTCCCCAGGGTACAGTGACTGAGATACAGTAGGTTCAGTCTAATGTCCCCAGGGGTCAGTGACAGTGACACAGTGGGGTCAGTCTAATGCGCCCAAGGGTCAGTGATAGAGACACAGTGGGGTCAGTCTAATGCCCCCAGGGGTCAATGACAGAGACACAGTGGGGACAGTTAAATGTTCCCAGGGGTCAGTGACAGAGAGACAGTGGAGTCAGTCTAATGTCCCCAGTGGTCAGTGACCGAGAGACAGTGGGGACAGTCTAATGTCCCCAGGGCTCAATGACAGGGACAAAGTAGAGTCAGTTTACTGTCCTCAGGGGTCAGTGACAGAGACATAGTGGGGTCAGTCTAATTCCTCCAGGGGTCAGTGACAGGTGCACAGTGTGGTCAGTCTAATTCCCCCAGGGGTCAGTGATAGAGACACAGTAGGGTCAGTCTTAAGACTCCAGCGGTAAGTGACATAGTCACAGTGGAGTCAGTCTAATGCCCCCAGGGGTCAGTAACAGGGACAGAGTGGGGTCAGTCTAATGTCCCCAGAAGTCAGTGACAGAGACACAGTGGGGTCATTCTAATATCCCTAGGTGTCAGTGACAGAGACATAGTGGGTTTGGTCTAATGTCCCTAGGGGTCAGTGACAGAGTCACAGTGGGGTCAGTCTAATGCCCCCAGGGGTCAATGACAGAGACACAGTGGAGTCAGTCTAATGTCCCCAGGGGTCAGTGTCAGAGATACAGTGGGTCAGTGTAATGTCCCCAGGGGTCAATGAGAGAGACCCAGTGGAGTCAGTCTAATATCCCCAGGGTTCAGTGACAGAGACACAGTGGGGTCAATCTAATGTCCCCAGAGTTCAGTGACAGAGACACAGTGTGGTCAGTCTAATGTCCCCAGTAGTCAGTGACAGAGACACACTGTGGTTGGTTAATGCCCGCAGGTGTCAGTGACAGAGGCACAGTGGAGTCAGTCTAATGTCCCCAGGGGTCAATAACAGAGACACAGTATTTTTGGTCTAATGTCCCCAGGGTTCAGTGAAAGAGACACAGTGGGATCAGTCTAATGCCCCCAGTGGTTAGTGACAGAGACACAATGGGGTCAATCTAATGTCCCCAGGGGTCAGTGACAGAGGCACCGTGGGGTCGATCTGATGTCCCCCGGGGTCAGTGACGGATACAGAATGGGTTAGTCTAATGTCCCCAGGGCTCTGGGACTGAGACACAGTGCGGTCAGTCTAATGTCGCCAGGGGTCAGTGACAAAGAGACAGTGGGGTCAGTCTAGTGTCCCCAGGGATCTGTGACAGAGACACAGTGGGGTCAGTCAAATGCCACCATGGGTCAATGACCAAGACACAGTAGGGTCAGCTTACGGCCCCCAGGGGTCATTGACAGAGACACAATGGGGTCAGTTTCATGCCCCAGCAATCAGTTTCAGTGACACAGTGGGGTCAGTCTAATGTCCACAGGGGACAGTGAGAGAGACACAGTGGGTTCAGTCTAAATGTCCCCAGGGGTCAGTGACAGGTACACAGTGGGGTCAGTCTAAAGCCCCCAGGGGTCAGAGACAAGTACACAGCGGAGTCAGTCTAATGTCCCCAGGGGTCAGTGACAGAAACAGAGTTGGGTCAGTCTAATGTCCCTGGGTTCAGTGACAGAGACACAGTGGGGTCCGTCTAATGTCCCCAGGGGTCAGTGACAGTGTCAAAGTGGGCTCAGTATAATGTCCCCAGGGTGCAGTGACAGAGACGCAGTCGGGTCAGTCTAATGTCCCCAATGGTCAGTGACAGAGACATAGTGTGGTCAGTCTAATGACCCTAGGGGTCACTGACATGTACACTGTGGGTCAGTCTAATGCGCCCAGGTGTCGGTGACAGAGACACAGTGGGGTCGGTCTAATGTCCCCAGGGGTCAGTAACAGAGACAGAGTGGGGTCAGTGTAATGTCCCCAGGGTTCAGTGAGAGAGACACAGTGGGATCAGTCTAGTACCCCGGGGTCAGTAACAGGGACAGAGTGGGGTCAGTCTAATGTCCCCAGAGGTTAGTGACAGAGACACAGTGGGGTCAGTCTAATGCCCTCATGGATCAGTACCAGGGACACAGTGAGGTCAGTCTGATGCCACCAGGGGTCAGTACCAGGGACACAGTGGCGACAGTCTAATGTCCTCAGGGGTCAGTGACAGAGACACAGTGGAGTCAGTCTAATGACCCCAGGCGTTAATGATAGTGACACAGTGGGCTCAGTCTAATGTCCCCAAGGGTCAGTGACAGAGACACAGTGGGGTCAGTCTAATGTACCTAGGGTGCAGTGTCAGAGACACAGTGGGTTTGGTTTAATATCCCCGGGGGTCAGTGACAGAGACACAGTGGGGTCAGTCTAATGCCCCCAGGGGTCAGTACTAGGGACACAATGAGGTCAGTCTAATGTCCCCAGGGTCAATGACAGAGAAACAGTGGGGTCAGTCTAATGTCCCCAGGGGTCAATGACAGAGGCACAGTGTGGTCAATCTAATGTTCCAAGGGTTCAGTGACAGAGACACAGTGTGGTCAGTTTAATGACCGCAGGGGTCAGTGATAGAGACACAGTGGGGTCAGTCTAATGTCCCCAGTGGTTTGTGACAGAGACACAGTGGGGTCAATCTAATGTCTCCAGAGGTCAGTGACAGAGTCACAGTGGGGTCAGGCTAATGCCCCCAGGGGTCATTGACAGGTACATAGTGGTGTCAGTCAAATGCCCCCAGGGGTCAGTGACAGAGACACAGTGTGGTCGGACTAATGTCCCCAGGGGTCAGTGTCAGAGACATAGTTGGGTCAGTCTAATGTCCCCAGGGGTCAGTGACAGAGACACAGTGGGGTCGGACGTCTGTCCCCAGGGGTCAGTGTCAGAGACACAGTGGGGTCAGTCTAATGTCCCCAGCGGTCAGTGACAGAGACACAGTGGGGAAATTCTAATACCCCCAGGGGTCCGTAAAAAGGACAGAGTGGGTCAGTCTAATGTCCCCAGAGGTCAGTGACTGAGACACAGTTGGGTCAGTCTAATGTCCGCAGGGGTCAGTGGCAGAGACATAGTGGGGTCAGTCTAATGCCCCCAGGGGTCATTGACAGAGACACAGTGGGGAAAGCCGAATACCCCCAGGGGTCCGTTACAGGGACAGAGTGGGGTCAGTCTAATGTCTCCAGAGGTCAGTGACCGAGAGACAGTGGGGACAGTCTAATGTCCCCAGGGCTCAATGACAGGGACAAATTAGAGTCAGTTTACTTTCCTCAGGGGTCATTGACAGGACACAGTGGGGAAAGCCGAATACCCCCAGGGGTCCGTAACAGGGACAGAGTGGGGTCAGTCTAATGTCTCCAGAGGTCAGTGACAGAGTCACAGTGGGGTCAGGCTAATGTCCCAAGGGGTCAGTACAGAGACACAGTGCGTTCGGTCTAATGTCCCCGGGGTCAGTGACAGAGACACAGTGGGGTCAATCTAATTCCCCCAGGGGTCAATGACAGAGACACATTGGGGTCAGTCTAATATCCCCAGAGGTCAGAGACAGAAACACAATGGGGTCAATCTAATGTCCCCAGGGTTCAGTGACAGAGACACAGAGGGGTCAGTCTAATGTGCCCAGTTGTCAGTGACAGAGACACAGTGTGGTTGGTCTAATGTCCCCAGGGGTCAGTGACAGAGACACAGTGGGGTCAGTCTAATGTCCCCAGGGGTTAGTAATGGAGACACAGTGGGGTCTGTTTAAAGTCCCCAGAGGTAAGTGACAGAGACACAATGGGGTCAGTCTAATGCCTCCAGTGGTCAGTGACAGAGACAAAGTGGGGTCAATCTAATGTCCCAAGGGGACAGTGACAGAGACACATTGGGTTCGGTCTCATGTACTCAGGTGTCAGTGACGGATACTCAATGGAACAGTCTAATATCCCCACGGTACAGTGACTGAGACACAGTGGGATCAGTCTAATACCCCCAGGTGTCAGTGACAGAGACACAGCGTGGTCAGTCTAATGCCCCCAGGGGTCAGTGACAGAGACACAGTTGGGTCTGTCAAATGCCCCCATGGGTCAGTACTAGGGACACAATGTACCTAGGGTGCAGTGTCAGAGACACAGTGGGTTTGGTTTAATATCCCCGGGGGTCAGTGACAGATACACAGTGGGGTCAGTCTAATGTCCCCTGGGGTTAGTGATGGAGACACAGTGGGGTCTGTTTAAAGTCCCCAGGGGTAAGTGACAGAGACACAGTGGGGTCAGTCTAATGCCTCCAGTGGTCAGTGACAGAGACACAGTGGGGTCAATCTAATGACCCCAGGGGACCGTGTCAGAGACACAGTGGGGTCGGTCTAATGTCCCCAGGTGTCAGTGACATGTACACAATGGATCAGTCTAATGTCCCCAGGGTACAGTGACTGAGATACAGTAGGTTCAGTCTAATGTCCCCAGGGGTCAGTGACAGTGACACAGTGGGGTCAGTCTAATGCGCCCAAGGGTCAGTGATAGAGACACAGTGGGGTCAGTCTAATGCCCCCAGGGGTCAATGACAGAGACACAGTGGGGACAGTTAAATGTTCCCAGGGGTCAGTGACAGAGAGACAGTGGAGTCAGTCTAATGTCCCCAGTGGTCAGTGACCGAGAGACAGTGGGGACAGTCTAATGTCCCCAGGGCTCAATGACAGGGACAAAGTAGAGTCAGTTTACTGTCCTCAGGGGTCAGTGACAGAGACATAGTGGGGTCAGTCTAATTCCTCCAGGGGTCAGTGACAGGTGCACAGTGTGGTCAGTCTAATTCCCCCAGGGGTCAGTGATAGAGACACAGTAGGGTCAGTCTTAAGACTCCAGCGGTAAGTGACATAGTCACAGTGGAGTCAGTCTAATGCCCCCAGGGGTCAGTAACAGGGACAGAGTGGGGTCAGTCTAATGTCCCCAGAAGTCAGTGACAGAGACACAGTGGGGTCATTCTAATATCCCTAGGTGTCAGTGACAGAGACATAGTGGGTTTGGTCTAATGTCCCTAGGGGTCAGTGACAGAGTCACAGTGGGGTCAGTCTAATGCCCCCAGGGGTCAATGACAGAGACACAGTGGAGTCAGTCTAATGTCCCCAGGGGTCAGTGTCAGAGATACAGTGGGGTCAGTGTAATGTCCCCAGGGGTCAATGAGAGAGACCCAGTGGAGTCAGTCTAATATCCCCAGGGTTCAGTGACAGAGACACAGTGGGGTCAATCTAATGTCCCCAGAGTTCAGTGACAGAGACACAGTGTGGTCAGTCTAATGTCCCCAGTAGTCAGTGACAGAGACACACTGTGGTTGGTTAATGCCCGCAGGTGTCAGTGACAGAGGCACAGTGGAGTCAGTCTAATGTCCCCAGGGGTCAATAACAGAGACACAGTATTTTTGGTCTAATGTCCCCAGGGTTCAGTGAAAGAGACACAGTGGGATCAGTCTAATGCCCCCAGTGGTTAGTGACAGAGACACAATGGGGTCAATCTAATGTCCCCAGGGGTCAGTGACAGAGGCACCGTGGGGTCGATCTGATGTCCCCCGGGGTCAGTGACGGATACAGAATGGGTTAGTCTAATGTCCCCAGGGCTCTGGGACTGAGACACAGTGCGGTCAGTCTAATGTCGCCAGGGGTCAGTGACAAAGAGACAGTGGGGTCAGTCTAATGTCCCCAGGGATCTGTGACAGAGACACAGTGGGGTCAGTCAAATGCCACCATGGGTCAATGACCAAGACACAGTAGGGTCAGCTTACGGCCCCCAGGGGTCATTGACAGAGACACAATGGGGTCAGTTTCATGCCCCAGCAATCAGTTTCAGTGACACAGTGGGGTCAGTCTAATGTCCACAGGGGACAGTGAGAGAGACACAGTGGGTTCAGTCTAAATGTCCCCAGGGGTCAGTGACAGGTACACAGTGGGGTCAGTCTAAAGCCCCCAGGGGTCAGAGACAAGTACACAGCGGAGTCAGTCTAATGTCCCCAGGGGTCAGTGACAGAAACAGAGTTGGGTCAGTCTAATGTCCCTGGGTTCAGTGACAGAGACACAGTGGGGTCCGTCTAATGTCCCCAGGGGTCAGTGACAGTGTCAAAGTGGGCTCAGTATAATGTCCCCAGGGTGCAGTGACAGAGACGCAGTCGGGTCAGTCTAATGTCCCCAATGGTCAGTGACAGAGACATAGTGTGGTCAGTCTAATGACCCTAGGGGTCACTGACATGTACACTGTGGGTCAGTCTAATGCGCCCAGGTGTCAGTGACAGAGACACAGTGGGGTCGGTCTAATGTCCCCAGGGGTCAGTAACAGAGACAGAGTGGGGTCAGTGTAATGTCCCCAGGGTTCAGTGAGAGAGACACAGTGGGATCAGTCTAGTACCCCGGGGTCAGTAACAGGGACAGAGTGGGGTCAGTCTAATGTCCCCAGAGGTTAGTGACAGAGACACAGTGGGGTCAGTCTAATGCCCTCATGGATCAGTACCAGGGACACAGTGAGGTCAGTCTGATGCCACCAGGGGTCAGTACCAGGGACACAGTGGCGACAGTCTAATGTCCTCAGGGGTCAGTGACAGAGACACAGTGGAGTCAGTCTAATGACCCCAGGCGTTAATGATAGTGACACAGTGGGCTCAGTCTAATGTCCCCAAGGGTCAGTGACAGAGACGCAGTGGGGTCAGTCTAATGTACCTAGGGTGCAGTGTCAGAGACACAGTGGGTTTGGTTTAATATCCCCGGGGGTCAGTGACAGAGACGCAGTGGGGTCAGTCTAATGCCCCCAGGGGTCAGTACTAGGGACACAATGAGGTCAGTCTAATGTCCCCAGGGTCAATGACAGAGAAACAGTGGGGTCAGTCTAATGTCCCCAGGGGTCAATGACAGAGGCACAGTATGGTCAATCTAATGTTCCAAGGGTTCAGTGACAGAGACACAGTGTGGTCAGTTTAATGACCGCAGGGGTCAGTGATAGAGACACAGTGGGGTCAGTCTAATGTCCCCAGTGGTTTGTGACAGAGACACAGTAGGGTCAATCTAATGTCTCCAGAGGTCAGTGACAGAGTCACAGTGGGGTCAGGCTAATGCCCCCAGGGGTCATTGACAGGTACACAGTGGTGTCAGTCAAATGCCCCCAGGGGTCAGTGACAGAGACACAGTGTGGTCGGACTAATGTCCCCAGGGGTCAGTGTCAGAGACATAGTTGGGTCAGTCTAATGTCCCCAGGGGTCAGTGACAGAGACACAGTGGGGTCGGACGTCTGTCCCCAGGGGTCAGTGTCAGAGACACAGTGGGGTCAGTCTAATGTCCCCAGCGGTCAGTGACAGAGACACAGTGGGGAAATTCTAATACCCCCAGGGGTCCGTAACAAGGACAGAGTGGGTCAGTCTAATGTCCCCAGAGGTCAGTGACTGAGACACAGTTGGGTCAGTCTAATGTCCGCAGGGGTCAGTGGCAGAGACATAGTGGGGTCAGTCTAATGCCCCCAGGGGTCATTGACAGAGACACAGTGGGGAAAGCCGAATACCCCCAGGGGTCCGTTACAGGGACAGAGTGGGGTCAGTCTAATGTCTCCAGAGGTCAGTGACCGAGAGACAGTGGGGACAGTCTAATGTCCCCAGGGCTCAATGACAGGGACAAATTAGAGTCAGTTTACTGTCCTCAGGGGTCATTGACAGGACACAGTGGGGAAAGCCGAATACCCCCAGGGGTCCGTAACAGGGACAGAGTGGGGTCAGTCTAATGTCTCCAGAGGTCAGTGACAGAGTCACAGTGGGGTCAGGCTAATGTCCCAAGGGGTCAGTACAGAGACACAGTGCGTTCGGTCTAATGTCCCCGGGGTCAGTGACAGAGACACAGTGGGGTCAATCTAATTCCCCCAGGGGTCAATGACAGAGACACATTGGGGTCAGTCTAATATCCCCAGAGGTCAGAGACAGAAACACAGTGGGGTCAATCTAATGTCCCCAGGGTTCAGTGACAGAGACACAGAGGGGTCAGTCTAATGTGCCCAGTTGTCAGTGACAGAGACACAGTGTGGTTGGTCTAATGTCCCCAGGGGTCAATGACAGAGGCACAGTGTGGTCAATCTAATGTTCCAAGGGTTCAGTGACAGAGACACAGTGTGGTCAGTTTAATGACCGCAGGGGTCAGTGATAGAGACACAGTGGGGTCAGTCTAATGTCCCCAGTGGTTTGTGACAGAGACACAGTGGGGTCAATCTAATGTCCCCAGAGGTCAATGACAGAGGCACAGTGGGGTTGGTCTAATGTCCCCAGTGGTCAGTGACTTTGACACAGTGGGGTAGGTCTAATGTCCCCAGGTGTCAATGACAGAGACACAGTAGGGTCAGTTTAATGTCACCAGGTTTCAATGACTGTGACACAGTGGAGTCAGTGCAATGTCCCCAGGGGTCAGTGACAGAGAAACAATGGGGTCAGTCAAATGCCCCCAGGGGTCAATGACAGAGACACAATGGGGTCAGTTAAATGTCCCCATGGATGAGTGACACAGTGGGGCCAGTCTAATGTCCCCAGGGATCAGTGACAGAGACACAATGGGGTCAGTTTAATTTCCCCAGGGGTCAGTGACAGAGACACAGTAGGGTCAGTTTAATGTCACCAGATTTCAGTGAGAGAGACACAGTGGGGTCAGTCGAATGCCCCCAGGGGTCAGTGACAGAGACACAATGGGGTAAGTTTAATGACCCCAGGGTTCAGTGACAGTGACACAGTGGGGTCAGTCAATACCCCCAAGGGTCAGTGACAGTGACAAGGTGGACTCAGTCTAATGTCCCCATTGTTCAGTGACAGAGACACAACGGGGTCAGTTTAATGTCCCCAGGGGTCAGTGACAGAGACACAATGGGGTCAGTCTAATGTCCCCAGGGGTCAGTGACAGTGACACAGTGGGGCCAGTCTAATACCCAGAGAAATTAGTGACAGAGACACAGTGGGGTCAGTGTAATACCCCCAGGGGACAGTGACAATGACACAGTGGGGTCAGTGTAATATCCCCAGAGGCCCGTGACAGAGACACGGTGGGGTCAGCCTAATGTCCCCAAAGGTGAGTGACAGAGACACCGTGTGGTCAGTCTAATGTCCCCAGGGTTCAGTGACAGAGACACAGTGGGGTCAGTCTAATGTCCCCAGGGTTCAGTGTCAAAGACGCAGCTGGGTCAGTAAAATGCCCCAACGGGTCAATGACAGAGACACATTAGGTTCAGATTAATGTCCCCAGAGGTCAGTGACAGTGACACAGTGAAGTCAGTGTAATGACCACCGGGGTCAGTGACAGGGACACAGTGGGATCAGTCACAAGCCCCCAGCGGTCAATGACATAGACACAGTAGGGTCAGTTTAATGTCCCCAGGAATCAGTGACATTGACACAGTGGGGTCAGTCTAATACCCACAGGGGTCCGTGACAGTGACACAGTGGGGTCAGTCTAATGTCCCCATCAATCAGTGACAGAGACACAATGGGGTCAGTTTAATGCCCCCAGGGGTCAGTGACAAAGACACAGTGGGTTCAGTCTAATGTCCCCAGCGGACAGTGACAAGTTGGGGGCAGTCTAACGTCCCCAGGGGTCAGTGTCAGTGACTCAGTGGTGTCAGTCTAATGTCCCCAGGGGTCAGTGACAGAGGCACAGTGGGGTCAGTCTAATGCCCCAAGGGGTCAGTGACAGAGACACAGTGGGGTCAGTCTAAAGTCCACAGGGGTCAGTGACAGAGACAGTGAGGTCTGTCTAATGCCCCCATGGGTCAATGACTGAGACACAGTGGGGTCAGCATAATGTCCCCAGGGGTCAGTGAAGGAGTCAAAGTGGGCTCAGTATAATGTCCCCAGGGGTCAGTGGCAGAGACATAGTGGGGTCAGTCTAATGCCCCCAGGTGTCAGTGACAGGCACACAGTGGTGTCAGTCTACTGCCCCCAGGGGTCAGTGACAGAGACTCAGTGGGGTCGGACTAATGTCCCCAGGGGTCAGTGACAGGGACGCTGTCAGGACAGTGTAATATTCCCAAGGGTCAGAGACAGAGACACAGTGGGGTCAGTCAAATGCCGCCAGGGGTCAGTGACAGGTACACTGAGGGTCAGTCTAATGGCCCCAGGGGTCAGTGACAGAGACTCAGTGGGGTCGGACTAATGTCCCCAGGGGTCAGTAACAGGGACACTGTCAGTTCAGTCTTATATTCCAAGGGGTGAGTGACAGAGACACAGTGGGGTCAGTCTAATGTCCCCAGGGGTCAGTGACAGAGACAGTGAGGTCTGTCTAATGCCCCCAGGTGTCAGTGACTGAGACACAGTGGGTTCAGCATAATGTCCCCAGGGGTCAGTGAAAGAGTCAAAGTGGGCTCAGTATAATGTCTCTGCGGTCGCCGCAGCCACTTCCGCCCCCACTGACCTCATTAAATCACACGCCCACAACGCCGAATGTGTCTCCGCCCCCACGCCGATCTCTTCGCCTAACCCCGCCCCCCCGGCGAGTTCCGTCACCTCGCCTAACCCCGCCCCTTCGCCGATCTCCGACTGCATGCCTAACCCCGCCCCCACGCCTATTTCCGTCACCACGTCTAACCCCGCCCCCACGCCGATCCCCGTCCCAGACCTAACCCCGCCCCCACACTCAGCTCCAGCCCCACACCAGGTCCTAGCTCCCAGCTCTTTCGTGTTTTCACTATCCCTCCAGACCTACCCCTCTCTGAGGATGAAAGATCAGTCCTCAGCAGAGGCCTCACCTTCATTCCCCTACGCTCCCGGATTAATGAATTCAACACGCGGCGTGACATCGAACAGTTCTTCCGCCGCCTTCGCCTCCGTGCCCACTTCTTTAACCAAGACTCCCGCCCACCCTCTGACGACCCCTTCTCCCGCCTCCAACACACCCCATCCACCTGGACACCCCGTGTTGGCCTCCTACCTGCCCTCGACCTCTTCATAGCCAACTGCCGCCGCGATATTAACCGCCACCTGAACTCCCCCACCCCACTCACCCACTCCAACCTCTCACCCTCGGAACGCGCAGCCCTCCACTCATTCCGTTGCAACCCCAACCTCACTATCAAACCAGCAGACAAGGGAGGCGCGGTAGTAGTTTGGCGCACCGACCTCTACACCGCTGAGGCCAAACGCCAGCTCGCAGATACCTCCTCCTACTGCCCCCTTGACCATGACCCCACCTCCCACCACCAAGCCATCATCTCCCAGACCATCCATAACCTCATCACCTCGGGGGATCTCCCATCCACCGCCTCCAACCTAATAGTCCCACAACCCCGCACCTCCCGCTTCTACCTCCTGCAACTCCAGCATTTGCAGACCTCACTTTCTCCTCCATAATGTCCTCAGGGGTCAGTGATAGAGACACAGTGGGGTCAGTCTAAAGCCCCCAGGGGTCAGTGACAGGGACGCTGTCAGGACAGTGTAATATTCCCAAGGGTCAGAGACAGAGACACAGTGGGGTCAGTCTAATGTCCCCAGGGGTCAGTGACAGAGACACAGTGGGGTCACGCTAATGTCCCCAGGGGTCAGTGGCAGAGACATAGTGGGGTCAGTCTAATGCCCCCAGGTGTCAGTGACAGGAACACAGTGGTGTCAGTCTACTGCCCCCAGGGGTCAGTGACAGAGACTCAGTGGGGTCGGACTAATGTCCCCAGTGGTCAGTGACAGGGACGCTGTCAGGATAGTGTAATATTCCCAGGGGTCAGAGACAGAGACACAGTGTGGTCAGTCTAATGTCCCCAGGGGTCAGTGACAGAGACACATTGGGCTCAGTCTAATGTCCCCAGTGGTCAGTGACAGAGACACATTCGGGTCAGTCTAATGTCCCCAGGGGTCAATGACAGAGACACAGTGGTGTCAGTCGAATGTCCCCAGATGTCAGTACCAGAGACACAGTGTGATTGTTCTAATGTCCCCAGAAGTCCGTGAAAGAGACACAGTGGGGTCAGTCTAATGTCCCCAGCGGTTAGTGACAGAGACACAGTGGGGTCAGTCTAATGCCCCCAGTGGTCAGTGACAGAGACACAATGGGGTCAATGTAATGTCCCCAGGGGTCTGTGACACAGACACAGTGGGGTCGGTCTAATGTTCCCAGGTGTCAGTGACAGATACAGAATGGGCCAGTCTAATGTCCCCAGGGGTCTGGGACTGAGACACAGTGGGATCAGTCTAATGTCGCCAGGGGTCAGTGACAGAGACACATTGGGGTCAGTCAAATGCCCATAGGGTTCAAGACAGAGATACAGTGGGGTCAGTTTAATGTCCCCAGGGGTCAGTGACAGAAACACAGTGGGGTCAGTCAAATGCCCCCAGGGGTCAGTGACCAAAACACAGTAGGTCACCTTACGGCCCCCAGTGGTCAGTGACGGAGACACAATGGGTTCAGTTTCATGCCACAGCAATTAGTTTCAGTGACACAGTGGGGTAAGTCTAATGTCCCCAGGGGGCAGTGAGAGAGACACAGTGGCCTCAGTCTAAATGTCCCCAGGGGTCAGTGACAGGTACACAGTGGGGTCAGTCAAATTCCCCCAGGGGTCAGTGACAAAGACACAGTGGGTTCAGTCTAATGTCCCCAGCGGACAGTGACAGAGACACAGTGGGTTCAGTCTAATGTCCCCAGCGGACAGTGGCAGAGACATAGTGGGGTCAGTCTAATGCCCCCAGGTGTCAGTGACAGGAACACAGTGGTGTTAGTCTAATGTCCCCAGGCGTCAGTGACAGAGACTCAGTGGGGTCGGACCAATGTCCCCAGGGGTCAGTAACAGGGACACTGTCAGTTCAGTCTAATATTCCAAGGGGTCAGTGACAGAGACACAGTAGGCTCAATCTAATGTCTCCAGGGGTCAGTGACAGAGACAGTGAGGTCTGTCTATTGCCCCCAGGGGTCAGTGACTGAGACACAGTGGGGTCAGCATAATGTCCCCAGGGGTCAGCGAAAGAGTCAAAGTGGGCTCAGTATAATGTCCCCAGGGGTCAGTGACAGAGACACATTGGGGTCAGTCTAATGTCCCCAGGGGTCAGTGGCAGAGACATAGTGGGGTCAGTCTAATGCCCCCAGGTGTC
Source organism: Chiloscyllium plagiosum (assembly GCF_037043375.1). NCBI lineage: Eukaryota > Metazoa > Chordata > Chondrichthyes > Orectolobiformes > Hemiscylliidae > Chiloscyllium > Chiloscyllium plagiosum. Next base: position 29,885,850 of record NW_028270178.1, on the reverse strand, counting down.
AGTGACAGTTACACAGTGGTGTCAGTCTAATTTCCCCAGGGGTCAGTGACAGAGACTCAGTGGGGTCCGACCAATGTCCCTAGGGGTCAGTAACAGGGACACTGTCAGTTCAGTCGAATATTCCCAGGGGTCAGTGACAGAGACACAGTAGGCTCAGTCTAATATCCCCAGGTGTCAGTGACAGAGGCACAGTGGGGTCAGTCTAATGTCCCCAGGTGTCAGTGACAGAGACACAGTGGGGTCAGTCTAATGTCCCCAGATGTCAGTGACAGAGACACATTGCGGTCAGTCTAATTTCCCAGGTGTCAATGACAGAGGCACAGTGGGGTCAGTCTAATGTCCCCGGGGTCAGAAACAGAGACACAGTGGGGTCCGTCTAATGTCCCCAGTGGTCAGTGACAGAGACATAGTGTGGTCAGTCTAATGCCCCCAGGGGTCAGTGACAGGTACACTGTGGGTCAGTCTAATGCCCCCAGGTGTCAGTGACAGAGACACTGTGGGGTCGGTCTAATGTCCCCAGGGGTCAGAAACAGAGACACAGTGGGGTCAGTCTTGTGCCCCCGGGGGTCAGTAACAGGGACAGAGTGGGGTCAGTCTAATGTCCCCAGAAGTTAGTGACAGAGACACAGTGGGGTCAGTCTAATACCCCCAGGGGTCAGTGACAGAGATGCAGTGGGGTCAGTCTACTGTCCCTAGCGGTCAGTGTCAGAGACACAGTGGGTTTGGTCTAATATCCCCGGAGACCAGTGACAGAGACACAGTTGGGTCAGTCTAATGCCCCCAGGGGTCAATGACAGAGACACAGTGGTGTCAGTCTAATGTGCCCATGTTTCAATGACAGAGACACAGTGGGGTCAATCTAATGTCCCCAGAGTTCAGTGACAGAGACACAGTGTGGTTGATATAATATTCCCAGGTGTCAGTGACAGAGACACAGTGTGGTCAGTCCCATGACCCCAGGGGTCAGTGATAGAGACACAGTGGGATCTGTAAAATGCCCCCAGTGGTTAGTGACAGAGACACAGTGGGGTCAATCTAATGTCCCAAGGGGTCAGTGATAGAGGCACAGTGGGGTTGGTCTAATGGCCCCAGTGGTCAGTGACAGATACAGAATGGGTCAGTCTAATGTCCCCAGTGGTCAGTAACAGAGAACAGTAGGGTCAGTCTAATGTCCCCAGGGTTCCGTGACAAAAACACAGTGGGGTCAGTCTAATGTGCATAGGGGTCAGTGACAGAGACACAGTGTAGTCAGTCTAATGTCCCCAGGGGTCAGCGATAGAGACACATTGGGGTCAGTCTAATCCCCCCAGTGGTCAATGACAGAGACACAGTAGGGACAGTTTATTGTCACCAGGTTTCAATGACTGTGACACAGTGGAGTCAGTGTAATGTACCAGGGGTCAGTGACAGAGAAACAATGGGATCAATCAAATGCCCCCAGGGGTCAATGACAGAGACACAATGGGGTCAGTTTAATGTCCCCATGGATCAGTGACAGAGATACAGTGGGGTCAGTCTAATGTCCCCATGGATCAGTGACAGAGACACATTGGTGTCTGTCTATTGCCCCCATGTGTCAGTGACAGTGACACAGTGAAGTCAGTCAAATGCCCCCAGGGGTCAGTGACAGAGACACAGTGGGGTAAGTTTAATGTCCCCAGGGTTCAGTGACAGTGACACAGTGGGGTCAATCTAATACCCCCAGGGATCAGTGACAGTGACAAGGTGGACTCAGTCTAATGTCCCCATGGATCAGTGACAGAGACAGAATGGGGTCAGTTTAATGTCCCCAGGTGTCAGTGACAGAGACACAATGGGGTCAGTCTAATGTCCCCAGGGGTCAGTGACAGTGACAATTTTGGGGCGAGTCTAATACTCAGAGAAATTAGTGACAGAGACACAGTGCGGTCAATCTTATACCCCCAGGGGACAGTGACACAGTGGGGTCAGTGTAATGTCGCCAGGGGTCCGTGACAGAGACACGGTAGGGTCAGTCTAATGTCCCCAGTGGTGAGTGTCAGAGACGTAGTGGGGTCGGTCTAATGTCCCCAGGGGTCCGTGACAGAGACACAGTGGGGTCCGTCTAATGTCCCCAGTGGTCAGTGACAGAGACATAGTGTGGTCAGTCTAATGCCCCCAGGGGTCAGTGACAGGTACACTGTGGGTCAGTCTAATGCCCCCAGGTGTCAGTGACAGAGACACTGTGGGGTCGGTCTAATGTCCCCAGGGATCAGAAACAGAGACACAGTGGGGTCAGTCTTGTGCCCCCGGGGGTCAGTAACAGGGACAGAGTGGGGTCAGTCTAATGTCCCCAGAAGTTAGTGACAGAGACACAGTGGGGTCAGTCTAATGCCCCCAGGGGTCAGTGACAGAGATGCAGTGGGGTCAGTCTACTGTCCCTAGCGGTCAGTGTCAGAGACACAGTGGGTTAGGTCTAATATCCCCGGAGACCAGTGACAGAGACACAGTTGGGTCACTCTAATGTGCCCAGGTTTCAATGACAGAGACACAGTGGGGTCAATCTAACGTCCCCAGAGTTCAGTGACAGACACACTGTGTGGTTGATATAATATTCCCAGGTGTCAGTGACAGAGACACAGTGTGGTCAGTCCCATGACCCCAGGGGTCAGTGATAGAGACACAGTGGGATCTGTAAAATGCCCCCAGTGGTTAGTGACAGAGACACAATGGGGTCAATCTAATGTCCCAAGGGGTCAGTGATAGAGGCACAGTGGGGTTGGTCTAATGTCCCCAGTGGTCAGTGACAGATACAGAATGGGTCAGTCTAATGTCCCCAGTGGTCAGTAACAGAGAACAGTAGGGTCAGTCTAATGTCCCCAGGGTTCCGTGACAAAAACACAGTGGGGTCAGTCTAATGTGCATAGGGGTCAGTGACAGAGACACAGTGTAGTCAGTCTAATGTCCCCAGGGGTCAGCGATAGAGACACATTGGGGTCAGTCTCATCCCCCCAGTGGTCAATGACAGAGACACAGTAGGGACAGTTTAATGTCACCAGGTTTCAATGACTGTGACACAGTGGAGTCAGTGTAATGTACCAGGGGTCAGTGACAGAGAAACAATGGGATCAATCAAATGCCCCCAGGGGTCAATGACAGAGACACAATGGGGTCAGTTTAATGTCCCCATGGATCAGTGACAGAGATACAGTGGGGTCAGTCTAATGTCCCCAGTGGACAATGACAGAGACACATTGGTATCTGTCTATTGCCCCCATGTGTCAGTGACAGTGACACAGTGAAGTCAGTCAAATGCCCCCAGGGGTCAGTGACAGAGACACAGTGGGGTAAGTTTAACGTCCCCAGGGTTCAGTGACAGTGACAAGTTGGACTCAGTCTAATGTCCCCATGGATCAGTGACAGAGACAGAATGGGGTCAGTTTAATGTCCCCAGGTGTCAGTGACAGAGACACAATGGGGTCAGTCTAATGTCCCCAGGGGTCAGTGACAGTGACAATTTTGGGGCGAGTCTAATACTCAGAGAAATTAGTGACAGAGACACAGTGCAGTCAATCATATACCCCCAGGGGACAGTGACACAGTGGGGTCAGTGTAATGTCGCCAGGGGTCCGTGACAGAGACACGGTAGGGTCAGTCTAATGTCCCCAGTGGTGAGTGTCAGAGACGTAGTGGGGTCGGTCTAATGTCCCCAGGGGTCCGTGACAGAGACACAGTGGGGTCAGTCTAATGTCCTCAATTGTCAGTGACAGAGACACTGTGGGGTCAGTTTAATGTCCCCAGGGGTCAGTGACAGTGACACAGTGGGGTCATTCCCCTCTCCTTCCCCCTTCCACTTGTGGACAGGGTTGATGATGCCTTTCCTCAAGGATTCAGACAGGCGGAGTCATGCTCTCGTATACCACGGGAGATTCATGGCTGGTCAAGTCCCATAGAGACAAACACTAGTCTTTGGATCATTGCTTCTGGGAGTATTTGTCTTCTGAAAGGATTTTCCAGGGTTTGTGGTTTGTCTAGACCCTCCCATATACCATTGTCCATGGTCTCTATGATGTAGATTGGGAGCAGATAGGAGGCCATGCTGTTTGTGGACCACATCATACAGTCCGGCATTAAACAATGGTTTACCTCCGGGTGCTCCAGTGTCCTCCCACAATCCAAAGGCGTACAGGTTGGGTGAGTTGAGTATGATAAATTGTCCATAGTGTTCAGGGATGTGTAGGTTAGGGCTAAGTACGGAGTATCAGAAATGGTCTATGTAGGTTACTCTTCGGACGGTCGGTGTGGACACGTTGGCCCGAAGGGTCTGTTACCACACTGGAGAAATTCTATGGATTCTACAGAATTCTCTGACCTACAAAAATGTCAGACTGTGAGGAAGCTAGGGAAGAGCTTGCTGGGCCCCTTGCTGAGATATTTGTATCATCAGCAGCAGCGGGTGGGGAGCCAGAGATTTGAGGGTGGCTGATGTGGTACCATTATGTAGGAAAGTTACTCAGGAAACGCTAGGGAACTAGAGAGGACTGGGTCTGTCATCATTTGTGGGTAAGCTTTAACAGAAGTAAAATTACATGAGCAAATATGTGAAAAAGGAGGAATTGTTTATATACAGAGGTTGTGGAGAGGCCTTCACGTGGATGACTCTGGAGAAACTGATTATGTACGGAGTTTGTGGAGACGTCTAAATGTGAACAGCTCTGGAGAGATTGTTTATGTATGTAGCTTGTGGAGAGGCCTACACATGGTCGGCCCTGGAGAGATTGTTAAACATAGAGTCATAAAGTCATAGAGATGCGTAGCATGGAAACAGATCCTTCGGTCCAACCCGTCCATGCTGACCAGATATCGCAACCCAATCCAGTCACACCTGCCAGCATCTGGCCCATGTCCCTACAAACACTTCCTATTCATATACCCATCCAAATGCCTCTTAAATGTTGCAATTGTATCAGCCTCCGCCACTTCCTCTGACAGCTCATTCCATTCACGTACTACCCTCTGTGTGAAAAAGTTGCCCCTTAGGTCTCTTTTATATCTTTCCCCTCTCGCACTAAACCTATGACCTCTAGTTTTAGACTCACTGACCCTAGGCAAAAGACTTTTTCTACTTATCCTATCCATGCCCCTCATGATTTTGTAAAACTCTATAATGTCACCCCTCAACCTCCAACGCTCCTAGGAAAACAGCCCCAGCCTGTTCAGCCTCTCCCTGTAGCTCAAATGCTCCAACCATGGCAAAATCCTTGTAAATCTTTTCTGAATCCTTTCAACTTTTACAAAATGTTTCCGATAGGAAGGAGACCAGAATTGCATGGAACTCGTGATGAGGCTTACACGTGGACGACTCTGGAGAGATTGTTTGCATATGGAGCTTGTGGAGCGGCCGAAACGTGGCCACCTCTGGAGAGATTGTTTATATATGGAGATTATGAAGAGGCCGACACATTATTGGCTCTGGAGAGATTGTTTATATACAGAGCTTGTGGACAGGCCTACACGTGGACGGCTCTGGAGAAATTGTTTATATATGCGGAGCTTATGGTGAGGCCTACACATGGATGACTCTGTAGAGATTGTTTATATATGGAACTTGTGGAGAGGCCTATAAGTGGATGACTCTGGAGAGATTGCATATATGCGGAGATTATCTTTAGATGTAAGGTGCTATTGAGAGCTTCTTCATTTCAGACTCCGTGTCATTGGAGCCATACAGGAGACACTGAGTGGGATGACGGGTAGATTTAGAGAAGGGATTACACAGCAGGAACAGTCAGACAGATCGTTGTCTGTCAGCAAAGGGAAGAGGGTCATTCAGACGTCTCCTGCAGTTGTTCCCCTCTCTGTGTTTTGTTCAGGTGCTGTTGAAAGAGATATTCTCTCAGAGGTAAATAGAAATAGTAGCCAGATCTTGGGCACTAAGGAAGAATCCTTCAATGAGTTTTTCAAGATTTAAAAGAATAATTGTTATCCTGGGCTCTGCTGACAGGGGACAGACAGGAGATTCTGCAGCAGTGATTGTGAATCTAGGAGAGTGTGTTGCTTTTCTGGTGCCAGGGTAAAGGACTTCTCAAAACGTGTGAAGCAAATTGTCAAAGGGGAGAGAGAGAGAGAGAAACTGGAAGTTATTGCACACATTGGGAAGACTGGCATATTCAGGGAATGGGTTAATGCTTTGCAGAGTGAGTCTAAGAGGTTAGGTAGAAGGTTAAAGTGCAGAGCATCACAAGAAAAAATCTCGGGTTTGCTTCTGATGCCAAGTTTTGATGAGGGAAGGAATAAAAGGAGAGGACAGATAAATCAATGGCTGAAGAGCTGGTGCAATGTGCTGGGACTCTGTTTCATGGATCATTTGGATATCGTCTGGGACAGAAACGACCGGTTCAAGAAAGGTGGGTTTCACCTGATCTGGAAAGAGACTGATATCCTGGTTGGGAGACCTAATAGTTCTATTTCGAGAACCTGTAAACTTTTAGAGAAAAGGGCTGGAGATTCCTAAATAACAGTGAAAATAGAAAGAAAGATGAGAGAGGCTCTGAATTTGAAAAGAGCAAGTTAATTAGAAAAAAAGCAGACAGGAGCAAGTCAGAGAACCAAATAATTCTGACAAATTAAACCGGGTTTATTTCAGTACAAGAGATCTTACATATCTGGCCAATGAATTCACGGCATGTATGGGAACATGGGCCTGGGCTGTTGTTGTTATTACAGAAAGCTAGCTGTGGGCAAGACAAGACAGGCTACTCAATGTTCTAGGTTTTAGATGTTATGGGAAGGATAGGAAGAGAGGCAAGAGAGTAGGGGGAGTAGCATTTTTGATTCAGAAAATCATTCCTACTGTACTTAGCGTAGCCACTATTGAGAGATCATTTGGTGAAAATCAATATTTTGAAATTAGAAATAAGAAAGGGATGGTCATCTTCATGGGATTGGACTATCGGCATCCCCAACAGTCAGAAGAAAATTCAAAAGCAAATATTTAGAGCTCTCAAATATATATAAGACTAATAAGTTTGTAAAAGTAGGGCATTTTAATTTTCCGAACGCTGACTGGGACTGCCACAGTGTTAAAGGATAGGATCATGAAAAAAAATCCAAAATGTATTCAAGAAAATTTTCTTTATCAATACATTAATGTTCCAGCTGGAAAAGGAGCAAAACTTTAACTTCTTAGATCCCTATAGTGTGGAAACAGATCATTCAGCCTCACGAATCCACACTAAACTTTGGAAGAGGATCCCACCGAGACCAATGCTCCTATCCTATATTTCCCATGGGGTAGCACACCTAATCTGCACATCTCTGGATACTATGGTGTAATGGCCAACCAACCTAACTTGCACACCTTTGGACTGTGGAAGAGAACCAGAGCATCTGGAGGAAACCCACATAGACACAGGGAGCATGTGCAAATCCCACAGAAGCGCCGTCACTGCAGGGGAGGATCGAACATTGTTTTCTCCTGCTTTGAGGCAACAGTGTGAACCACTGAGCCACTGAGATACTGCAGCAGCCTTTAGGAAATAAACCAAGGCATGTGACTGAAGTGTTAGCAAGGGAACACTTTGGCACGGGTGATCATAATACTACGAGTTTTAAAACAGTTATGGAAATGGGTTAGTCTTCCACAAAAGTTAAAGCTCTTAATTGGAGTAAGGCACATTTTAAGGATATAAAACTGAGCTTTGAAAAGTTTATTGGAATAAACCGTTCACAAATGGGAGCCCTTCAATTGTGTAATAATGAGAGTTCAGAAGCATAATGTTCCTGTTAGAGTGAAAGGCAACACTGGTAGGATTAGAAACAAAGGATGAACACAATAATTAAAGTTGTTGTCAAGAAGAAAGAAGGAATCATATATTAGATACAGACAATTGGGATCAACTGAATCTCTTGACGAGCTTAAAGCATCTATTTGTACTCTTAAGAAGGAAATCGGGAAGACAAAGACGGGATGAAATACCATTCCCAGATAAGGTTAAAGATAATGCTTTTAAAATTCTACAATTCCATTAAGAGCAAGAGAGCAAATTGAGAGAGAGTAGACCCCTCTCATAATCAGTGAGGTTTTGTTTGCATTTAAGTTGAGGAGATGGGACAGATATTAAATGAATATCTTGCATCCATTGCATTTGTTGAGAAAGACATGGGTATTTGATATCTCAGGGAAATAAAAGTTTATGTTTTGATAACAGTTTACATGACAGAAGAAGGCATGCTAGAGGTCTTCGAAAAAATAAAGGTAGGACCTGATCAATAGTATCCCACATCATTGTAGGAATTTAAGGAGGAAATTGCAAGGCTCCTAATAGAAAATCTTGTATCATCTCCAAACAAGGGTGAAGTACCAAAGGGCTGGAGGGTGAAGAAGGTTATGCCAGATTACAATGGGACCTTGATCAGATAGGCCGATGGACTTAGGAGTGGCAGATAGAGTTTAATTTCGATAAATGTGAGGTACGTTCAATTCTGGTCTCCCTGTTAAAGGAAAGATGTTGTTAAACTTGAAATGGTTCAGAAAGATTGACAAGGATGTTGTTGGGATTGGAGAGTTTGAGCTACAGGGAAAGGCTGAACAGGCTGGGGCTGCTTTCTCTTTTGCAACAAAGGCTGAGGGGTGACCTTATAGAGGTTTCTAAAATCATAAGAGATTGTGAATCCCTTAATAAATCATAAGGTATAGGGTGAATAAACAAAATCCTTTTCTAGTGGAGAGGAGTCCAAAACTAGATGGCACAGATTTAAGGTGAGAGAGGAAAGGTTTAAAATGAACCTGAGGGGTAACTTTCTCACATGGAGTGTTTTACGTGTATGGAATGAACTGCCAGAAGAATTGGTGGATACTGGTACAATTACAGCATTTAAAAGGCATCTGGATGGGTATCTGAATAAAATATGGTTTCGAGGAACATAGGCCTAATGCTGGCAAATGGCATCAGATGACATCAGGATATCTGGCTGGTGTGTATGAGTTGGACCTAAGGGTCTATTTCCATGCTATACAATTCTATGCCTCTGAAAACGTATTTAAAAAAGACATTTATTATATCAACTTACATAGAGTTGGTGTTGATTCATTGAAGGTGATATTAGGTCATTTGGCAATAACTTGTTCCAGGAGGTAAATTTTAAGGAGTATTTTAATTTGGAGAAGGAGTTGGGTAATCGGAAGGACTGAGAGAGGGAGTCCAGAAATGAACACAGCTCAGTCACGCAGGATTGACCACATTGTCAGAGTTGGTATTGTTTCTGGCATTCTTCCCTGCCATTTCACTTTGTCCTTGCATGACTGAGATGTGAACATTGGAGTCAAGAGTGTGGTGTTGGAAAAGCACAGCAGGTCAGGCAGCGTCCAAGGAGCTGGAGAATCTGTTTCAAACAAAAAGCCCCCCATCAGAATGAGCCTGATCTTAGGAGCTCTAGTTAGTCTGCTTGCAGATAACGCCAAAATTAGAGGTGTAGTGGACAGCAAAGAAGGTTACTTAGAAGTACAACTGGATCTTAATCAGATGGGCCAATGGGCTGAGGAGATTAATTTCAATAAATGTGAGGTGCTGCAGTTTGGAAAGGCAAATCGGAGAAAGGCCTATACACTTCATGGTAAGGTCCTCAGGAGTGTTGCTGAACAAAGAGACTTTGGAGTGCAGGTTCAAAGTTCCTTGAACGTGGAGTCACAGGTAGATAGGGTAGTGAAGCAGGCATTTGGAATACCTTCCTTTATGAATCAAAATATTGAGTGTAGGAGTAGAGGTCATGTTGCGGCTGTACAGACCATTGGTTAGGCGACTTTTGGAATATTGTGTGCAATTCTCGTCCCCTTCCTATCAGAAGGATGTTCTGAAACTTGAAAGGGTTCAGAAAAGATTTTCAAGGATGTTGCCATGGTTGGGGGATTTGAGCTATACTGAGGGACTGTATCGGCTGGGGATGTTTTCCCTGGAGTGTCAGAGAATGAGGGGTGACGTTATAGATGTTTATAAATTCTTGAGGTGCATAGATATGGTGAATATATAAGGCACTTTCTCTAGGATGGGGGAGATCACAACTAGAGGGCAAAGGTTTAGGATGAGAGGGGATAAATGTAAAAGGGACATCAGGAGCAACTCTTTCATGAAGAGGGTGGTGTGTGCATGGAATGAGCTGCCAGAGGAAGTGATGGAGGCTGGTACAATTTCAACATTTAAAAGGCTTCTAGATGTGATAGTGAATGAATAAGAAGGGTTTAGAGGGCTAGATTATGTTAGGATAACTGGTCGGCATGGACGGGTTCTCCGAAGGGTCTATTTCCATGCTGTACGTCTCTTTGAACTCTATGGCTTAATTCTAGGAAATCTATCATTTCTTTGACTATCACACCAGCTGATAATATTACACCAGAATAGAACATCAACACTTCCATAGAGATTTTACAAAACATGACGTACACCCGACCAAGAAAACAAATAAATCAATGGGTGACTTTGAAATATTTCGTTTAGACGAGTGCAATGTAAATTTGAGAATTTGGAGGACAACATGATTGTGTAGATCACTGTGGTCAGTGGATGGTCACGAAATGGAATTTGTTGAAAAAGCAAAGCAGGACATTGGAAGAAATTTGGACAAAGTAAATGTATGGAGTTTACAATCTGATGTTGGACTGATATGGCGCGGGAATACAAGGGCCAGAGGTAACAGTGGAATGGATGGCTGTTACTCGATGATGAGCTGTGAGGCAGGGGGATGGGTTTAGGAGCTGTGTTACAGATGGAAACAATCACCTTGGTGATGATGCAGATTGAACTGATCTCAGGCTCCATTATGAAGCCACAAGCGAACAGGCTTCGTCCAGAGCCAGTTCCTGCTGAGCTCGGTGGAGTCAGTGAAAGGCACAAAACCTTTTCATAGAAGCACGGAGGATATTGGCACATCTCCCACATCCCATTCCCGAGCTTCAGATCCCTCTGATTGGGCCTTGGATTCCCCATCGACACAGTAGCTGAAAAAATAGAATAAAGTCTGATATCAGCATCAGGATGGGGGGGGGGGGGGGGGGGAGCTGAATGGTACTCAACAAAGTTTTGCTGAAAATACATTTGTAATCAAAAACTGGAGTTGAAACTTTTCTTTTATTTACTTTTGTTGAGATGTGTGGATCAGAGAATTCCATGAGGAAGAGTGAACAGGAGCCTGACATTGCAGTTTACCCTGCAGTGAACGATGGTCCTTTCCTACAGGTCTGTTATTAAATGTATCTGGGTTACTTGCTGTGAACTGATTGCTGGGATTGAGTCTTTTTTGGCACGCCTAATTCCTCTTTTGGTTATCTTTTTATCAGTCCTTTCCCATTTGAAAGGGAGTGTTATCATGTTGCTGCTCCTCCTTCTCCTTTCGGGCCATTTCTCACGTGAACTCCTTATTCCATTGTCTGCTGCAGCTCATAATGACTCTCAGTTACTTGGATTTATTAATCAATTGAATTATTTTTATAACTGGATATTTCACTGCATACTTTATCTGGCCTCTGAAGTTTTTCTGTGTCACCACATAAATCACTGCATTGGTGCAGCAACTGAGGTTCCGCAGCATATAAGCAACTTGTTCAAAGAGATAAAAATCACTCACGTAATAACCGATATCACATATATATATAATATACACCGACCAGAGCAGTATGAAGCTGGCAGATATAGCAAACAGTAAAGTCACAGATTTCTTTCTGCTCTCTATCTCTGGGTCATTCTCTGTTTTTGTCTGACACCTCAGTCCCTTACGCGCCTTATTGGACTCGAAGATGTGTCTGACCGTCAGAACATTGAGAAAGAGAATCAAAATGAATGGAAGAAGTGGTGTTATAAATGATTCAATATATTTAAAACTCACCCACAAATGATCATTAAAGTAATTGTAACTGGTGTAACAATACCACGGAACATTGTCGATAATCCTTCCAGGTTCAAGTCGAAAATAGTTGGGAATGTTCTTAACAGAAAAGAAAATACAGATTGTTGCCAGAACTCTCTTCGCAGTTTTCTCTGTGCAATACTGAGATTTTAACTGATGAAAACAAATGGCAACAAATCGATCAAAAGAAAAAGCAACAGTGAACCAGACAGAACAATCAACTGTGAAGTCAGTCAGGGCCCAGTTTACACTACAAACTGGAGTGATGTCCAGGAAACACCGTGGATAATAATAGTAAGCAAAGCGAATAAGTATGACCTCAAAAATAATAAACAGTAGATCAGACACGGCCATCGCGACCAGATAGCGAGTGGTGCATGTTGAAAGACTACTCTTGTTCCCAGCTAAGAATGCAATCGCTGCTAGATTAACTGAAAGGCAAAGAAAGAAAAAGAAAATACATGAAGTTACTGATCAAATATTCTCTGTGCCGGATGGTTTTAGCACAAAGTTGTTTGTATGTCATATTGTCTGAACCATTGCAGTTATCACTGTCAAATGAATTATTTTCACTTTAAAAAAATGTAGGTAATCACATAAGGATCAAATGACTTTTAGAAACATGATTATGTATTCAATATTTTTGGAGCAGTCAATAATTAATTTATTCTGCTTTTCAGCTTACTCTGACTGGCTGGAGTTGCTCATAAGATCACAACATCCAAACAACACCACCCGGGATCAATAAAGAATGGAAGACACCAAACACAGGCATCAATTACAAAATTCCTGCACTTGGTTGTGGATTCTCCACAACTCAGACTGCATTCAGAATTGGACATCCACACTGCATAACTATGGTACAGGGCAGCGAATACTTCCAGCGTCCAGGAATGGATGCCCTCTACAGTGTGAATGAAGAAATTATAGGGTATTGAACTGCTAACCCTCCGAGCGCCACCCCCTCCCCACCCCCCCCCCCTCACACACACACTTGTACAGGATTGAACATAATGACAATCTGAAACATGGAAGTTTTCAGTAGGGAATCCAACCCCCATGTCCCAGGTTGGATACCCCCTACAATCAGAAGAATGGTAATATTTGGTACGGACTCCCCCTTAATGTTAAAGATTGTACACCACAGCCCCCACTCAAGTAAAATCTGAATTGATGCAGCTTTGGTCATTGCAAATTTCCGGTTTGGAATTCATGAGATGAAGCAAAGCTTCCTGCCTGATGTCCAGGCTCCTGCAGTTCTCCTTGTGAACAGAGATCTTCCTCCCAGATTCGGAGCAAAACCTGTGGTGAGGAATCGCCAGAGTTAAAGCAGCACTCTCCATGGAGGTCAACAGAATTGTACCCTAGCTTGTTCTGGGACAGCCATACATTGTACCATTGCTTGGTATCAGAGGCTGCTTCTGAGCATTCAATCCAATGCCAAGCATTAGGAGAGGTGATGGCCAAGTGGTCTTATCATATGAGACTATTAATTCAGAGACTTGTTCTGGGAGCTGGGTTCAATGTCTAATATGAGAAAGTGAGGACTGCAGATGCTGGAGATCAGAGTTGAGAGGCTTGAGGCCTCATTCCTGATGAAGGGCTCTTGCCCAATACGTCGATTCTCCTGCTCCTCGGTTGCTGTGCTTTTCCAGCAATACACTCTAGACTCCATGTCTGCTATAGCAGACAATTAAATCTGAGTTCAATAAAAATCTGGACTTAACAGTCTAATGGTAACCATTAAACTGTTTTCAACTGTCATGAGAAACAAACATCTCCTTTACAAATATCCCTTTGAGAAGATAATCTTTCATCCTAACATGGCCTGGCCTACAAGTGACTCCAAAAGCATGTAAATCTGGGGAATCTGACGTGCCCTCTGAGCAATTAGGGATGGGGGTAATTACTGGCCAAGGCAGTGACACCCACATCCATTGAATGAATAACAGAAAATGGAGATCCCCCACACACAGCTAACTCCCCAGTATAGACAACTCCTCCCCTTTTTACAGCATCCCATTGAATGAATATTCCAACTCTGAATTGATTGTCATCAATATGCAACGCCCAAAGCTGAACCACTTTTGAAGATAAGAGATCCTTCACTTGATTCATCACAGTTTTCTGTAGTAGGGAACACCAAAACATAGACCAGGTCCCAGCACAGATAACTGAGGCAAAAGGCTCGGTTTCTTGGCTTTGAGAGTTTGAACATTCATTGAAATCAGCCAATTAAGACATGACATGGACTGTCCTCTGGGATAACGGATGCCCTGAATTCAGCAAGACCTCAGTACCATCATCAAATCTTGCACTTAGTATATTTCTCCTGTTCTGTGCTGTACAGGAACACAAACTCCCTTTGGGTTCAGATATGCCTTCTTGAAGAGATGGTAATCACGATCATTTATAAATGTGCTCATGCAATGTAAACTTTAGCCAGGCCAATGTTGATTGCCCAGCTCTAATCGCCATTTTGATGCTGCTGGAGATCTGACTTTTTGAATATCTGTAATGCCTGGAGTGCAGGAAATTCCAGTGTTTTGGGAGGGACATTGCAGAAATGTTACCCAGCAACAGTGATGATACAACCATATACTGTATTTCCAAATTGGAATGAAATCTGTTTTGAGAGGGAACTTGCATGTGACAGTGTTTCTGTTCACCTGCAGCCCTTGATCATGGGTCATGTGTTTACGTGGTGCTCTTGAAAGAGAGTTGAGGTATTCCTAGTTTGCATCTTGTAGGTGGTATCCATTTCTGGTCATGCATGGTGAAGAATGTGAGGACTGAATGTGGTGATTGGTTGTTTGTACTGCACAATGAGGAGCTCTGTGAATGTTGCACTCAGCCAGATACGAGTAGAGCATTCCATTCCAGCACTGAGATCGGCTTTCTGGATGGAGGACATGGATTGGAGATGGAGGCAGGCAGCGTAAGTGCCACAGCAATCAGGGTGTCTGACATAGAGCACTTCTATGGCCAGACCAGTTCATTCTCTTGTCAAAGGTTGGCCCAGGTCATGCACTCAGTGATGGTAACGTCATAGTAAGCCAATGGGAGATTGGTAGATTCTCACTTTTTGAGACGGTTGTTCCTTGGTGCTCGTGGGGCGTGAATGTTACTTTCCAACTGTCAGTCCAATGTCGATTTTATCACACTTTATATGGACACAGATCTCTGCATTATCTAAGGAATTGTAAATGGTGCTGCATATTGCACGACCATGTGCAAACCTCTTTACCTCAGAAATGATGATGGAGGGAAGGGCAGAAATTAGGCATTTTTTATTCTGGGGTCTAGGACACGATCTTGAAGAATTCCTACAGAGATGTCCCATGGCTGAGATGATTGGCCTTCATAATTATCTTGTCCTGAATTCAGGATTGATACCGAAGCAAGCTTAATCTCATTGAGTTCAGTTCTTTGAGGGCTCGCTGTTGTGAATATGTGTACATAATATAAGAGCCGAATATTTCTTTTCAGTCATTAAAACATAAGTATAAAAGTAGGCAAATATAACTGAGGAACAAGTAATAACTGTTTCTGTAAATGCAAGACAATCCTGAGTTTGTCACACTTTGATGAACGTGGCTGTTTTGGAATGTCAGATGTGAGGGAACAAAAGTGTGCAATGTATCATTGTGATTAGACACCTGGCAGAGTCTGACTGGTTGTCATTATCATGCAAAAGCTCACAGTTCTGAAAATGGCTTTTTTAGCTCTGTTTGTGATATAGTGTGTACAGATGGCGGGTAAAACCGGATCAGGTTAACGTCTCATTCACAGTTTCCGTATTTAATGTACCACGTTCTGTATTTTGTACTGTTAATTCTGTGTAATGCTTTTCAATACAGTTATTAACCATAGTCATAATATTGCAGGTACTACGCAGTTATTTGATGAAACAATTTTATTTTTCTAGATTGCCTTAAAACTGATTGTAGCACAGCCCTCATCAAATCCTCTTCCTACCAAGGAGAGCATGTATCATAAAGCAGTGATCAGTGTAGCATTAACTGTGGATAGATGAAAGATCATAGTTTAACAAATAATTGATCTAATAAGAATCAGAGGTGGAATAGTGGCAACTAATCCTTATTAACGTCGAGATAATGAATGAGAGTAGTCATGTCCTACAGCCTACCTAACATTGCTGGAAGATTAATCACTCCCAAAAATATTATTTAAGGAAACATTATATGTCTATGGAACAATTGATTCAATTCACATCATTGTTCTGTTATTCTGTCACACCTATTTATCCCCAATAGAACACTTCACTTTGTAAACTTAGTATCAAACATATTCAACCAAAGATTTTTCCACTTGTAATCCATTGTGTTTGCAATCTTCATTGACAGCTCCATCAGTGAACAGATTAGAAATAAGATATGTAATGTAAAAGAAACATCACAAGGTTTCAGTCAAATTATTGTCCTAGTTACAACTGCATTCAAATCTTCCCTTTCATTCAGTTCCCCATGAGTTAAAATCTATCATCAGAGATACTTCTTTTGTGCAAGATCACTGGGCTGAATTGTTTCCCTCTTGTTGGTAACTCATACTCAGTGTAATTGTAGTTTGACAGCTGTTCCCAGTAACACTTGGAGACGAGGCCAACTGTTCTCCTTTGGCTAAGAACCCAGGCCCTGTTAGAATTTTACCGACAGCAGCTCACTGTATCACATTGCCACGGGAATCGGATGTTACCTTCAGATTATTGAAACACATTTAATACAGCTCTCCACTGAAAGATATGCCCAATAATATTTACAATTGAGGTCATGGATATCCCCCCGTTCATGCTACACACTTACAGCAATGCTGCATTTACAGATACCCGAGAAAAGCAACAACACTGGGTCAGAAGTTCATATCTGAGCAGTTACACACACTCCTTACAATTCTACAAAGACACATTCTCCCAGCACCATGAGGCAACAGTAATAATTGGTTATTCCCCATTCAGTACAATTCGATGACCAGTAATAGCTTCATTCAGAGTGATTCCTGGAGATCTGGATAAACAGTACACAGCATTCGAATCAATCACTGGATAATGTCGAGTGTGTATGAACTACAGATACAGATTTTCCTTTCTCAGTTGAGGACTTACACCACAGAGTTAGTTTAGAAATGTTAACTACGTGCATTTTTAATCACACATTTGGAACTCATACTAACTTGATTAGCTGCCCTCACAAAATTATTTTCTCCAACATCCACTGACTAAGGAAAGCACACAAGATCATCAAGGTCATCTGCCCTTCACTTATCACTCCACAATCACCTGCTCAACTCTCCATTGACCACCTGTTGCATGAAGCAAGACCCACCAACACAATCCCTTCACATCAAGGAATGGGCAAGATCAGGTATCACTAACAGGTGGCTTGTTACAAAACCCAACTGACCAAGAGCAGGCTCTGAACTCCCACAGACAGAGAGTGGTCTTGCTAAACACTTTATAGACCAGCCAGGGCCAGTGCTCAGCCGAACTCCATCAGTGTGGCCTCAGTGTCAACCTATTCTACACAGTATAGAGAAACAAGCAATCCTAGACACTACTGAGGAGTCTTCGATTTGACAAACTATTTGCTTTAAACTCAGTGAGAACACTATTCTCTGGCATCGGGATTTGCCTTACTAAATGGAAATAAAATAATTATCACTCATAGAGCGGAAAGGAATCTGATATAATGCAGGGATTTATACAAACTAAATTGTAACAAGACTTACCAGGTACACCAACAATAGCAAGGATGGTGTAATATACTTTAGCGACCATTTCCCTTGTCAGGTTCATTGTGTTGTTTGTGAAACAACCTCTCCCTTCCTGCTGTTGTCAACGTGCTGGAATTGGAGAATTCTTTCGGAGTTGGAGCTGACCCAGTTCCAGAGACTTTATTTTATATTGTGTAGTATCTCCACTGGGAATCTGTGATTACGTATTTTTTAAATATAATTTTGAACAAACAGATTAGGACAACAGGCTTATTTTAATGATATGATATCATTGAAATTTAAATCTGCATTTGATTCCCCCAAAGACTGGATCAATCTGATCATATTCGGTGACAAATGTTACTTGCAACTTGTCTTCAAACAGCAATACTTGAAATATTATCTCACTCCCCATCAATAACCAAATATTTTCTGATATTCTTTTCGGTGAAGCCCTTCACTTTGCTGATGTTGTTCAGTCATTCAATCCATCATATTGTTGAGCTCCTTGAGAGCGGTACTACTCCACACTGTCATCCCACTGCTTTCCTTCTTAAGTCAGTTTTACAGCACATTTGGGAAATTCTATCTGGAAATGAGCACTGTTATACAGAACCTGAAAGTGATACTGACCACAACAACAGCTGGAACTTTTACTGGGAAATGTTTCCTCAAAAAATGGAACAAACTAGAAAGTGATTCTGAACCTTCAGAATTACAGAATGATAGAATCCCATTGAACAGAAGGTGCCCTTTGGCCCATCATGCTAAAACTACACTAAATCTACATCAGTCCCACTTCCTAGCACTGGGGCCTGGCCTTGAATGTTATGACATTTCAAGTACTTGCGCAAGTTATATTTTAATGTTATGAGGTTTCTCGCCTGAACTACCCTCCCAGTCAGTGCATTGCAGGCCCCGACCATCCTCTTGGTGAGAAGAGTTTTCCTCATGTCCTTCCCTAAACACCTGCCTTTCAACTCAAAAGCATGCCACCATGTTATTGGCTCCTCGGCTAAGGGGAAACGACTGTTTTCTGTTCACCCTATCCACGTCCCTCATAGCCTTATATACGCTGATATCTGTTCTAAATACTGCAATCCCAGTTTATCCATTCTCCCTCTTCACAGCTAAATTGCTGCAGCCCAAACAACATTCTACTGAATCACCTTTGCACTCCCTGCAATGCAACCTCATCCACCCTATGGTACAGTGACCAGAACCACACAGAATACTCCAACTGCGGCCGAACCAAAATCCTGTACATCTCCAACAGGACATCTCACTCTTATAATTTATGCCTACGCTATGTGCCTTCTTAACGCTCCTATTAACCCATCTTGCTACTTTCAGGGATTTCTTTGACAAGCACCTCAAGATAGTTTAGGTCCTTTGATGTTCCCAGTGTGTTACCATTCATTGCGTACTGCCTGGTCTTGTAACTTCTGCCAAAGTCATGAGTTCACATTTATTAGGATTAAATACCATCTGCCACTACTCTGCCCATCTCACCTATCCGACCAATCTGACTATTTCTGTCCGCAACCTAAGTCGATTTTCCTCACTGCCAAACACCCAGGCAATATCTGTATCATCTGCAAATTTACTTATCATCCCCAACCATCTTTCCTGCTCTCTCCCCCCAATACACATGCACACACGTACACATCAATATCATTTATGATTATCATAACCAATAAGTGACCCAGCACTGATCCCTGTGGTCCACCACTGGACGCAAGTTTCCACTTACACAGCCTTCTACCAACACGACCTGCCTCCTCTAACTGCAGCAATCTTTGAGTCAACCAGCTAATTTACTCTGGATGACATGTGTTTTTATTTTAATTGTCAATCTGCCATGTGGGGACTTTTTAAAGGCTTTGCTAAATCCATACAAACTAGATCAATTCATTACCTTCATCTACCGACTTGATCACCTCCTCTTAAAACTCCACCAGATTTGTGAGGAATTCCCCCCTCCCATCTGACAGAGCTGTGCTGATTGTACATGTTCAAGTCTTGCCTCTCAAAATGGGGATTCACTCTCTCCTTCTGCACTTCCTCCAATAGTTTCCCAGGCACCAATGTGACAATCACAATTGGAGAAACATCAGCTGCCTTCCAGTCCTCTGGCATTTCCCCAGTGACCAGAGAGGAATTAAAGGTTTGGGACAGAGTTCTCCCTCGTCTCGTTGGTTACAATTTCTCCAGACCTTGGGGGTTGTTCTATTTAAGCTCACTAAACCTACAATACCTTTTCACATCATCCCAAAATTTGCTCAATAGAGACTGACAGTGAGGTTGTTGTTTTGTTTTTTACATTATTTCTTCCCAGTACTGTTCCCATCCTAACTGAGGCGTGGAAAAATGTACTCCCTAATTCCTGGTTTTCCAGATTCCAACATTTCATATGAGCACATTCCAAAGTCCTTTGAGAGTAAGTGATCGACAGTGTTCTTAACAAAACTATCACAATGTGGTAGATTATATCAGGTATTTTAGACATGCACATATTACACGTGTGTGCTCAGACACAAACTTATCCCACACACGTGTCAATTATTTTTCTACCTTTCTACTTAACATCTGCCTTTGCATGGGAAAACAATTCCCTCTGCTCATCCATACTTCCTTCAAACTTCCCACTGAATAAGTGCACTCACCCATCTCAATCAGAAGCAAACTGGACTGTCTCACCATTATTCATAGGAAACACAGGTTAATGGAGCTAAGAGCCCCACTTCCTCTGTCTATATTCACATTTGCTAGAAACCAAATAGAAGCAAATTAACATTGCACCCAATGATCAATCACAAAAATGAAGCCATTACTTTGTATTTACAACAGAAATGTCGAGTTGGGATATCAGTCAGGAAGACAGCCATTGAGTTGCCTGATGTTCAGACACTTCAGAAGTATCATGACCTCGGTCAAATCTTATCAATGACAGATGACAGAACTATTCCATTAAATATGTGTACTTATGACTCTCATGTTGAGCGTGAATTGTTGCCAGTTGTTGTAAAAATCCACCAGGTGCTCTAATACACTTTAGGGAAAATAAACTTCTAACATGATCTGGTTCGACTACAAGTGACTCCAAACCCACAGAAATTGGTTCGGGTTCGAGGTCAGCCATCTAAGCTCCAGGACCTCCCTGCAGAAGTTCATGAATATTGTGACCTAAGCCTAACTACCTTTAGTGACTGACCTTCCCTCAATCATAATGTCAAAAGTCACAATGCTCACCAATAAACGCACAGTGTTTGGCAGCATTCATAACTCCCCAGATACTCCATGTTGCAATGCAGCATGATCCTGGCAACTTCCAGCTCTGGACTGACAAGTGCAATTAATGTTTGTGCCTCACAAATGCCAAGCAATTACCACTTCCAATAAGAGATCACCTAAATAATGCCTCTTTACATTCAGTGGCTTTGCTGATACTGAATCCCCTACGATTAACAACCTGGGAGTTACTATTGAGCTGAAAATGAACTGGACTTACAATATACATACTGTGACTACACACACAGGTCAGAGGGTAAGAATACTGCAGCGGATAATGCATTGTGTGACACTGAAAGTCTCTTCACTATCTACATGTCACTCATCAGGAAAGTGATGGACTAGTCCCCACTTGTCTGGACACGTGTATACCCAACAACCCTCACCAAATGGGATACCAGCATGAGCAAGCAGTCATATAAAACCACTATGCTACATACACTTGAAATCGAACATAGAAACATAAACTGCTGGAAAATTTCAGCAAACCTGGCAGCATCTATGGAGAGAAATAAAGAGTGAAACTTTTGAGGTCAATATAACTCTTCTTCAGAACATTTCTAGAGAGAAGTCATTAATTCCACCAGAGACATTCATTCTCTTTCTCTCTTCACAGTTATATCATGCCTACTGAGTTTCTCCAGCACTTTGTTTTTTAAGACGAGGTAATCAATTTGGTTGGCACTACATCCACAAACATGCTGGTGTTCAGTAGCATCATTGTGTCTCGTTGACAACACATTCTGCAGACATTCACCAGTGCTCCTTAGAAAGCATCTTCCAAATCCAAGATCACTGCTATCCTAAAGACAAGGGCAGTAGATATATGGGCACACCACGACTTGTATATTCCCTTCCAAACCACTCAACATCCTGACTTGGACTTTTTTTTCCTTCAGTAAAATCCCCATACTCCCAGTGGTCAGTAGAGCTGCTTTCTCATCAATGAGACATGACTGGTAATTATTTTAATCGGAGGATCACTGTGCTCCAGGGTAGGGGTGTAGTTGAGAAAGTGGGACCTTCCTAGTGATCTCAGCCTGTGTGGGAGTTGAACCTGCGGTGTTGGTATCACTCTATGTCACAAACTAGCCGTCCAGCCACACTGCTGCAGAGGTCAGTCAGCACAGTTGGGTTGGACGGCTGGTGTGAGATGTAGAGAGGTGAGGTGATCAGGTTAAACTCACCACCGTTTTTTTTCTCTCTCTCTCTCACTGTGAGAGAATAGCTAAACCTATTCCCTCTAGTTCTGGACTCCCCCATCGCAATGAAATGACTATTCCCTGGGTTTGGGGAGTCCAGAACTAGAGGGCATATGTTTAGTGTGAGAGGGAAAAGATATAAAAGAGACCTAAGGGACAACGTTTTCACTCAGAGGGTGGTACATGTGTGGAATGAGCTGCCAGATGAAGAAGTAGAGGCTGATACAATTGAAACATCTAAAAGGCATCTGGATGGGTGTATGAATACGAAGGGTTGAGAGGGATATTGGCCAGGTGCTGGCAGGTGGGACTAGATTGGGTTGGGATATCTGGTTGGAACTCATGAATTGGACCGAAGGGTCTAATTCTGTGCTGCACATCTGTATGACTCTATAACAGCCGTCTGGAACTAGGGTAATTCCTTCGGTGTCCCTCAGTCAAAATCCTGGGCAATCCCTCTCCCTCTCCTCTTCACACCACCGACTGATTGCTCCTACACTGTCAGGACTGCAGGGGCAGAGGAAAGCAAATCCCACCACATTCTCAAGGGCAATAAACTCTGGTCCAGCCATCGAAGCCAGTTCCCCTTAATTAATTGATGAAATATGTCTGGATAAAACATTTGACAGACAGCCAAGAATTTGATTGCTAAAAAAGTTCAGGCAAATTTATCAATAAATTGGTGTGTAAACACTTGGAAAATACTTTCACTTGGATTGCGAGTATTTGTGTGTGTGTGCGTGCACACGTGCATGTGTCTGCATCTGCGTGTGCGTGTGTCTGCGTGCATGTGGGTGTGTCAGTGCGTGTGTGTATGTGTGTGTGTCTTTGTGTGTGTGTCTGCGTGCTTGTGTGTATGTGTGCACGTGTGTGTGTGTATGTCTGTGCGCGCATCTGTGTGTGTATATGTGTGCGCACATGTCTGTGTCTGTATGTCTGTGTGCGCGGGTGTGTGCATATATGTCTCTGTGTGTGGGTGTGTGTGTGTGCGTCTGTGGGGGTGTGTGTGTGTGTGGGTGGGTGGGTGTGGGGGGAGTGTGTGTGTGCGTCTTTTGGTGTGGGTGTGTGTGTGGTGCGTGTGTGTGTCTGTGTATGTGTGAGTGTGGATGTGTGTGTTTGGACAGGAAGCGATGTGACCATATCGGCAAGGGAATTCAGCAAATTGCTGAATGCTCAGTTCCATCACTTTGTAATCATGATGAGGCACTGAGAGAGAGCAACGCTGGCTGAGTTTTTCTTGAGAAGTTTCTGAACTGTGAAGCTTTTTCAGACAGCACTATCGGGACGTTGTTAGTCCATGCAGCAGATCATAAAATCTCTGTTGCTAAAAGCAGGAAAGACTTCCTATAATTCTGATATTTGCTCAATCCTTGTATCTCTGATGTAATTATACCAAGATCCAAGATTAGTCAGCGTTAGTGTTTCAGAGGAATAAAACATAATGCCTATTCCAACAAATTGTCATTGGAGCAAGTGTGTTCTGTAACCAGCACTGAGCCTGTAATTGGATTTGAACTGACAGTGATTGATTACTGTTAGATTAAGGGTATAACATGGAAAGCACTGATCGGAAGGATGTGGAGAATGAGACCTGGGTCAGGAGCAGGCTGAGGACACCCTGTCTGAGATGCGTTCCCATCACTGTTCTATGGGAATAGATTCGCTGCCAGGACTTCAAACCCTCACTTTCCAGCTGTAAACATTGCGCAGCAGGTCAGGCAGCATCCAAGGAGCAGGGGAATCGACGTTTGGGCATAAGCCTTTCTTCAGAAATGACGAAGGTGTGCCAAGCAGGCTAAGATAAAAGGTAGGGAGGAGGGACTTGGGGGAGTATAGGAATACATGAGGACAGTGAAAAGTGTACCGAGCAGCCATTCTCCGTTGCCATCTTGGTGTCAAAACCAAGATGCCTGCAACAGTATAGATTACTTCCATTGCTTTGGCCATACACCAGTCAGAATCTTCCACCTCCTCTGGTGGAGAATGGGGAAACCGCTATCCAGCAAGTGAAAGAGCCTTATTATCTGATTCATGAAACTGTTGCTCTTCCTGATGATTGATGGTTCAGCCCCAGTCCATTGGAAGGTAGCAGATGGAAGCCCTGCATTAGAAAAGGCAGACAGAAAGCAGGAAGCATAGATTGTTTAGCTTCGCATGTCACTGGGAAACTGTGCTGGAAATGTGTTGCTGGAAAAGCGCAGCAGGTCAGGCAGCATCCAGGGAACAGGAGAATCGACGTTTCGGGCATAAGCCCTTCTTCAGGAATGAGGAAAGTTTGTCCAGCAGGCTAAGATAAAAGGTAGGGAGGAGGGACTTGGGGGAGGGGCGTTGGAAATGTGATAGGTGGAAAGCGGTCAAGGTGAGGGTGATAGGTCAGACTGGGGTGGGGGCGGAGAGGTCGGGAAGAAGATCTCAGGTTAGGAAGGCGGTGCTGAATTTGATGGATTTGACTGAGACAGGGTGGGGGGAGGGGAAATGAGGAAACTGGTGAAATCCGAGTTCATCCCTTGTGGTTGGAGGGTCCCTCGCCGGAAGATGAGGCGTTCTTCCTCCAACCGTCGTTTTGTTGTGGTCTGACGATGGAGGAGTCCAAAGACCTGCATATCCTTGGTGGAGTGGGAGGGGGAATTGAAATGTTGAGCTACAGGGTGGTTGGGTTGGTTGGTCCGGGTGTCCCAGAGGTGTTCTCTGAAACGCTCCGCAAGTAGGCGTTTCAGAGAACACCTCTGGGACACCCGGACCAACCAACCCAACCACCCTGTAGCTCAACATTTCAATTCCCCCTCCCACTCCACCAAGGATATGCAGGTCTTTGGACTCCTCCATCGTCAGACCACAACAAAACGACGGTTGGAGGAAGAACGCCTCATCTTCCGGCGAGGAACCCTCCAACCACAAGGGATGAACTCGGATTTCACCAGTTTCCTCATTTCCCCCACCCTGTCTCAGTCAAATCCATCAAATTCAGCACCGCCTTCCTAACCTGAGATCTTCTTCCCGACCTCTCCGCCCCCACCCCAGTCTGACCTATCACCCTCACCTTGACCTCTTTTCACCTATCACATTTCCGACGCCCCTCCCCCAAGTCCCTCCTCCCTACCTTTTATCTTAGCCTGCTGGACAAACGTTCCTCATTCCTGAAGAAGGGCTTTTGCCCGAAACGTCGAGTCTCCTGTTCCCTGGATGCTGCCTGACCTGCTGCGCTTTTCCAGCAACACATTTCCAGCTCTGATCTCCAGCATCTGCAGACCTCACTTTCTCCACTGGGAAACTCTGGCAAGGTATCATTCAATCAGATACAGTAGGTCAATTTGATCAGTTCAAGTTCATCTGGCAGAGTCAACATTGTTTGGTGATTGTATTGGATTGCTTCGAGGATGGAACATCTGGCATTGATGATGGTGAATGTTGAGCTTAGTTTTTAAAAAATAAAGTGACACATCAAAGGTCATGGCAGTAAGTAAAGGCGAGAGGTGCAGTGGGAAATGATTGCATGGGAGTGCTGTGGCAGACTGAAATGGAAAACAATTGAAACAACACTTATATTCATGACTCATCTGAGGCTTTATGTTAGTTGCATAATTTCGAGACTTTTTCTTTCTTGGCCGTAGGTTACTCCTCTTCACCGTGCATGTGCAATCCCTCTGCACATCCATCTCCCATCATGATGGTGTGAAGGCTCTCTGTTTCTTCCTCAAACAGAGACCTGAACAGTCACCCCATCCACCACCATCCACTTTGGCCAGGCTGAACATGGAACATGGAACGTTACAGCGCAGTACAGGCCCTTCGGCTCTCGATGAAACACCGGCCTGTGAAAGCAATCTGAAGCCCATCTCATCTACACTGTTCCATTCTCTTCTATATGTATGTCCAATGATCATTTAAATGCCCTTTGAGTTGGCGAGTCTAGAACTGTTGCAGGCAGTGCCTTCCACACCCCTACTACTTTCTGAGTAAAAGTTCTGCCTCGAAAATCTTTCCTGCATCTATCACCCATCAATTTAAAGGTATTGCCCCTTGTGCTAGACACCACAATCCACTGCTCTCACGGTGCAACCTATCTTACCCTCTGATTATCTTATATATCTCAATTAAGTTACCTCTCAACCTTCTTCTCTCCAATGAAAGGAGCCTTGTATCCTTCAGCCTTTCTTTGTAAGACCTTTGCTCCATACCAGACAACATCCTCGTAAATTTCCCCTCAACCCTTTCCAAAACTTCCAAATCCTTCCTGTAATGTGGTGACCAGAACTGTACAGAATACTTCAAGTGCAGTTGCGGCAGAGTTTTGTACAACTGCAGCATGACCTCGTGGTTCAGGAACTCAATCCCTCTACCAATAAAAACTAAAACACCATATGCCTTCTTAACAACCTTATCAATCTGGTTGGAAACTTTCATGGACCTACGTACCTGGACACCGTGATCTCTCTGCTCATCCACACTACAAGAATCTTACCATTCGTCCAGTATTCTGCATTCCTGTTACTCCTTCCAAAGTAAATCGCCTCACACTTTTCCACATTAAACTTCATTTGCAACCTATCAGCCCAACAGCACCTTACCTATGTCCCTCTGAAACCTACAACATCCATCATCACTATCTACAACTCCACTGATCTCTGTGTCATCTGCAAATTTGCTAACCCATCTTTTTGCCCTCATTCAGGACATTTATAAAGATGATAAACAGCAGTGGACCCAAAACAGATTATTGCGGGACCCAACTAGTAACTGAACTCCAGGACAAACATTTCACATCAACCATTACCCTCTGTCTTCTTTCAGCTCGACAATTTCTGATCCAAGATGCTAAATCACTCTCAATCCATGCCTCCATATTTTTTTTTGTGCAACAGCCTCCCGTGGGGAACCTTATCAAACGCCTTACTGAAATCCATGTACACAACATCAATCACTTTACCCTCATCCGCCTGTTTGGTCACCTTCTGAAAGGACTCAATAAGGTTTGTGAGGCACGATCTACCCTTCACAAAACCATGTTGACTATCCATAATCAACTTATTCCTGTCGAGGTGATTATAAACCCTATCTCTCCTACCCTTTTCCAACACTTTATCTCCAAATGAAGTACCTTCGTAACTTGGTTGAGCTCATTCGTAAATTTTATTATTTAACATGTCTCACATTCTCCGGTTCAAAACTGTGGCTTTGGCTACCAGCACAGGTCCCAGTTGTATCTGGCTGTTTTTTGGGGTTTGTGGAACATTCCTTGGTCCAGTCCTATTTGGGGCTCCATCCACAGCTTTTTCTCCAATGTATCGGTGATACAAATGTTGCTTTTCCTACATTTCCCAGAATCAGAAAGAAAAGCATTAATTTGTTTCTCATTTCTTTCCTTCTCTAATGGCCACCTGCTCCTTTTCTGACTTTTCCCTTCCTTGATGTTACATCAATATCCTTTACACATCCACCGACTCCCAGCTACCTTGAATACACTTCCTCAAATCCTCCTCCCTATGTGGACTCCACTTCATTCCCCCTGTTACTCCATCTCCATCTGTTCTGATGATGTCAACTTCCATCCCCGTGTATCCAATATGAGCTCCTTTATCCATAACTGAAGCTCCCCCACCTGGACGTTGGTTGACAGGACCCTCACTGGTACACTAAATAAATCAACCAGTGAGGCGATAAGGATTCAGCTGTGAACTTTAAAAAAGTTGACAGCCTCACTGCTAGTAGTTTACTGTCGACAAACAAATGCTCTGAGTAAAACAGAAAAGCAATATGTAAGATATTTCCGAATGTTAAAACAATAGAGCAGGAGGAGTTGGGGATTTCAACTCTCAAATACTTTTGAATTACATTTCACTAACCTTTTTAGCAATAGTCCAATGAGACAGAGAAGAATTCTAGATTTAATCTCCTGAAATGAAGCAGGGCTTGTAGATGAATGGCCAGGGAGCGAGAATATTTTTGAGCCAGTGACATCAGCACACTCACATTTGGCACAAACATGCAACAAAGCAAAGAGAACAAGGGTAACATTCTGATGATTG
The DNA here is from genome assembly GCF_037043375.1 of Chiloscyllium plagiosum. NCBI lineage: Eukaryota > Metazoa > Chordata > Chondrichthyes > Orectolobiformes > Hemiscylliidae > Chiloscyllium > Chiloscyllium plagiosum. The sequence goes on along the minus strand of NW_028270178.1, from coordinate 29,857,745 downwards.
ATGTCAACAACTCAAGAATCTGGGAGATGATCTGGCGAATTAGGACTGGATGCAGATATTTGAAGAAAAAAATGATGAAAAATCATTTGGACGATTCCAAAAACGAGATTTTAGGGACACTGAGTACACATGAGTCAACACCAGAAATCATTCTACATCCAGATCTCGACTCGATATGCATCCCAAGCATACAGGGTAAAACGAAACAGTTAAATAAAGATACTGATTATTACAAAAAATGCAAACGGTAGAAAGCTTTATGGAAAATCTAAATGGACGATGTGATTTTTTTTTAAACTCAAAGTTCAAGGGAGCATAGTAAAATCATTAATGGGTATGATCGACAAAAAAGATGTTTTACCATTATATTAAGAGCAAAATAATAGCAATGAAAATTATAGAACTGTTAAAGTAGTATAATATGATTAATGTACGCCAATGCACTTTCAAATACTAATACACATAACAGACGTTGATAATTCAATCTATTGTATATTATTTACATATTTTATAGAATACCTACAGAGTGGAAACACACCATTCTGCCCAACAAGTCCACACCGACCCTCCGAAGAGTATCCGATCCAGATCCATTCCCTGTCCTCCGACTTTACATTTACCCTTTACTAATGAACACATCAGGCAATTTAGCCTGGCAAATTCATCTAATCTGCACATTTTTGTATTGTGGAAGGAAACCCGCATAGAAACAAGGAGAATGTGTAAACCCCACACAGCCTGTAGCTGGAATTGAAACCAGGTTCCTGGCGCTGTGAGGCAGCAACACTAACCACTGCACAACTATTCCACCCATAAATAGCCCTCTTTGTAACTTATTCCAAATTGAATCTCAACCCGTGGTGGTGAATGTCTGTGTGGAAGATTAATCTAAGAGAGCATCTCATGAGTTGGCATTTAAGTAGACATTTTCCCTTGACCAAAGAACTGCATCAAGATAGGTTAGACCAGAACATGAACACTGGGCTGGAGAACTCTGTCCAGAGGTTTCTATAACCATAAAAGTAAGGCATTTGGAAATAACAGCCGAGACTGCTGCCCATATTTCTTCAACCATAACCGTGAAGAGAGGAGTAGGGAAATGGCATCTGGGGATGGCTTCAAACCGGACAGTGATGTAATTGAAATCAGTTAAATGGGTTAATATCGCAAATTTCCGAACGTAACTAACCCACCTAACTTTCAGAGCCCTGTACCCTTTGGACAATCATGTGGAATGTTTTCATCCTTCTGAAGCTCCTAGCAGTTCCACTTGTCCTGTAGTTTAGTATTGAAGTAATTCATGTTGCTATTTCAGGAGGTGGATGCTGCCTTGTTACAGGATGGTGAAAGGAGAATAAAGTGACCCAGTGGGTCATTTCTCTAAAAGGAAAACGAGCTTCATTCAGACAGTACCTGCTGATTCCTCCTCCAGGCTGCCAGAGGGAGCTGCTCTGCCTCCCCTCATGGCCCTGGCCCCAGTCACCGCTTGGCTTCTCCCGTTTCCTGCTTGTCAATCCTTCTCCATTGGTTTCGGCTATCTTGGGGTGATGTCACCGTGCAGCCCCTTGCGTCTTTGCGTGACTCAGGTCATTGTGAGGCTGTCAGAAATAATTCAACACCAAGTTATAGTCCAACAGGTTTATTTGGTAGCACCAGTTTTCAGAGCGCTGCTTCTTCATCAGGTGGTTGTGGAGTATAGATCATAAGACACAGACTTTATAGCAAAAGATTACAGTTTGATGCAACTGAAATGATATATTGAAATAAAAACATGGATTGTTTATTAAGCCAGGGAACTATAGACCAGTGAGCCTGACGCTGGTGTTGGGCAAGTGTTTGGAGGGGATCCTGAGAGACGTAATTTACACATATTTGGAAAGGCAAGGGCTGATGAGGGATAGTCAACATAGCTTTGTGCGTGGGAAATCATTTCTCACAAACTTGAGTTTTTGGAAAAGCAACAAAGAAGATTGATGAGGGTTAGAGTGCTGCTTGTGATCGACATGGACTTCAGTAAGGGTTTCGACAAGATTCCACATAGGAGACTTTTTAGCAAGGTTAGATCTCATGGAACACAAGGAGAACTAGCCATTCGGATATAGAACTGGCTCGAAGGTAGAAGACAGAGGGTGGTGGTGGAGAGTTGTTTTTCAGACTGGAGGTCTGTGACCAGTGGAGTGCCACAAGGATCAGTGCTGGGTTCACCACTTTTCATCATGTATATAAATGATTTGGATATGAACATAAGAGATATAGTTAGTAAGTTTGCAGATGACACCAAAATTG